>NC_079518.1:15807238-15947265 GCF_000801105.2 Raphanus sativus
CTCTCCGGCTGTAGATGGTTTTCACTATCTTCGGTAAATCTTTTCTGTCTGGTTCGCTACTGTTGTTTGGTTGTTTTCAATCCCTGTGTCTCCCTCCAACCCCACTGCATCTCATTCAGCACCACTGATACCACTTATGTCAAATCACCTCCGTCATGCCCCACCGAGACTCTACAGGGCTCCGACCATCCTTTGGGCTTTGGTTTGTTTGCAGAATCTTCCATTGTGAAGTTTTCGTTTAAGACGACAATCCATGCAGAGGTTTTGGCTCAGATTCAACACTGTTTTATTCAAATTCCGCAATGTCTCTGTGATCTACTGTGAAAGAGTGTGGACTCACCATATTTGTTCGCTTCTACGTCACTTCTTCGTCTCCATCACGCTTTGCCATCTCAAACATCAACGGTTCTTCACAGAATCGGTCCTATGGTCCTCCCACCCCTTTCTTCATCGCCGGAACTATTATGTAAGAGTGTGGACTCGCCATATCTTCTTGCTACTTTGTCACCGCTGCGTCTCCATCACAATACGTCGTCTCAAGTATCAACGGTTTCTTCACAGAGTCCGTTCTAGATCCCCCCACCCCTTTCCTCATCGCAGAAACTACTGTGTAAAAGTGTGGACTCGCCAGATCTACTCGATACTATGTCACTGCTGCGTCTTCATTACATTACGCCTTCTCAAGCATCAACGGTTTTTTACAGAGTCGGCACTGCGAATGGCTCTTGACAGAACCCACACGACGCGTCAGCATTTGGATTCCAACTTTGAACCCTATCACCAGTAGAAAGCTTCCCATGAAATGAAGTCCAAAGAATAAAAGAATACCTTGGAGTTGCATATTTGAACAACTTGATGCCAATTACACAAGGAATACTTCTCTCTATGATAAATTAATTTTATTATGTTCGGATAAAACTAAATATCTCAAAGTTAAATTCATTTTCTTTTGCACTGCCTTTCTTGAACTTTCTTTTGCACCAGACAGTCTTGCTCTGATACCAGGATAAGCTGTCTTTAACCGATCACGTCGTGTTGACAAAGTCTTATTGATCAGACGAGTTCGATGATTTTCCAGGTATAGGGAGCGATTCAGGCACTACCTCGGCCTTTTCGATCAAGCTCAACCACTGTTAGGATAATCACTTCCCCCGAAAGTCGTGTTGACAGAGTCGTATTGACGGAAACCGATCAAGGAGAATTACAGCTAAGAATTGGATCGCATCTTGAAAGAACTCTGGAGGGCATTTTTGTGGTTGTTCATTTTCTTGTGTTGCTTGGGCTTCTATGGGAGCTTGAGCTTCTATGGGCCTTTTCTTCTTGGGTTCTAAGCTGGCCGGCAGAGGAGCACGTTTCTCCATAAAGAATTGGAGATCTTCATCAAGATCCATCTGGTAATCAATAGGGTAGTAGAACCAATTCGGGTTGAAAGGAATAGGGAATGTCTGAATTGCATTGTTGAGTCGGAATGCATGAGTTTGGAAGTCTTCGTAGGCTTTGGTGTCATTGAGGTTGAAATCAGGTCTGACTCCTCTTTGATAGTCGTTGTGGTGGATGAGTGTAGGTAGTGCATGGACCTTTTTGTTTTGCTGTTGACTTGAACAGGACGGTGAAAGAAATAGATGGTGTGAGGATTGAAGAAGGGGTTAAGACTTCCTTGGCCTCTTAACTTCTTGAATGGTAATCCAGTTGCTTTTGCTGATTTTCTTAATTTACCGTTCCAGGCAGATAACGGCGCAAACCATGTTAAGAAAGTGGAGAGGCATTTGTTGTGTCCTCGGAGAGGGTCGTTGAATTGAGCATTGATGTATTGGTACAGCCATTGAATGTCAAAAACTATACCGATGGTGTAGCTCGAGCAAAGATACCAGAGGAAGCAAAGGACCTCTTCTGGCATGAAGGCGTTCTCGATCCTATAGAGATGTGCAAATGGGAAGTCAGGGTGAATCCCCATTGGGCTGATGAAGTGATTGCTGGGTCCATATCTTGACAGAATAGTTGACTGGTATCGAAAGACCATTTGTCTGAGACGCTCGTGAAGAGTGTTTTTGTTGATGAGTTCTTGGGCGTCTTCAGGCATGTTGGCTACGAAGTTGTAGAAACTCTTTGAGTTAGAGCTTTCCATCATATGTATTTCTTTTGGTGGGTTTCTACTGAGCATGTCTGCTAGAGTGTTCTTCGAGCCCTTTAAATAGACGGATTCGAAGTCGTATTTCGAAAACCACTCGCTCCATCTCAATAATTGTTGGTGTGGGACCATCTTCTGCTTGAATTGTAACATCTTCGGAAAAGATGAAATATCCATTTCGATTCGAAATTTATGTCCAATCAGATGAAACTCGAACTTCTCGATAGCTTTCTTGACCGCCAATATCTCTTTGAACGTGGAGTGATAATGCATTTCAGAATCTTTAAAGCGTCTGCTTCCGTATCCGCAGATTTGACGTTTCCCGTTTATCTCTTCAAATAAAATAGCTCCCCAATATTTGTCACTTGCATCAGTCTGCAGTATGCGCGTTCTTGTGGAAGGAATCTTTAAAGGTGGTAGCCTCTGCACCTCTAGTTTTAGGCTTTTGACCGCCTCGGTTTGTCGGTTTGCCCATTGAGGTGGATTCTTTGTCAGCATCTTCTGGAGTGGTCTTGTCAGTTGCGAAAGTTGCGGGATGAAGTCGCCGACATAATTGATTACACCAAGAAATTGCTGGACTTGTCGCTTAGTTAGGTTTTCGTCGGGAAAATCGAGAAGCGTCGTAGCTAAATGGGCCTGAGGTGTAAAATTGCCATCTTTTATCTGCATTCCAAGGAATTCAATGTCGGGCTGGGCTATAACCATCTTGCGGGCCGATAGCATAATTCCATACTGTAGGATGATACTTTGGAATTGTTGAAGGAGTTGAACATGCTCCTTCTCATCTGACGAGAATAGCAGGATGTCGTCTATATATATTAAAGCCGATTCGAGAAGAGGCTTGAATATACGTAACATTGCCTCCTGAAACAGTGACGGTGCTGTCTTTAGACCAAAAGGTAGGACATTCCACTGGAGGTGCCGGTTTGGCAAACAAAATGCGGTCTTGTATCTTTCTTCTGGTTGAACGCCAAGTTGCCAAAATCCAGACTTGAGGTCAAACTTTGAGAATACAGTTGCTCCTTGAAGGTGCTGAAGAAGTGCCTTTTTGTTTGGTAGGGGAAACTTGAAGTCTTGGAGAAATTGGGTTAATGGCTTGTAGTCAATTACTAGCCGGAGTTTTCCTCTTGCCTGCTCCGCACGGTTATTCACGTAGAATGCCTTACATGCCCATGGAGAAGTTGTGTTTGAAACTACTCCTTGCTCTACTAGTTGATCGCATTCTTCGTTAGCTTGCTTCAAAAGGGTTGGTGGCATCCCCGCGTGACTTGCTTTTGTCGGTGTGGTTAGGACGTTTTCTTTGAAAGGTAACGAAACAAAGAACTGGGAGTTGAGCCATAGTGGTTTGCTGCATTTTTGAAGGAATTCCGTATGAGACTCTGCACATGAATATTTCGTCATTTCTTCTTTGTTTTTTGCATATGCCTGAGAAACATATTCTTCTACTGCGAAAAGTCGTGGTACAGTAGTGAAAGATTTGTAGAAATTCTTCCATCGTATGCCTTCTGGTTCGATCGAGATGTTGAATGACTTTTTGAAAGTGCAATATGAATCCCACCCTAATATTACGTCTTTGCCTGGTGCTGTTGATCCAAGGACTGTAGTCGTGATTCGGCATCCTGGAAAAAGCTCAATTGTAATTGGCTTTGATTTGAGTTTGATGGATAATGATCCTGAATTTGCCACACGAAATTCTTGTTGATGCGGTAGCCACATAGAAGACAGGAGAATTTTCGGATTTATTATCGTCGTGTGGGCCCCAGTATCTATGAATGCGATGGCATCGACTGGTTTTTCTTTATGGGCCGGATCAGAGATCTTCACCTGAAGATGCGGAGGGTATTTTTCTTCTTGCTTCGGTATCTCTGTGATTTTGAAGCAGCAATCTTCGTCTTCGTCGTGAGATGATTCAGAGGAATCGTCAGAGTCGGAGTCGGAGTATCCACAAATGGCTCCGCTGTCGTCACTATCATAAGATAGAACTGATTCCAAGTCGTGGGTGTCGATGTCAATATCTGGTGCGATCTTTGATATCGAACTGATTAGATATTGTTTTTTCTTCTTTGACTTGTTAGGGCAATTCTTAGCATAATGTCCTTCTTTTCGACATAGAAAGCACCTTGTTGACTTCTTGAAGCTTCTTTTCTTTCGAAAGAATCTCTTGCGCCTGAAGGTTGGTGAGCGTTTTGAAAAACGCTTTTTGAATTTCTTGCGCTTTCCATTAGAGTCACAAGAGCATGATTTCTTGGACTTCGAGCATTTGATCGATAGATCTGGTCTTGCACATATTTTTGATAGCTGCTTCGATCGATCCATAAACTCCATCCAGAACTCCTTCTGCTTGCAAAGTTTGTCGAGAGTTCTGAAGACATACTGCTGGATTTGACCAATGGAGATTTCTTCAATTGTTTGTCCTTGATCTCTGATGTACAACTTAGTCTGCTGACTAAGATAATCATCAATGGACGATAGATAGACATGCTTCAGGCTTGGATTATTGAGTCCGTTTAGCGCATAATATCTTCTCGTCTGTTTTTCAAAATGCTTCGCAAGATCTTTCTTTTTTAGAGAACAACATTTTGCCGAGAAGAATTCTTCTTGAATTTGTTCCTTTTGATGTGTTGGAGTGCCAATAAATTCTCTGTGGATTTCTCCTAGTAGCAACGGAATTGTTGTCTGATAAACTTGCTGCTGTCTGTATTCCCCGAGGGAATTCCACCATTCCTTTAGTGCGCCAGACAATCTTGCTGTGAATTGTTGAATCACCAAATGCAGGGGAGACGTAATAAAAACCTCTCTCTAAGTTTCTCTCTCAAGATGGTTAATACGTGAGAGTATTAACCATCTTGACACCACACAATTCTATACTTAACCCAACTCAATGTACTTGTAGAATTATTTAATAGCATTCAAGGTTAACTATTCCTCTTCTTTCAGTCAGACTTCTCCTGAAGACCAAACTAGATTCTTCAGGATCAATTTCTCTTTAGAGTCTTATTTAACTTTCTCAATCAACACTTAACATTTCGGAGTAAGGGCTTATCTTTCAGGCTGACTTTAGGAAAGATTGTAGGAGTACGGACTTCTCTTTCAGGCTGACTTTCAGGCTGACTCTACACTGAAAGAGCAAGTGATTCAGCGTTTCAGTGGATTCACCACAAGTGGGACAGAGTTTGTTACTTTAATTAAATAAAAAACATGCATTTTAGATTTTGTCATTTTGTTTTCACTATGTTTATGGAGTATTCAACCATCTTTATACAGCATACTACACTACTAGATCCTTCAAAATATCCATGAAGTTAACCAAACTTATAAAGCAAAGCTCAAAGATTATCTTTTGTTTCAAAACACGTTCTTCTTCGTTTTTTTTTTCACTCTAGAGCAAACAAATTGCTTCTACCTACATAAACTAAAAAGACACATTGACATATATTCAATTTTTATGTCAAAACTTGAGCTTCATATGGAGAAAATGTATACTTGTAATCATCCCTATCATCAAACCCTTCACCACCATCCTTCCCTTGTCTCATCATCTCTCTCACTTCTTCAATCTTCTCTAGCATTCCCTTTACAGCCAGCTCAAATGCATCTTCATTCCCTTCCGATCCATAACTCGGATTAGCGTAAACCACACTCGGTATCAACTTAATCACCTCTTCTCTCAACCTCACCACTCTTTCCTCTGAAATCTCAAGCAACCTCTCCTTGATCTTGATATCCCACTCCTTCACATCCTTAACCGGTAGATAAACCGAGTAACTCTTGTGGTTCTTGGGCAAATGCCACTTGTACTGAGCGTAGGCTGTCCCCGGATGGAAGAACACAGGGATGCAGCCCGCCAGTATCGAATCAAACATGGATCTTCTCGTGTAAGAATCTCCCGGCGGCTGAAGACAGAACACCGAGTTCCTGAAAACCTTCATCACATTGACAGGGTTATCACAGTTCACTTTCCCATAGTTACAGTCCAACAAGTAACACTGATCATCCGACTCCAAACACTCATCTATAATCTTCCCTCGAACCGAGTCTTTATACTCGGGCCTCGGAGCGCCCGCGAAGGCGAACAGATACTCCCGTTTCCGAGACCTCATCCGATCTTGCCACTCGGAGATCTCATCCACAGACGAAGGGTGGAAGCAGGTGGGGTAAGGGATAGCGTAGTCGTTGTTCCAAGAGCTGGATTCGATAGACATCATCGACATGTTCTGCGACTCTGGTAAGAACCTGAGCTTGCTTCCCCAGTCGGATTCGTTATCAGTCTGTCTCCTGAAATCCCAAGCGATCCTTCCCGCGACGAAGAAATGGTCTCTACCGGACATCCGACTCCACTCTTTCTGTTTCACGAGCCAATCCATGAGCTCGTGGGAGGAGGAGTCTCTCACGGAGATGTTGAAACCCCAGAGATACCTGCTCATGTCGATACCCGCGTAAAAGGGAATGAAGACCGCGGAAGCTAGAGAGGAGTTGTGCGTCAAGCAAGTGTACTTCTTCATCTTGTTGTGGAAGATCACTTCGAGCATGAACTGATTCGTGGAGAACCAGCTCTGTTTCAGCAGGACGTTGTCCGGATCCTGAATCTCAGGACCGAAACCGAAGTTCTCGAGGTAGGGACATATGTTGTTCTCTGTTCCTCTGGTGATCAAACTGCAACTGTGAAGAAGGTCGTTGTTGAATCTACCGGGGAGATCGTGGAGATAGATGTACCGACCGGAGCAGGAATCGGGAAGCGGTTCGTCGAGTAGTCGAGAAACGTTTACGTCTTTGGTGGTGGGTTCGTCGCGAGGAGAAACTGGTTTCTTCTGGGTTGTGTCGGAAAAGGAGGAGGAGGAAGCGGGTTCGTCGGTGGTGTCGGTGATGTAGAGAGCAGAGTAGTCGAAACAGAGGAGGATGAAACAGAGGAGGATGAAGAGAGGGACGACGAACCAGACGTTACTATGGTTGTTGTTGTTGCTGCTTCGGAATTTTCCAGTTACGACGGAGATGGGTTTCTCCATCGGAGAATAATTCTTCGGCTTCATCAAACCCAAAAAGGAAAAAAAAAAGAGAGAGAGAGAGAGAAAATTAAATTGCGGGGAAAATGAGGAAAATAATTTGTTGAGAGGTTAAAGGAAGTGGAGCATGGATTGCGGGGAAAGAGTTAGGGAGTTAAGACTGACATATGCATGTGTCGAGTGAAGCAAAGTGCCCGTTTCTCTGTCGGCAAAGATTTAAAATAGAGAGAGAAAGAAGAGTTTTCAAGTTTCGCATTGGGTCGGTCAACAAAGCCCTTTTATCTTTTTCTACTTTTTTTTTTCTTTTCCCTCGGCCTAACAAAATACTAGTACTCTATATGGAAATCAAAGTTATAATAACACATTAGATTTCGGCCCATCCTTTTAAATGCGGATATATATATATATTTTTTTTTGAAATTTAACTGATGATATTATGACCTTATTGATGCTAAATAGAAGCACAATCAATCCGTTGACAAAGAAAAAAAAATGCACAATCAATCCCTTATTATGAAAGTAATATATCTATTTATAATATGGGTTTGAGAACATGATTTGAGGAAAATCCAGATACTAAAAAAGATGGTTGGACTATGTACTATTTTAGGCTTTTAGCGTTAGAAGAGTACGATCCTTTGCTCCACTCCATTATCCAACTGCTTTTATAGAAGTAGATCGTGGGTTTTCAAAAAGTAGATTAGATAGAATTAAAAGTTGTTTTGTTTTAAAGATAGGTACAATGGCATAGAAAGTAATATTCCAGGTAGATATAATGGCAAAAAAATAAAGATGATTCTAAATTGATAATATTGATAAGGGCATCATTAATGGTGGATTTCTATAATTGAATCTCTGTCCATAGTCTTATTAATATTTTTAAATAGATAATTTGTGTAATCTTTACTGCAGTAATAGAAATGATTTTTTGAAGCTTCATAGAACGTCCAAAGAGACAGACTCATCTTGATAGTATTTGTAGCACGTGCCACATACTACTTCAATTTATTTCTATGTAACTAACAATATGAAAAGAGGACAATGTATCTAATTTGGTAACAAGGGATATATTGTGCCTCACCCGGTATCAGGTTCGAATCAAAGTGTTGCATTTGGGCATTTTCAATGTTTCTACAACTTTTAATTACTACTTAATCAAATATTTTCTTTTGATTTTGTTATCATAACTATGTTTTAACAACTGTTTTATTTCTGTTTTTCATAGGCAAAACTCTAATTTACCACAAATTTACTTTTCAAATTTATATCTAAAATATGACTGTTTTCATAAATATTTTATATTTGTGATGAAAATGAATAAACCAAATTTCTTAAATTATTTCTATAAATTTATAAACCTAACCTTATGCCTTAAATATATTAGAGTATTGTTTACTGAGTTTTCTTCTTGAAAACAGTATCCAACTTATAGTATTTCAGTCACTTTTAAATACTTTATGCATATATAATTTAATGATATTACTGAAAATATATATTTAAAATTACAAAAATATATATTTATATTTTACATTTAATGACTAATGTATTTTAAAAATAATATAGTTTAAATCAATTAATTTAATTATACTTATATAACATAAATTTATATATTGTGCCCCACATCAAATTATTTTTTGGGTCCGCCCCTGAACGTCCACATCAGCGTTAAAAATTATGTTATATAATCTAAGAAATATTACATTAAAATGTCCATAATATACTATTACCATTTTATATTTAAAAGTTGAATAAATAAATTCCAAAATTAGAATAAAAATATATACAATATAAGAAAATGTAGTATTACAACATTTAGTTTACATTTTTATTATTTCCAAGAAAAAACTAAATGTAATATTTTTTAAAAGATGCCACCTAGCATTATTAAAAAATAAATAAATAATAAGTAAATATGAAATATAAAGAAAATGAATAATAATTAAATATAAAATATAAGAAATATAATTTTTTTTTTGAAATATAAAAATTACATAAACAACTATCGTAATATTAAAATGAGAATAAGTACATATACAAGATAAAAATAAAAAATAAGTAAACTTTCAATATAAGAAATAAAAAACTACATCAAAAATATATCTGAGATATCTGAAAATATGTAGTAAAATAAATAATAATTAAATATGAAATATAAGAAATAGACATATTACATTAACCATCTATAATAATATCAAAATTTGATATAAAAGCAAAACAACTTGAATAAGTAAATATACAATATAAGAAAAGTAAAAATAAGTAAATATACAATATAAAATGTAAAAACTACATTACACACCTATCTTAAAAAATATACGGTTTTACATTTTTATTATTTCTAAATATTTTTATAAGTAAATATACAATATAAGAAAAATAAGCATACAATATAAAGCAAGAAAATTAGAATAAGTAAATATACAATATAAAAAATAAAAAATAAGTAAATTAATATACAATTAAGAAATAGAAAACATAACGAGTGACAACTTTCTGGAATAATGGTAAGTATTATTGAACAATAATTAAGAAATCAAGTCCAGATCTACCATAAGCAAACACACTAGCCATAAACACACACAAGCAATGGTAAGACACAACCAAATCTTTCATCATGAACAATTGCAACACAAGGAGTGAGGGACACAACCATCTATCATAAACAAACACATCATCCATAAACACAGCCGCGATTAATATTACAAGTTAAAGAGGATACCATATTGATCTTTAAGATGTACAGAGCAATATCTTGAAAGCAACAAATAGTGGCGTTGCCAAAACATAATGAAAAGGACCCAACTGCCGCAAACCAGAACTTTAAAATTTACAAAATAACATGATGCTAACAAAGAGCAAAGGTGATAATCACAAAAGATTTCATAGATGGAGCACACAACGAAATCTACCACGAAAAATCATGGCACGAAACTGCTACAAGGGTATAAATATAAAAATGCAAAAACAAAGCCAAATAATGATAAAAACTTCTACTTTAGACATCGCTAAACACACAAGGATCCAATTTGACTAGGCATTGATTCCCATCTCGGTCAATCAATTGGCCCTCCTAGGACTGTTGTTTCAAGAATCTGACCTTAGCAACCCGAAACGTGAGCGGGGAAGCTGACTACACCTTACCCCTTGACTTCGATTTCCGCAGTGCTCTATGAGACGACTGCTAGCACATATCTATGGATCTATGTCAACCAAAAGCAACCACTCTAGCAAGTCTACCAACCAGCACAGATCCTTCCAAGCAACTTCCAACTGCGCCAACTAGAAAACTTATCCGCTTGTCAATTCTTTCTTATCTTACGATATTTCTAATTACCTAAATAGAATAATAAATACTGTAGTTCGAACGAAAGCTCGACTTCCTTCTTCTTTTGGATCTGCTTTGCCTTGCTTTGCTACCGGGCTTCTAGCTGCCCTTCCTCCACCGTTAGCTCAGTAGAGCATTTTCTCCTCCACTCATGTCACGGATTCAGTTCAAAAATGACAATAGTTTCTAGTTTACAATGGCTCAGAAGTATGGTTGGAGATGGTGCTTATCTTCCTATTTCTCATGTCTGCCGCAAACCAGAACTTTAAAATTTACAAAATAACATGATGCTAACAAAGAGCAAAGGTGATAATCACAAAAGATTTCATAGATGAAGCACACAACGAAATCTACCACGAAAAATCATGGCACGAAACTGCTACAAAGGTATAAATATAAAAATGCAAAAACAAAGCCAAATGATGATAAAAACTTCTACTTTAGACATCGCTAAACACACAAGGATCCAATTTTTGTAGTTGTACATCAACTGATTCATAGAATTATCCTATATTTAGCTATACAAAAAAGAAGTCAAGACAGCAATTAAAAAAAGAAAGAAAGAAACTGATCACCATGATTGAAAAAGAACATGAATAAGCTTGAGAATGAAAAGAAGGGTGAAGGAGAAAAGCAAACTATGCGCTGAAACCGATTCTCTACACCAATATTTCCTTACCCTTAAGTCTCTAATTCAATCATAGAGACCTTTTTGACACATCTCACAATTCAAAATTTGATTGTATGAAATAGGTGATTTTTCGCGGAAATTTTCAAGAAGCAAACACATATAGAGAAGAAAAAAGGAGTTGTTATAAAAAATGGTTTTCCAAGTCATCGACAGAGAGTGACTTTCCATGACAAATGCAAATGATGGCAAGCTTAGTTTATGATAATATTATTTTACTTTTTTCATGTGATTGTATATAAAAGTGAAAAACAAATTCAAAAAACTAAAGTAGATTTATATTAAGGATACAACTATTAGTTATATGTTTCTTTGTTAAAAATAATCGAAGTGACATAATGTTAGAAACTAAATTAGAATAAACTTTAAAAACATGATTCTATTTTTGATTTGTAATTTGATTTGCAAAACAATAGAAAAATTTGACGTGATAAAATACAAAATTAATTTACGGGCACGATTCGTTTCCGTCAACGTGGAGATGAGATTAGGATCTGGTTTATGTTTTTGGTTATTGACACTTGATTTGGTTAAGATTAATGTGAATATGATATTGGGATGCGGTTTATGTTTTTGGTTTTTGATTGACATTTGATTTGGTTAATTTGAAAGCCAATTTCAAAAACAAAAACAAAATGATAAGAAAAAAATATTTTTAGTCAAAATAAAAACATATATAATATCAAATGTTCTGATTATATAATATAAAGTTCAGTTGGAAAATATTTATTATATCTCATAAAAAATAGAAGTAAGAGTTCAAATATATACAAAACTTTCAAAGGTTAAACTATAAAAAAATACAAACAAAAAAATTCAGCTATCACAAAAATGTTTACATCAATGTAAAATAAAATAACTAAAAACTAAAAAAATATTCAAATTCTTTATTATGCATACTATAAATAGAAAATATTTGTGGAAGCACATTAGCCTAATGGTTAAGGTCTAAAGGCTACTACACCCAGGTCTGGGGTTCGACTCCCAGACTATGCAATTTATTGCAGATTTTCTCAAATCCAGGTTTCAAGTCCCGGAGAGAGCGCGATTTATTAGGCAACTATTCAGATTATGGAAGGAAGGATTACATGCAACTATGCGATTATGGAAGGAAGGATTACAAGAGATCTTCAACATGGTGCAAGTAAATCTGGTCAGGCGTGGATCTTCATAGGACGGCTCAGATGATGCAGTTAGGCGTAGATCTTCATAAGACAGGTAGTATTGTCGATTGTCGAATCGTCTATGTAATGTTCCTAATAATTGTAATATCATAATAAATCAGCGTTAAAAAAAAGATAAGATATTGAATCTGCATTTAGAAAAAATAGAAAATATTCATAAATTCACAAAATATATACTTCAGAATACAACATCCAATGAAATAATTGTATACAAAATATTTGAAAAATCAAAACTGTCCCGGCGTAGCCCGGATTAACCCCTAGTATATTTATACTATTAAAAGTTCGCTTTTGAGGCTCCATAGAGCATCCACATCATCAAAAAAAACTTCTCCCGGAATATGACACGTGGCGTTACTACTAAAAAAGTAAATATACAATATACGGAAAACTAAATAATAAGTCAATATATAATTTTTTTTTGTCATCAAGTCAATATATAATATTAGAAATAGAAATATTACATTAAACATCTATCGTATTATTATCATTTGATATAAAAACAAAAAAAAATAGAATACGTAAATATACAGTATAAAAAATACAAATAAGTAAATATACAATATAAGAAATAAAAAATTAAACTAAACATCAATCTAAAAATGTATAGTAAATAAAATATAACATTAAAAATCTATTGTAATATTAGAATAAATAAATATAAAATTTGGAGAGTCCACATCAGCGAAATTGCTTTCTTCCAAAAATGTGATGTGGCATTATTGGCAAATAAAAATAAAAATAAAACAAAAGTAAATATACAATATAAAGAAATAAATTAATAATAAATATACAATATAAGAAAAATACTACATAAAACATCTATCGTAACATTATCATTTGACATAAAAACAAAAATAAAATAAATAAATAAACAATATAAGAAATAGAAATAAATAAATATACAATATACGAAATAAAAAAATTAAATGAAACATCTATCTAAAATGCATAGTAAAATAAATAATAAATAAATATTTAGTATAAGAAATAAAATATTACATTAAAAACTATTATAATATTAGAATATGTAATATAAAATATAAGAAAAATAAATCATAGGAGAATATACCATATAAGAAAATATATAGTAAAGAAAGAAATTATAATAAATAAATATAAAAATATTAAGAAAATATAATAAGTAAATATAAAATATAAACCATCTATTTGAAAAATATACAATATTAGTAAAATAAATAATAAGTAAATATACAATATTAGTAAAATAAATAATAAGTAAATATGCAATATAAAAATGTAAAGATTGCATTAACATCTATCTGAAAAATGTATAGTTTAAACATTTATTATTTTTAAATATATTTATAAGTAAATAAATGTAAGAAAAACAAACATACAATATAAGAAATAGAAATACTACATTAAACATCTATCATATATTATCATTTGATATAAAATCAAGAAAACTAGAATAACTAAATATATAATATATAAAATAGAAAATAAGAAAACTATATGAAATTTCTTATTCATATAGTTTTATGTGCATTCATATCTTTTATAAAAAAATAAATAAATCATTAGTTACATAATGTTTGATGTAGAATTTGTAACAATTTTAGTAATTTATAGTTTTTCTAAAAAAATCAAAATATAAAATATATGAAAAGATCTATTTATTTATTATATGATTAATGTAATTGTTTGATTTATCTAATCTTATAAACGGTTTTTAGCTTTAGTATCTGAACTGATGATGATCCGGAATTCTTAACACATCGGTCCGGAATTCCTAACGGATCAAAAAAATTAATGGTTCCTAAATGAATCTTAAAATCTCCTAAACAAACTATTCAATACTGAATACCAGAGATAAAGGACCGAACAATGTCCCAAATGCCTAAATCTTTTTTCTTTGTCAACTGGAAATTTATTCAGAAGGACAATGCACAACAGGCAAGGTCCAATGTAACATTACAAAAAGCCCAACAAACAGGCCGGACTAAGTTTTACAAATATGGACCATAAACCCATAGGAGAAACCCGTTGAAGAAGGAGAATCTGCGTCATCCATCACGTGTCTGATCACCCAGCGATCAATGAACACACTTCAAGGTACGAGGCAGCTGCTTCCACCGGAGCCAGAGCAAAGACACGACAGATCTCCGCCGTAAGCGAAGTCGAACCAGAGGAGGAGTCGCTCAACATAACAGACTTCATCGAAGCTCGAACGGAAGAATAATACTGGTGCATCAACGATTCACAGAGGATACAACAAGCGCCTTCAATTGAACCAAAGCCTCCAACTTTCTTACATGCAAAATCGGACATCTTTATAAATAAAGATAAGCTTCAAGATGCAAAAACCCAAACGATTGGGAGAGAAGAAACATCAAAGATTAAGATCGAAAGACAGTTGAGCGGAGAAGACCTAGAACGCAGATCAAACGGCTTCAAGAAAAAATCCAGAAAGGAGCTGGCGATAACAATGCTAAGGAAGCCATCGTTTCTCGAAGACAAATTGCTAGTCGTCCATCGCCGGAGGAGAAGACGAGAACGCCGCAGTCGGAGACCGGTCGGATGAAATCGAAACCGATATAAAAATGACAGTATTTCCCGCTCTCAAAATGATCTCTAACCTCTCTGAAAGATATTTTTATGATAAGAGAGGAAGAGAATACGAGAGAAAACTCTCTTTCTAGAAAAGGAGAGAAATCTGACTTTAGTTAGGTACCCCAAAATTCCTAAACCTAATAAACGATATTAGTTTTTTTTTGTGCAACAGTAACTAATACTAGATATCCACGGTTTGAAAGCATGTGGCTATTTTTGATTGCGGGCTAAACTTATTTAATTTAACCTATGTTAGTTTTATTTTTTGCTTATTTAAAATGTGAGACAATTTATTTTAATCAGCTTCGTATTGATCATAATTTGTTTTTATATTTCATTTTTTTTTTTTTTACTTTATAAATTTTTTGTATATTTGATGGAATAACCCATAAGAATATCAATTGTAAAATATTTACTGTCACCTGCGTAATAGAATTAAACAATATATATTTGGGTGAGATGACGCTAAAAAAACATAATTCACTAGATGACCAATTTCCCTAATACATCAATACAATCTGTGTCTTTCCTATAATATTTCCATACTACCTTTTATTCCAACCGGTAGAGCCTGCAAAGAAAAAGAAACTAATTAATAATTAGTGAATGTAAAAGAAAAACGTGGCTTTTTAAGATGAGATAATTGGCGTGTAAAGGCACAGATGCAACCTTAATTTGCTATCTACCATCTCTTAAGTGTTATTAATTTTGTGATGATATTACCCCTAATCTATACAGCTTGCATGATGCTTTAGCTTTTGATACCTGTGTCACACAGTCTGTGTCAGTCTGATGGACGTGAAAATTAAGTTGTTTTCTCCTGTCTCTCTCCTAAAACCCTCTCATCCATGAAAATTAAGTCTGATGGACGTGAAAATTATGCATCTTCTTTCCTTCATTTCTTTCTTCTTTCTCTATTTTACATTTATTCACTTAAATTTTTTATTATCAACTTCATTTATGGTTGTTTCAGTTTTTTTCTTTAAAGATTTAATTTTTGATGATTGTCGTTTTTTGAATTAATGGATCTTCAGTTTTTAGCGCCATTCGAGATAAATATTTTGTTAGATTTTGATTGCTTTCATCAGATATCAATGAGGTTTGTTCTGATTTTGTTTCTAGGAACATATCAAGAACTTGGACAGAGCTGATTAAAAAGATGTGGTGGCAGAGTATAATCGAACGGCAGAGTCGACTTAAGCCTTAAAAAAGTTCTACGTGTATGCCTATGAAGGTCGATAGGATTATATTTTCTGATTTTAGGTGATTTATGTTACCAGGTTAACCATTTATGTAAAAGTAAACATATGTATGTATACGCTACTTTTATTGTTAACATGCTAACTTGTTTTATAACATGCAAAGTTTTTTTATTTTACTCGTTAACTTTAATATTAGTTAGTTAACTTTATATGTAACCGTTAAATAATGTGTTAGATTGAAAATAATACAGAATTACATAGTATATTGTTAAGTTACTGACTTGGTTAACGTGTTATTAATAAACATTACTCAATAACAAAGTTTGTAAATAACTTATTTGATAAATTATTTTGTTACATTTACATGTTATTTTAACTTATACATAGTTTGATATCAAATTATTGATAAATGGGTAGTATGCTACATAGATTTGTTGTTATCTGATAAAATATTTGTTACTTGGTACATGTTCTATTACCTGATATATATTTTGAAATAGAAAAATTGATAGATGTTTTGTTACCAGATACATGTTATGTTACCTGATATATATTTGTTATCTGCTACATGTTATGTTAGATCATATATAACACTATGTCAGATCTATGTTAATATGATTATTTATTATATGTTCTATATGATAAGTAACAATTAATACATATATTAACAGCTACTATATTTTTTAAATGATATACCAGCTATTAACAACCTACAATAATGATTATTGCATGCTAACTTTGTTTTTACTCGTTAATTTAAATTTTAGTAACTATCTTATCTATTATATTATTTATACTAGATAAGTTAGTTATATTGTAAATATGATTTACTAGAAATACAACATAAGAGAATTAATAACTTTCAAGATTAATGATTCAATGGTTTTATCTAGATTTGACGTCAAATTATTTTTGGTTTTTGCAGTAGTTTCAAAAAATTGGAATCTAAAATTTTATGTATTATCAAAAAATGAAGAATCAATAAAGATATTTAAAAAGAGGGAGAAACAAAAGAAGAAGAAATGAAGAGAATCAAAAGAAAAAAAACATTGGTGATAAAAAAAAATAATGAAAAAAAATGAAAGAGATGAAGAACGAGAACATGAGAGGAGAGGAGAAGAAAGAGAGAGAGAGAGTGTAAGATAAGAGGAAGAATTGAAGGAATAAAAAGAGTGTTGTACTCTCTCTGCACTAACACCATCTCACTTTTTTCATTATGACATAGGGGCATAATCGTTCGTTCAGTTTGTAATTGGCATGATCCAAACCATTAATGTCCCTCGATGTGTAATTCACTAATATTGACTTCCATTGTGTATATTCACCTAATTGTCTCTTTTAAGATTCACCTAATTGTCTCTTTTAAGATTCACCTAACTTATGAAAATAACTTTTGTTGATACTTTTTCAAAAGTGTGTTTTCTATCTCAATGTTGATCCACTGTGTGATTTATTCCCGGAGTATCGTTGGCGAGGAGATGTCTGTCTCTAACGACTCGCTTGACTAATGACGGAAAGCTTCGTCGCATCTAAAATCTATGAAATCACTGTCAAACGTAAACGGTGCCGCAGCGAGGTTTTCCTCAATTGTCCTAACCTCTTTGTTTTACTAATCGGTTACATGTACTATCTCCACTGATGTCAATCATCGTAAGATACACTTGTATTTGATCGTCGTGAATGATCTAAAGTTGATTAGAGAAGATGAACAGTTTCTGTTTAATTATGTTCTATTCTATTATATTCATGTAGAATAGAAATGTAAAATAATATGTATTATATTTGTTTTATTTTATTAAACAATCTGTTAAACTCAGCATAATATGTAAATATAGATACATATCTAAATTCATTATATTCACCTTTCAAGACCAATTCAGTTAACTTATATCATACACAAAAGTGTTCACTGTTTGGTGCTATAAGACGTACTACTTTGTATAAATGGAATAGAACACATATTTATCACAATTAATTATATGCGGTAAGAACGGATGTGGCGCGGACGCCTTACTTTGCGTTTGTGTTGAACAAATCAATTTACTATTGTTCACATCTACAGGTATCGATGTCATCACTTTTTTAGTCATACATATGGATTTCTATTTCAAGTTTTTTTCCTTTCCATTTCATGTAGTATAGTTAATAGTAGAATATATTAATCTAAAATGTTTTATATTTGGGTATAGGTTTGAATTTAGGAATTCAAGTTTAGAGTTTAGTTTAATCTTAAATATATATTATTTTCATAATTTCACCAATATATACTATTTTAGTCAAACATATGTATTTCACAATCAAATCTTTTTCCTTTCCATTTCATGTAGTATAGTTAATAGTAGAAAATATTATATACTATTTCCAATTTTAGTTTAATCTAAAATATTTTGCATTTTGGTTTGGGTTAGGAATTCAAGTTTAGGGTTTAGTTTAATCTAAAATATATACTATTTTATTTTGTTTAATTCTATTTGGATTTGAAGTTTATATTCTTATAATGCTTCATAACATATACTATTTGCATACTTTGATATTTAGATTAGGATTTTTATATTTTTTTTTAGGATTTATTGATTAGTGTTTTGGGTTTAGATTATAGAAGGTTTGGGTTAACGTCGGGTGAGCAATACCACTGCATTCATGGACATTTTAAAATTTGAACAATATGTATTGTGCTATTTTGTTTGTTACTATTCTATTTTAATAATGATTTGTACTATGCTATATATCAACATGTGGTTGTCACTACATCACCAAAAAACGACGTCACTTATTCTCTCATTTGTAACTTACAAGTTGCAAATGAGAACCTTTTACCTGCAGGGATAAAATCGGATAGTTTGTGGCTTAAATGTTAGACACTACATTATGTCAAAATCATTGTCACTTACCTAATTTCTCTTCCAAAAATGGCTATTACACAAAAAAGCCAATTAAACAATATATATTTGCTAAGAAAATTGAAAGAACTATCAAGAAGAAAGAGAAGAGCAGACGAGAAGAGATACATTAAAAGTTTCATATTGCTACGTCAGGACTAAAAAAGAGAGGTCAAAATTTATAAACATTAAGCTAAATGTCAAATCAGTTTTGAAAGAAAAGTAAGTTTTCCTATTGCAATTATCTTTCTATTTTTCCATTTGGTCTATATATCAATTGGTTGTTGCTTGAGAAGGTCAACACCATGAAAATCAAGTTTGATATGAAAGAGAAAAGAAATATGGATCAAAAAGGCGGTGTAAAATATTAAAATCTGTCAGTACAGAGATTTAAAATTGAATATTCTCTAAAGATATGATACATTTCTATATATACAATTTAAACTTAATTGCATTAAGTTAGGTATTTGAAAAATATTATGAGAGATACAATAGGCCTTTAATTTCTTTGAAATTTCTAAATTATTTAAAATGCGAGCATTTGATTGGTAGAATAATATATACCAAAAGTTATTTTAAAAGTTCTAAATAAAGAAATGACATAACAATGTAAATTACTCTAAAAATGACGGAATCTATAAAATGTATTGGGAATTCTGCATAGTATAGATCAATACTGTTCTAAAAGATGATATAAAGAAGAATATGGGGTTTGTTCAAAAAAAAAAAAAGGAGAAATTGCTAAAAATACTATTTTCATAGTACCACTTTTCATGTTTACACTAACCACTTTTACCACTATTTTTAATGAAGGGTTTAGATTTGAAGGGTTAGGATTTAGGGTTTATATTTGATGTTTTAGGGTTTAAGGTATATAGTTTAGAGTTTAGAGTTGAGAATTTAGGGTTTATAGTTTAGATTTTAGGGTTTAGGGTTTAGGATATTGAATTTAGGATATATAGTTTAGGGTTTAGGGTTTAGAGTTGAAGATTTTGGACTTAGGGTTTAGAATTGGAGGTTTAGGATTTAGAATTTGGGATTAGAATTTTGAAAAGCATATAAAAACAAAGATATAAGAGTCTTTACCATTCTAATAAATAAGGTATTTTTGAAAATATGTTTTTGGTGGTGGTAAAGATGAATAATGGTACTTTGAAAGTGCTATTTTTGAAAATTCCCAAAAAAAAAGAATAGGGATTCTTTTTCAATAACGTATATAGTTGGAGGGTCGTATACAAAATCTCGAAAGATGAATAATGTAAAAAAAAAAAAAGTAGGCAGGAGCTACAGAAAAAACTCATCAGAAACGCGACTGAAAAAATGGGATTCTAGTGCTGTTCGTTTGGTCGCCGCAGGTATCTGCGTCTGCGGCTGCGACGATTTTTTCCGGAAATCTTGTTCGTTTGATTGACGCTGGTACATGCGTCGATCTGCTGCGTCTGACGCTGCGTCTAATGCCGAAGCCTGCGTCTGACGCCGAAAAATCTCGCGTCCGCGACGTAAATGATGCGGCTAGACTGGTAATTTACAATTTTGCCCTTAATATTTTTTAATATTTACTAATAAACCTAACCCTAATTGACGCATCTACTTCTCCAATTGACGCAGCGTATCTTCTCTTCTCTTCCATTCACAGACCACAAGCTCTCTCTTCCATTCACAGACCACCACCACGAGCTCTCTTCTCCGATAGATGCAGGACACAGATCTCGAGCTCTCTCTCCTCTCCGATTGACGAAGACTTCGAGCTCTCTCTCTCTCTCTTCTCCGATAGACTCAGACCTCGAGCTCTCTCATCTCTTCGTCCTCGAGCTTAGACCTCTCTTTGCAGTAAGCCTCGTCTCTAGCTTCGTCTCTCATCGTTAATCTTGTGTCGTTAACCTTTTGTTAGTTCAAAGGCTGTATTATAAGTACTGATGTCTTATCAATCTTGTTGGTATGGTTTCTGTCTGTACTTCCGAGAGTTTGTCTCATTGACATGAAAAGAGCTTGTTGCATTACCACTGTACTTAAAGTTTGTTCCTTTTCTATTTTTTTTTTGCAGGCTCTCTCTTCTCAAGCTCACACTCTCCAGCTCTCTCTCTCTTCTCCCATGCCTCTCCAAGTTTACGGTGAGAGACTCAGCTCTCTCTCTCTCAAGCTCACACTGTTTCTTGAGACTGATTCTCTGTTCTAAAGCTTTGTCTCTCACTCTATTGTAAGAGCTTTGGGTCTCACTCTATTGTAAGAGTTAAGACTGTTTTATTTTTTCTTCTAGTGATCAGGAAGATGGACGAATGTTTAAGAAATGTTTGTATACTATTTTGGTGTTTCCCTTGAAGTTCCGTATGTTATCTTTGCTGTTCTTGTGATTTTTAGTAACTTTTTACTTGTGTCTTATGTTACTGTTTTCTGTGCTGCAGATTCATCCTTGGTAAGCCATCCGAGTATTGGCTCTCTCATATCAAACTCTCTCCAAGCTCAGACCCACTCAAGTAAGTTGTTTCTTCTTGTTTGCTTTTTGTTTAGTAAGTTGTGGTTGCTTCTTGTTGAGTATCAGACTGTTTGATGCTAGTGATGGTGTCTTGTGTTGTCTTTGCGTTTGGTTCTGCACTTCTTCTATCAGACTGTTTATTTAGTCTCATTGCATATTTTTTCTATCTTTTTACAGGTCTCTCAAGTTCAGACTCTCAAGCTCAGACCCTCTTAAGCTCAGACTGCTGCTCGAGGTCTGTTGTGATAGTCTAGATGTTTGAATGGTCTCAAGCTTGCCCAGACTACCATTGTTCTTCTCCAGCTTGCTCAGACTATGTGATCTTTTTTCATTATTCTCTTGTTGTACAAAGAAACTTGTCATTGTATTGGAAAATCTGTATCAAAGAACATAATTTTGTTTCAAATCTCATCTATTTCTTTTTAGTGTATGTGTATCCCATGGAAACAAATTTAAAATACAAATTTTTCTAATGAAAAAGCAAATCAGACTGACATTATTGGAGAGAACAGATTAGTATACAAACAGATACAAATTTATAAATTTTTAACATTTTTATAGATGTAAATATATTTAAACTACATTTTATTTATTTAAAATACAATTATAAAAATTTATAACTATATATGATATTTTTTTGTTCTCTTGTTTGTTTGAACTAAGTTTGGTTTATGTAAAATTCCCTAAACTAAATTAAATAAAATCAGTTAAAAATTTCACATTAAATATATATTTTATGGATTTTACCCAAATTAAATTTCATAGTTTTAGCATTGAAAATGATTTAGTTAAAATACTCAAAATATTAATATATTAACTGTGATTAATTATTTAGTTAAATTTTATTTTATTATTTTAATATTTTAACTCATGTAAATGTATGATTTAGTTTTATGACAAAAATATTGTTATATTTGTATATTTGAACAAAATTTATTACCAAGTAAACATAATATTTTTTATGGATATAAACATATTTAAACTATATTTTATTTATTTAAAATATAATTTTACAATTTTTAAATAAAATAATGAATAAATGAAAATAACCGCAGCGTCTATCAAACGAACATCATTCAAATTTGTTTTCTGCGTCGGCGTCAGCGTCGGCGTCAGCGTCAATTAGCTGCGTCTTCGAAACGAACAACAATCTACGGCTGCGTCAGCGTCGGCGTCGGCGTCAGCGTCTACAAAACGAACAACAACCAAACGAGTTTGACGTTGCCGTTGACGCCGACGCCGACGCTGACGCCGACGCAGAAACCTGCGGCAACCAAACGAACAGGCCTTCTAGCGTTTTCTCTAGTCGCACCTCCCTCCCACCCTCCCTCCATCTTCTCCCTCTTCTTCTGACCCTTACAACCTCCAATCTCTGCATCACAACTCAGGTGCTTTTCTTTGACCCGATTTCAGTTTTGATTACGGATTTCGACATTGCCTCTCTCTCTCTCTCTCTAGGGTTAATCGATTAGAACTCTCGTGTGGGTTTCGAGGTTTTTCTAGTTCTAGGGTTTTAAGATTCAGATTCCGATGAAGTTTCTAAATCGCTTGTTAATCTGCAATTGGATTTAAATTGTTCTTGTAGCTTTGATTAGGAGGTTTCTCTTGTTTGCTTTACCTCCTAACATTTACGATCTGAATCCATATGTTTAATTGTAAAAGGAGCCATTACTTGTTATTCGAATGGAGTGCAACCGAGACGAGGCCTTAAGGGCAAAAGAAATAGCAGAGAACAAGTTCAAAACAAGAGACTTCGCAGGAGCCAAGAAGTTCGCATTGAAAGCTCAATCCCTCTTTCCAGAGATGGAAGGCGTTTCTCAGATGCTATCCACTTTCCATGTCTTCCTCGCCGCAGAGACCAGAGTTAACGGGGAAGTAGACTGGTACGGGATACTCGACGCAAACCCACGTGATGACAACGAGACGCTGAAGAAAAAGTACAGGAAGCTCGCTCTAATACTCCACCCGGACAAAAACAGCTCCGTTGGAGCCGATGGAGCTTTCAAGCATGTCTCCGAAGCTTGGAAGTTCTTGTCTGATAAGGACAAGAGAGGTGCTTATGATCGTAAGAGGAGTTTGTACACTATGTATAACAAGGTTTCCGTCTCTTCTTCTAACAGCGGCTTCTGCAATTTCGCCAACGTTAGGCCGCCGCCGCCGCCGCCGAGTCAGAAGAAGAACAATCCTCCGCCGACGCAGAAGAGCAATCCTCCGAAGCCAGCACAGAGGACAGGAGAGAGTGATCATCATCATCATCATCATCATACAACAGCACCGAGCTCGTTTGCTGCGGATGATACTTTCTGGACGGTTTGTAGGAGATGCATGACGCAGTACGAGTATCTTAGAACATATGCCAACTGTAACGTTATGTGTCCTAACTGTCTACAGTCGTTTTCAGCAGTGCGAGTCCCTAAACCGGGTATGTTAAGCCATTGGAGTCGTCTCAACAGTGCAAAGACGAAGTCAGCTGATGCTGCTGCTGCTTCAGGTGTGTTCAACAACTCCAAGTGGACATTCTCGAGAACCAGTAGTGTTGCTCACGCTAAAAGTCTGGTTCAACAGACTTATGAGAAGGTGAAGAAAGATCGTGAGGAGGCACAAGCAAGTGATAAAAGAGGAAAGAAGAATGCCAAAAGGAAGTGCACTACCACTGGTGCTTCTCTTAAAAAGAGGAAGGTAGTAGGAGAAAACGAGACAGGTGGCTCTGGTGGAAGAAAGGTCGTTTACTATGTGAGTGCTGGTGAGACCGGAAGGAACATGGGAAAGTTACATGTAACAACGAAAGAGAGAGCATCTCCCAGACTCAAGAAAAAGATTTGCAAGGAGGCTGTTACAAGGGAGGTGAAGTCGCGTTAGCGTTCTGAATCAGTTGAGGTAGTATTTTTTTGAGTTATCAAGGCATAACTGTGCGGTTGATGTGTCTGCTATATATCAGCTTCAGGCCATCAGCTCTAGGATATATATATTTTGTAATGCGGGGCATTTGGTAATCTCTTGGTTCTAACATTGTAGAGAACAAGATGGGTCTTTTTTCTGGGGTAGATTGATTGCAAAATACTTCAACATTTTAAGATAGACTCATTGTTGTGTCAAGTTGTGTTTGTATCAAACAATCATCACTTGGTTCTTATGTTCCTTTTCATTTTAGTCACTTAGCAAAACGTTTTTTCTTCTACTTTAGAACCTGAACCTGAAAATAATGGTGATGATATATGAGCATGCTCGAGTCTATGACACTGACAGTGAGTCCAGAGCGGACGAGTATTATTCCAGCGAGCTGAGTAAAGGATAGTAGAAGTTGATAGTTCTCGCAAGTGAAGAGAAGAAAGAACAAGGTAAGTGGTGTAGATGTTGCATCCTTCGTGAAGACACATAATGGTGGAGCTTGTTGTTTTGGTTTAGACGAATGGACTCATGTGAGTGAAGTCTGGTCAAAGGTAGTGGACAAAGAGGAGAAAAAGAGTTGAAGGAGAGGTTAAGAACCTTAAAGATGCACATCTGACTGAGAATTTGCAGCACGCTCAGCTTGGAGCTGATTTGACTAATGTTATCGTGGATGCGCTTATAAAGCGAGAATGATTCTTGGTTCGGTTGTAGTTTAATGATAGGGGAATTGTAACTTTTTGCGTAAATAGATCAACCAAATATGAACCCTTGTTAATGGGAATGTATATTTACAAATATAGTTAGGTTGGGAATAAAAGTTTTTTTTCCAAAAATTTTGGGCAAATCCAAAGATGGTTTTCCTGTACGTTCATCACAAAAAAATTCTAGATCCCAATATACCCAATGCCAAATAGCTGTCAAGAAGCATAAGCCAGAAAACACGATATGTGCTCCGGCTACCCCTTCGTAACTCCAAAGACCCGGATTCGTTATAGTCCCTCCTGTAATATTCCAACCGTCTCAAGAATTGGTTATTCCTAAACGAGTCATGAAAGGTATAACGAACATACTTTATCTCCACATTGGATCAAAAACAGGGTCGGAGGGATCAAAAACAGCTAATTCATATAGAGCCATAGAATCTGTCCAACCAGGAACCATAGCAGTATGCATTATATGAACCGAAATTACGTTGACCGGGAGATGTTGAAGCTGCATAAATTATTACCTCCAATTGGATACAATTTTTCAGATTTAACTTCAATAGTTATTTACATAAATTTTTAAAGTTTATTATAAAAAAAAAATTAGTCCTCTCAAGTCATTTATAAATGCTTAAAAATTATGTATCGAAGTTTATAAACCCAACTCACCTACTAAATATTTATCTTATTAAAACAGAAGTACACATATAGAAATACCCTTAGTTTTCAAATTTAATTACACTTCCATGCTACTGAGAATTAAATTGAGTTTCCTATTTTAATGCTTGTCTTTTTCAGTTAGATTAATGTGTTTCTTTTTCTTTCTTATTTTAATGTTTGTCTTTTTCAGTTAGATTAATGTGTTTTTTTTCTTTCCTATTTTAATGTTTGTCTTTTTAGTTAGATTAATGTATTTTGTTTTTTATTCTTCAACAATTAATGATATTTTAAAGTTGTCTTTTTGTTGTCAACTTAAAGTTGTTTAAACTATTTGAAAATATAAAAAATAGTCAAAAGTAAACATAAAGTAGATAAACAATAATCAAACACCAAAAATATTTAAAATATATATTTATTCTCCATCTAAATATTGAAGTTCAACCTATTTTTTTAATTTTTAATTTAGGTATTTTGGTTTACATTACTCAAATTTATATGTTTTGAGAAATTTAAAGTATATATAAATTTTGAAAATTTTAAAATAATTCAAACGGGTTATCCGTATCCGAACCGAACCCGCAAATACCCGAATCAAACCAAAACCAAAATTTATAAATATTTGAATGTTGTTGAAATCTTTAAACTCGGGAATCTCAAACCCAAATAGATTTTAACCGAATCAGTGGGTATCCAAATGCACATCCCTAACGTAGTCAATGTAAAATGATCAAGTATTACAAATACATCATTTAGTATAAATAAATAAAAACTAAAACAGAAAATTAATACTCGTGCGGTCGCACGGATCAATATCTAGTTAAACCTTAAACAATAATCAAATTAAAAATCTTAAACTTAAATGTGATGCCATTTTTGACTGAGTATTTATTGAAAAGTGGTATCCAGCGTAACTTATTGTATTTCGAGTAATTTATCCTTAATGATGTATTCAGGATTATTTTGTTTACGATTTTTAAAATAAAAACTATAATTGCATCTGTAAATTATTTTTATATAATTTATTAAAAAATTTATATTATTTATTTAATTATCGTTCATGAAGTTAAATTTTGAATTAGAAAAAGAAGATTTTATATAAATTTCCTTAATTTAAATATTAAAATTTAGATGAAAATAATTTATGAAATTTTTTATTTTAGTATGTATATAGTTAAATTTATAATCTTAGCTATATTTTTTATTTGCTTCTTTTGGTTAAAATCTATTAAATCAAATTTTATAAAATTAAGAAAAAGAATTTTGATATAAATATTGTAAACTATCAAAAGTAAAACTAAACCGTATTTCTAAAATTTATAGATATATAAAGAAACTAATGATATTACGATTAAAAAATTATCTTGAAATCATTTATAGTAACAAAAACTATATAATTATAAAATATAATTAAATAATATTTCAAATTTGTAAAATATTGTTATATTTCTGTTATTATATTAGTTAATATCATATTTGAATAGATTTACGTTAATGGTAATGTATGAGTTATTATCATATTCTAAAAGATTTATTAAAAATATAAATCTTTAAATGTAATTGTCCATTTCATATTAATTATAAATTTTGTAATTATTTATATTATGTCATGTCACATTTTTTAGTAAAAATAGTTGTAAGAATAACACATAAGTCAAGTGTGTGAAATCACTTTAAAAGTAATATCTAAGGGATTGTTTTTATTTATGTGGAAAATTCTAATTTATTTGGTCTTTTAGTTATCAAATAGTTAATTACACGTTGTCCATGATTTTTTTAGTGTCACGTTGTCCATGATTTTTTAAGTGTGATCAATTCTATTGTTTGCGTGAACTTGGATGCATTTCCTTTGAGTCAATTGCAAGTTTAGTTATGTTGTTTTTTTGTTATAAATAATTCAGTTTTGTTTGTTTTTAAAAAAATAGTTTTATGCTATTTTTCTTTTAACATGTGGCCGATTTCCACCAAAACAAGATCGAATATTGATCGACTTCATCTATAGTTTTAAAACTTAATGGGCCATTAATCTAATGGGATAAAAAGCCCAAAACAAGAACTGATAACGAACAAAACACGTGAGACTCACGTGGGTCTTTCTCCTAATCTCTAGCCGTTTCTAGAGCTCTTGTGGGGAGGGGGCAAGATATAAAACCTGCAACGCTGCAAGCAGTAATGTCGACAACACATATGTTGAAAGATTTTGAGGGTATTTATCTCTTTACTCGCTAAGTTCTTTTATTTCTTTGGTTTCAGATGAATTTAGGATTTTGGTTTCCTGTGATGGGTTTCTAGAAACTGCTCTTGTTTTGTTTCAATAATAAAGTTCTGAGGCTTGTTATATCTGCAACAGATATTTTGAAAAGTAGATGCTTTGTGATTTAATACTATCATTTTCATCATAATATGTATTAGGGTTTCGAACTTATTTGGGATCGTTTGTAGGAACATCAGATATGTCAAACACTGGAAATGATGAACAAATGGATGTGGGATCGGTGGTTGAAGCTGTTTCCGCTGATCATTCCTTTGGTGCTCCTCTCTACGTAGTCGAGAGCATGTGCATGCGCTGCGGAGAAAATGTATACATATGTCTCTCTTTCTCTCACTCACTTTGACTGGTGTCTCTGTTTGTGTAGCAAATTTGATCTTTCTTCTTATTGCTTTTCCAGGGAACAACCAGATTTCTGTTGACCTTAATTCCTCACTTCAGAAAGGTATGTTGTGTGCTCTGTTTTCAACAGTACTACTAACTCTGTTTTACTCTTTCACTCACTGTTAACTTGTAGACCTTTTCTCTACGCTAACAAGTGTGCTGTTTACCTACTTCTGGTTACAGGTCTTATTATCTGCATTTGAATGTCCTCACTGTGGAGAAAGGTGATAACTTCTAATGATTTTGAAATGCTTTTTTTTCTTTTAAGTATTCGTTTTTTAAACAAAGTATTTAATTTTGTTTCTGAACTATTTTATAGGAACAATGAAGTTCAGTTTGCTGGTGAGATTCAACCCCGAGGATGCTCTTACCGTCTACATGTTTTATCTGGCGATGACAAGGTTGTCGATGCACTGATTCAAGTTGTTTGTTCTTTTCAATTTTAGAATGTATAAAACACTCGAATTTTGTAGTTGTTTCTCATTTCCTAAGCAAACTTTGCCTTGTTGTTTCTCTGTCTGATTGCAGATATTTGACCGGCAAGTTGTGAAATCTGAATCAGCCACTATTAAGGTGAGTTAGTTGTCTTGCTAAACCTAGGAATGTTCATAATACTCAAAACTTCCTGAAAACTGTTAGTTAGTTTGCTTCTCGTATTATGAAACCTTAACTGATGGTAGTGATCACATGAATTAAAACCTTCTTTCAGATTCCTGAATTGGACTTTGAGATTCCACCGGAGTCCCAACGTGGAAGTTTGTCCACGGTAAGTCCTTAACTATTTTTATTTTTAACAGTTACGTTGTCAATAACTCCCCCCCTCTTTGTTTTTGATATCAAGGTAGAAGGGATATTAGTGAGGGCTGCTGATGAACTGAGCGCCCTTCAAGAAGAACGCAGGGTATGTTCCTCATATTCCCAATTTGATTGTTTTTACAGGAACCTTAAAATGATATATTTTGGTTGACACAGAAAGTAGATCCTAAAACTGCTGAAGCAATAGACCAATTCTTGTCTAAACTGAGAGCTTGTGCTAAAGCAGAGACATCCTTCACCTTCATTTTGGATGATCCTGCTGGAAACAGTTTCATTGAGAACCCGTAAGGATATTGTTATACTTCGTTTTTTATTTCGTTTTATTTTCTTCTGACAAAGCTTACAACTTGTTACAGGCATGCTCCATCGCCAGATCCTTGTTTAAACATCAAATTCTATGAGCGAACACCAGAGCAACAAGCAGCGCTTGGATATCTTGCTAACTCACCTCAGTCAGAAAGAGACCAAGTTGTTGCACCTTCTAGTGCTGTGCCCCATGGAGCAATCGGAGCAACAGCTGGTCATCGGGCGATTGCTCAAAGTAACAGCACTGATATTTCTGATAATTTGTTCAGATACACTTCACCTGAAGAGGTAATTTCTCGACTCTTATGATCACTTTGAGAAAATAGTTCAGTGATAATATTTCACATGACTGTTTGTTGTTCAGGTGATGACTTTCCCTTCAACTTGCGGAGCATGTATGAAGCGATGCGAGACACGGATGTTTGTGACTAGTATCCTTTTACATTCCCTAGTTACTTTTATGTATCTTGGTGGACACATATATATATATATAGATGTTGTTTTACCACTTGACGTTGTATAGAAATCCCGTATTTTCAGGAAGTTATTGTCATGGCATCTACATGTGATGATTGTGGCTATCGCAACTCTGAGGTCTGCTTCCATTGGCTTTACTTTAATAATGATATAAGATGTGCCAGCCTGATCTTAAGGTTATTAACTTGTTTATCGATTTATTATGAGCAGTTGAAGCCTGGTGGTGCAATTCCTAAAAAGGGAAAGAAAATTATCCTCTCTGTGAGGAATATCGCTGACCTTAGCAGAGACGTTATCAAGGTTAGTTTTTCACATTCTCTTTGGATAAACGGCGGACAAGGAGAGATTTCTCCTTCTGTGCATAGCTGAGGATGCCACGTTGCGATTAATATATGATGTTACGGTTATTTATGTAGTTTAAGATTTGTATAGGTTTCATAATTCCCCTTCTAAGTCTATGGTATGTTCTAGTGATGCCTGACAAAAAATATTTAGATACCAGAAGTTGTTATGAAAGTGTCAGTATTTGTATGTAGAATAGGCTTGTTTGATCTTTCTGCTTTTTTTTTTATTATGGCTATCTGATTGCAGCATCTACAGTAAAAAATCTTATGAATCGTTCATTGTCACTAACTTTGAATTTTTGTGTGTATTAGTCGGACACTGCAGGGGTGAAAATCCCAGAACTTGATCTGGAGCTAGCTGGTGGTACACTTGGTGGAATGGTAACAACAGTAGAAGGCCTAGTTACCCAGATCAGAGAAAGTAAGTATTGACCTTTTAACATCTAAACATTATCCCTTGGTCAGAAAAACAAAATTATACTTGTAGTCTAAACTTCATCGTGGTTTGAGTATTGTATATAATATATGGAGAACCGCGGCACATAAGCCATCATGGTCAAAGTACCTATGTTCTTCCTTACAAAGCTTTCATTTTTTTTTTGGTTCTTGGGAGAGTTACAATCCCAGTGATATTTCTTATTGCCAATGATGGATTGAAGTTCTTTGTACTGACCTAAGTGTGATATGGGTTTTCTCCAAGGCCTAGCGAGAGTCCACGGATTCACTTTTGGTGATAGTATGGACGAGAGTAAGAAGAACAAGTGGAGAGAATTTGGATCCAGGCTAACAAAGGTTGCACCTCTTATTGATATATATTTTTTTTTGTTTAGTATTAGCCTTACTCTTGTTCTTGATAGTGCAAGAAAGCAAATGAATAATAAGATATATCATTTGTGTTTTGAAGCTGTTTACTTTGTTTTCTTACCTAACCTGTTCTTGCAGCTCCTAAGCTTAGAAGAGCCATGGACTTTGATTCTTGATGATGAGTTGGCGAATTCCTTTATTTCACCTGTAACAGATGATATCAAAGATGATCACCAGCTCACATGTAATTCCTCTGTTTCTTTGTCTTAAAATAGACCAAGAAAGATATTTGAGGTTGATTTAGTATCTGTCTAAATCCATTCCCTGACACAAGTTACTGTTATATTTGTACTGCAGATGAGGAGTACGAAAGATCATGGGAACAAAATGAGGAGCTGGGTCTCAATGACATAGATACTTCTTCAGCTGATGCTGCTTATGAGTCCAGAGACAACTAAGTTACCTTAAACATGAAATGTTGTCTCTATGATACGTGTTAGTTGTCATAATCTGAAAATATCAAAGTCGTAAATCTTTATGACTTATCCACACAAATCAAACCAAGTCTTCCTTTTCTTTTCTTTGGTCAAAACAAATTAACCAAGTCATGTTGTGTAATGTTTTGAGCTTCCTTTTCTTGTTGTGAATCGTGTATCTCGTTCCTTTTGCATTGTAGTGCAGTTTCGTATGTGCACAACAACACAAACATAGTTTAATAGTTTTTTTTTTTTTTTTTTGAAACTAATAGTTTAATAGTTTCGTTTACTAGTTCTTGTTTCTAATTCCCTTACAGTAAAATGCAGAAATATCTAGATGATCTAACTTGAAATAATAAACCATGGAACAGAATATTATCAAATAAATTATAAAAAATTATGTTAGTATGATTATTTTTTAAATACATTGTTAGTAAAATATATTCAAATAACAAATAATAAAATATTTTGAAAATAGGTTGCACCAGATTTTTAATTGACAAATTTTACTACAAATATTAAGATATTTTTAGTTGTGCACAATATTAAGATATTAGATACTTGATAATAGGATTGCAACTGATTTTTGATATTACAAATCTCATTATAAAATTTTAGTTAATAAATATAAATAATATAGAACATAAATCTGTGGAATAGATTGCAACAAATTTTTTATTGAAAATATCACTTTAAATTAAGAAAATAAACATATAAAACATATTACAAATAAATATTCTAAATTTATAATATATCGATAAAATTTACAAAACAGTAACTTATGAATGTCTATCTATACTATTATTTACAAAGTGATTTTTCGCAACAAAGCTATCACGTTAAAAGTTAGATTGATTAATATCGTTTATACTTTTACTGAATAAAAATATAAATTATCCATAAAATAAAAACTAATTTTAATTTTATGATTAGGTAACTGATTAAATTAATAATGATAAAAATCATCCAAAATTTAAAAATATATTTTAAAGTAAAAAATTAGAGTGATTAATATTGTTTATAGTCTTAGTAGATAAATATATAAATTGCCTACAAAATAAAAAAAAAAGATTTTTTTATTACATAAGTAAATAAAATTAATAAAGATAATAAGTATCCAAAATCTAAAAATATATTTTAAAATAAATAATTTAGAATGGTCAATATCATTTATACCCTTAATGAATAAAACATAAATTAACCACAAAATAAAAAGACGAATTTTATTTTTTGATTAGATAAATTATTAAAATTAATATTAATAATAATTATCCAAAATCTAAAACTATATATTAAAATAAAACGAACTTATGTTAATAATATTATTTTAATAAATATATATTATTTTTATTTCAATATATAAGTATTGATCCAACTATTACTTTTTGTAAGTAAATTTTTTATTGTTTATTTTTAAATAGTATAGATGAGCAAAATATATGTAATGGAAAATATAAACAATGGAAAAGAAATGGAAAATATGAGCAAAATATAAGTAAAAATAAGTGTACAAAAAGTGATAACAAAAGTATAAGATTTGAAAATCAAAAATATTTTTAGTATGTTAGTGTTTTCAAAACTTTAATACAATAATAAGTATAGATATTTTAATAAAATATATAAACTAATAAATATTCGTAAGAAAATTATGCCTGCATATGCGGGCAACACACATATTACTATATATAATTTAAATAATCATCTATATAATGAATATTTATAATTTGACATAAAACTATATAGTTTATATAATTTTGATATTATTGTAATATAAAAATTTATAATATAATAAAGTGTATAATTAATTTATATAATAAAATTGTATATAAATTATTTATATATTTGATACAACTATGTAATATATATATATAAATTTAAAGTATTTATTATATATATATAGATAGTTTATGATATGATAAAAAAAATTATGATCATAATACTTTTATTAATAGTTTTATAGTAACAGTTGTTAGATTTAAATATAGTAATAACGTAATGATTGATTACTCTATATTATTTTTGAATAATTTATTTCGGTGTTACTTAATAACCTAGATAATATTTTTTATTTTATTTAAATCAATTACATAAGTTATTTTTGAGTCACCAATACATCTCATTTTAGTCCCGTTACATTTCAGTGACAAGAAAAAAAAAGTCATGTTACATTTTAGAACTTATCAAATTATAACGTCTTCAGTTAAGCATATTCTCAATTAATAGTACGATGTGAAATAATTTATTTGTATTTCATTTTAGATATTTATATATATTATTTATTAATTATAAATAATTATTTATTAATTTATATAAATAGAATTATTGAATAATTTAATAATCATTAACCATTAAACTAAATAAAAGTTCTAAAGCATAAAACGTTTGTTAAAAAAATATTTATATTAATTTTGAAAAAGATGCCCTTCATGTTTTACAAAATAAAAATAATGTACATAGTAAATAATTTGAAAATTTTAGTATTTTTAGTTTTTCGATAATTTATAGATATTTTTATTTATATTTTAGTATAATATAAGATTATTTAAAATATAATAATTATGTTTTTTTAAATAATAATCAGTATAATACTTTTTTGTATTTTAGTTATTTTTGAGAACCTAAAAATACAGAAAAAACAAAAAAATTAAAATTTAAAAACTAAAAAAACTAAAGAAAAGCTGATAATAAAAATGAAAAAACACCTGAAAATCAAAATCTAAAAATCTAAAACTAAGATTTAAAAACTAAAAACTAAAACCAAAAACTAGTTCAAGCATTATTGCAAAAAATAGTTTCCCTAAGTCTTAGGAAATTAAAAAAAAAAGTCTTAGGAAATCCATTTCGCAAAAATCTTATTGGATAAAAATTGTTTTTTTTTATGAAAAGCAAAAACTGTTATAGAAACTACAAACAGTAGAAACCTAAATCAATAAATAAATCAAAATATATGTTCACAAACTAACATAAGAAAATATTACAAAAATAAAGCTAGATCAACAAAAACTGTCTTTCTTTTTTGAACTTAACAAATACTGTCTTTCTCACACATTATTCACGCATTTGCCAGCTACTATTAAGAGCCTATTTCACATGATTTGGGAGCGTAGTTATCAGAAGAGGAAATGTAACCTTTACTCATAATACCGTCTGATCCAAACAACTAACCTGTAGTTCAGATGTCATCATTGTTGTTAAAGTATCTCTATTGTATTTAAACCAAATTTCAATTTAATAATAATATCTTAATTTTAATTAAATATAGACTTGTTAGGAGGGTTTTCTCATTACAGTTCTCTCCCTCTTCACTATAGTTTTTTCTTTTTTCTTTGTTTAGATGATATTGTAATTGGTAATGGAAGTGTGGTCTGACCAAATGCATTTCCTTTAACACAATTTTCATGGATTCTTTAGAGGTTAACCATCTCTATTTTTTTTTAAATCATTGTTGGTGGTTTAGAAGTCTAATTACTTATTTAGAGGAAAATATAGAAGAATATTATTTTTTGTCTCTACATTTAGATGTGAAAATAGTATATCTCTATATTTTAGAAAAATTATATTACCACCTCTATAATAAAGATTCTCTATTTTAGGAAAAAATATAGAGATAAAAACGAGGGATAATTTTCCGGTTTAGGAACCACAATTAGCACTTCGTCGGTTGGCGGTCCTTGTTCATAATAAAATGAGTTTTGAAAAAAAAATGAAATACAGAAATCAAGGGAAGGAAAAAGACAAAACGGCTGCGTATGATGACTCGCATCGGGGAGAAACAAAACGACTCTCACTCATACGTTAGTTATATCACTCTCATGATCATCATCGAACCAAACGCTTAAACCTCTTTTTCTCTTTCTCTTCTCTCATCGTCGCTAATCATGGAGCCGCGTCTGCTGCTTCTACTTGTGTTCTTCATCTACGGCGTTTCTCCGGTGATATCCGACGGCTCCGATCACCGTTACAAGGTCGGTGACGATGTCCCCCTTTACGCCAACAAAGTCGGCCCGTTTCACAATCCGAGGTCTGTTGCAAATCTCTCTTCAGATCTGATCTTAAATTCGTTAGCTCCGCTCCGCTCCTCTGGATTTCCGATTCAGATTTTAATCTGACATTCTTGAATGAATATCAGTAGGATTCGAGTTGTGATAGTAAGCCTTCGTCGATTGAATCAGTCAGTAGTGAATGTGTAGTGTAATCCAAATCGCCTTTGATCCACCTCTCTCTCTCTCTTAGATTTGTTCATTTGGTTCTTATTAGAGTACAAAACCGGCTGTTTATCTGGTTTAATGTGTTAGTAAACCGGATACACTCACTATATAAGAATTGGTTAATATCTGGTTTAATGTGTTAGTAAACCGGATACACTCACTCTGTTATCATTTCTACACAAGTTGAATAACAGAAAGTTAGTTACGGATCATCCTTCTTCTTTCAGCTTGTTCACTAACAGTTCTTAAGCTGAGGAGGTGAGCTAATCACTACGTTTTCTTTGTCTTTTTGCAGTGAAACATACCGATACTTTGATTTACCATTTTGTTCTTCAGGTACGTACGTACGGATGCTTAATTGCTTTGTTTCATTGGTCAATTCTTGTGATTCATTCTAAGGCACATATATATATATTTTTTCTTACAGCTCCTGTTAAGGAAAAGAAGGAAGCTCTCGGTGAAGTTCTCAATGGAGATCGGTTAGTCACTGCTCCTTACAGACTTGAGTTTTTGGGTGAGAAGGACTCTCAAGTCGCGTGCAGAAAGAGGTTGAGTAGAGAAGACGTTGCTCAGTTCCGAAATGTGATCTCCAAAGACTACTACTTTCAGATGTATTACGATGACTTGCCCATCTGGGGTTTCCTGGGGAAAGTTGTCAAGGACGTGGACGGCAAATCTGACCCGTCCGAGTACAAATATTATCTCTTCAATCACCTGCAGTTTGAGATTTTCTACAACAAGGACCGTGTTATTGAGATTATTGTGAAAACTGACCAGAGCTTCCTTGTGGACTTGACTGAGGACAAGGAAGTCGAAGTTGATTTCACTTACACAGTTCGGTGGAAGGAAACAGAAATTCCTTTCGAGAAGAGGATGGAGAAATACTCGCTCGCTTCTTCAATGCCACATCACTTGGAGATCCATTGGTTCTCGATTATTAACTCATGTGTCACTGTTCTTCTCTTGACTGGTTTCCTTGCAACGATTCTCATGAGAGTCTTGAAGAATGATTTTGTTAAGTAAGCTATTAGCTAGAGTTCATTAGATAATTGGATTTTTCAATATATAGACTAGCTTACCCTATAGGCTTTTGTACTTAATAGGTATTCACATGATGAAGAGGCCGCTGATGACCAAGAAGAGACTGGGTGGAAATTGCTCCATGGTGATGTATTTAGGTTCCCAAAACACAAATCCCTGCTGGCTGCAGCCCTTGGTTCTGGCACACAACTGTTTACACTGTACGTGTGTTATAGTGCGCTTCCTGGCATGCTATTGTCTTTTCACTCTGTAACACACATCTTCTTTTTTCATTTATATGCAGGGCTGTTTTCATATTTATGCTTGCATTAGTCGGTGTCTTTTATCCTTACAACCGTGGAGCATTGTTTACTGCATTGGTTGTCATATATGCACTCACTTCAGGGATTGCCGGATATACTGCTTCTTCTTTCTATTGCCAGCTCGAAGGAACTAACTGGGTACGTATTGATGCCAGTTAATAGGTTTTTGTTAATAAAGTAGCCTAGCCAGAAAGTACTGTGGTCAATTTGGTTTAGCATTCAACACCAACTTTACATTAACCTGTGAAGTCAGGAGGTTATCATGAGTCCTTAACTACCTCTTATATCCGGTAGATATGCGTGCATCATACTTATGATTAAGTTGGGGTCTGGCCTTACATGCCATACGAGATGATTAGATTTTTTAAATACTGTGTTTTGGTTCACAGTTCTGGACATCCATTTTTATCAGTTTGAGGAAAACCTATGGTTCATCGAGTGTTTCTTGTTCGCAATTGCAACTGGTTCATATATTCTGTATTGGCGTTCAATAGATTGATTAAGAATGATTGTCTTGGCAGGTTAGGAATGTTATGGTGACTGGAAGCCTTTTCTGTGGACCTCTTTTACTCACTTTCTCCTTCCTTAATACCGTTGCGATTGCTTACCAAGCCACTGCAGCGTTGCCTTTCGGGACAATTGTTGTTATTTTCCTCATATGGGCACTGGTTACCTCTCCACTGTTAATATTGGGAGGTATCGCCGGGAAGAATAGAAAATCCGAGTTTCAAGCTCCTTGCCGTACCACAAAATACCCAAGAGAGATCCCACCGATGCGCTGGTACAGAAGAACACTTCCGCAGATGGCTATGGCTGGTTTTTTGCCGTTCAGTGCCATTTACATCGAGCTCTACTACATATTTGCGAGTGTTTGGGGTCACAGAATATACACCATCTATAGCATTCTGTCTATCGTCTTCCTCATTCTCGTCATAGTCACTGCTTTCATCACGGTTGCATTAACATACTTCCAGCTTGCTGCCGAAGACCATGAGTGGTGGTGGAGGTAATGTTTTGTTTTCCATTACTCATCTTGATATTGTTGTGGTAACAATACTTGATTCTCTGCAATACATGATAGGTCAATGATTTAGTTTGTCTAATCTTTCTGTGCATCTGACTCTAATTTGTTTTCTTGAAGATCATTGCTATGCGGGGGATCAACAGGCGTATTCGTATACGCATACTGCTTGTATTACTACTATGCAAGATCGGATATGACAGGGTTCATGCAGACCTCATTCTTCTTCGGCTACATGGCATGCATTTGTTACGGATTCTTCCTTATGCTCGGGGCAGTTGGATTCCGTGCATCCCTTTTCTTTGTCCGTCACATCTACCGCTCCATAAAGTGCGAATAAGAATTGAAGATTCTTCATCTCTTTTAAGTACTCCTCTCTACTGGTGTAGGTAAAACACATTAGTTTCTGTTCATGTGTTGTCTTTGGCTTGTTGAGTTACAAGTTCGTTGCTTAATGGTTCACTTTTAACTTTTGATGGTTTTGTCATAACAGCGATGTTGGATGCGGCCGAGGGCCATCGATCCTGTGAAGTTGTCCAGTTTTTTTTTTTTTTTGAGGTAATTTTCATTTTCTTATCTTTTGTTTATGTTGTATTCTCTCTTGTGGGATCTTGTCCTTGAGAATGATAGTGAGACGGTAAGAAAGAACATTTCAAGGTTCACTTGGATTTGTAGATTGATCGACATACAAGTTGCCCATTCATGCACATCTGCAGTCAATTGCTATTATAATGATGATCGCTATTCTCTAGATTGTTGTTCGGAACCCGAACCAGAACCGACCTAAAAATAGAGGTTTTGTGTTCGGTCTGAATCTATGCTTAAGCACCTATTGTCTTTTTCATTTTGGATACACGAGTTTCAGTTCGGGTTAGAACTCGATACCCGAAACATCCAAAATATTATGTATATATTATATATATTTGTATTACAAGTATTTTCTTTTTAGTTATGGGTCTGGGGCTTTTATTATAGTTCCAGATTTTGGTTAGATTTTCAAATATATGTTTTTGGATTTTTGGGTCTTTGGTTCTTGTTTGGTTCCCTGGTTCTTGTTTCGGGTAAAATTTCATGTATTTTTGGCTATTTGAATATTTTGAGTATTTCTCGAATTTTGGGTATTTTCCAGGTTTTAGGTACGTAAAACCTGGTTGGATTACTTTTTTTTTGTGGGATTGAAAAGTTCCATCAAAACTTTTCTGTGTGTGAGGTATTTTTCTTTTGGTTGGATTATCGATGATGCAGAAGCATCATCTTCACACTTAGCGACCGTCTTCGTTGTGACGTCGCCCCTTATTGCAGAAACCTTGGCGATGCGAAAAGCCATAACTTCTGCTCTCGACAAAGGGATCATCTCTCTCTCTTCATTTACTCAGACTCTCAGGTTCTCATCAAGCTTTTGAAGTCTATGGAAAGAAACATTGAGATCGCAGTACCCCTTATCGATATCTATCTCCTATCTACTAGCTTTATTGTTATCCAGTTTAAGTATTTTTCTAGAGTTAACATGGCTAAGGCAGTAGCCAATCATGAACTTTCTGTAATATTACTAGTTTGATCTTTAATGAATGCAGTTTCACAAAAAAAGGTACGTAAGTCCTTTTCAGAGTTCTAAATACTCAAATCGAATTGGCCCGAATTTGCTATGTACACGAGAACAACATATATTTTACATATATTTTAATTAGGGATCTGATCATCTGAACTATCCAAAACTAAAAAGTCTAAACTGAAAATTTTTAAATATCCTGTAGGACTTAAATGTTTAGGACTGGAAAATCCATATCATATATAAAAACCAGCTCAAACTTGATCCGAGGATTCGAATACACATGTCTATAGTTAAAAACGGCCATTTCCAGTAAATCTCACAAGTATTTTAAAGAAATTTAGTTTAACAAATTAACTCAAAATGAAAAGATAAAACATGGAAAGTCCGTTGACAAAGGTGAATCAACCTAAACTTGCTTTTACACTGTCTATATGAAAACAAATCAGATTCCATCTGTTTCTTAAGCAAAATCTCCTCAGCTAGTAAGGAGCCAAAGCTTTTATCATCGTTTTCGTACATCGGACATAAAGAATAAAAATAAAGTATAAAAAACTCAAAAATCAGAATCAGTAATGGATCGAAAGCTTAGCATAAGTCTTTTTGAATGAGGTCATTTCAAACCCAAAAATCAGAAACAGTAATGAATCGAAAGCTTAGCATGTCTTTTTGAATGAGGTCATTTCAAACCCAAAAATCAGAAACAGTAATGGATCGAAAGCTTAGCATAAGTCTTTTTGAATGAGGTCATTTCAAGCGAATAAAAGACTCCAAAATAAATCATGGACGTTCAGTTATTTTTTTTTTTCGGTTCACTTTGGATAACTCTGTTAAGAACGGAAAATAGATGATAAAATTTTGGTTCCAATTTGGTTCTGATTTTTTGGATAATTTAGGATAATTAGATAAAAATTAGATTATTGTGATTAAATATCTATAATTCAGGTAAATTTAAATACTTCACATAAGAGTTAATCTGGTAATTTGGATAACTTTAAAATATTTCGAATAAAAAATATTTGATAATTTGGTTTTTTGAATAGTTTGGTTTTAATAGTATTTAAAAAGGTATTTTGTAAATTTTAAACTAAATATAATTAATATGAGATATATAAATTATATTTTAGGTATTCATGTATATATGGTTCGATTTTGATTCTTTTTCAGATTTGGTTTTCTATATGTAGCATGATTTTCCCTAAAAAAGGATTTTCCTAAAAATAGAATTATTTTCAGAATAAAATAGATGTAGAAACTGAAATCTGAATTATGAATTAACAAACTTATTAATGAGATGAGAGAAAAAAATCTGTGAAACAAGAAAAAAAATCAGAAATTGAGGATACAGAGAAGGAGACGTTGTTTTTTTTAATAAATAGTTTATGATATAATAAAAATTGATAATTTAAAGCTTCCTTTAAAAAATCTTTTTTTTTTAAATGCCATTACTTTAAACATAAATAAATTAGAAATTGAGAAATATTTAGATTGGAAAATTGTGTAGCTTTCATAAGTGTATTTATATATACATAAGTGTATTTTTCAGAAAAAAATAGGCAATGGTATAGTTTTTAAATTAAAATTTTATTGGAGTGTATTTCTCCAAAGCTTTTCTATAATTTATCCCATTCACACTTTTACCGTCCATGACTAGTGTGTCTACGATTTCTATAAATGTAAAATTATATTAAGATTTATATGAAAATAGATGTCAAAATATAGAGAATAAAATATAAAATTTATTATATTGAAATTATTTAATTATATTTTTTAGTTTCAAGAAATAAGCAAATAAAGAAACAATAGGTAAACTAGTAATAATAAAAGTATTAAGTCAACTAAACAAAAAAAGCACAACTAAATGTCTGTATTCACTATAGACATAAGGTATTCTCTTCCTAAAACTCATCGGACTCAATGAAAATGCTCCCCAAAGAGATTGCGTTTTACCGTATAAAGAAAAACAATAAAATGCTTATAGAATAATGCACTCAATATTTTCTTAAATTTTCTCATGTGACTGTAGCAAATATTCCTTCAACAAATTTTCATTCTCCAAAATGAATGTTTGGCTCCTTAACTTCCAAGATACGGTAAATTCAGCTTCATTTCATTTTTTTCAAGTCAACTACTCAGCTTTAGCTCGGCTTGATATAGTTCGCCCTACCTGTTCCTCTTGCACTTCCGATTGATACAAACTGTAGAACTAGACATCTTCAATATACTACTCACAGTGCCGGTCCAATGTTTTTGGACGTCCTAAGAAGTTTTAATAAATTGTATTTTTATGTTTTTATAATTACTCACATTAAAATTATAAAATAAATAAATTTTGTTTAATAGCTTTTAAATCTTCACTAAAAAAACTTTAAAAAGTATGTTATTTATTTCAGAAATTTAAAAACAGAAAGCTAACTAAAGCCACAGTAAAGAAAAGTCATTTATTAATAAACTATATCGATATGGTCTTTTCATGCTTTCAGATGATAAGGGAAAATATTTTCGTAGAGTTTACTGTGTACCAATACTTTATATGTTACCATAAACATTTGACTATATTCATTTCTAATTTTATTAAATCATTGTAAATACAAATTATTTTTTAATAGGTTATTGCTCTACAATGTACTGTCCTAATATATTTAATAAAAAGATTTTCATAGTAGTGTTAAATTTCTTTATAGATATTGTTATTAAAATTATAAACTCTATTTACATATAATACTAACAAAAATTAATATAAAAAAATTAAAAAAAATATGCCCTTTAAAATTGGATGCCTTAGGCGACTGTTTCAATGGCTTTCTTTTGGACCGGCCCTGTCTACTCTATAGTCTTTTGGTCTGAACAAAATCAAAGAAGCATTCTTACTACTATTGTCATTCAATATACGAAGAACTAAACACGAGATCACTAGGTTCAGTAAGTGATCATTGTGAATTGTATTGTATTGTATTTTTACTCAAATGGTGGAGTGTACTATTTTTACAGTTAGAAAAAGCTATTTTTACAGTTAGAAAAAGCATAAAACAATATTTTAAGATTGATTATGTTAGACTTCTTAAATCATAAAACTTAATAATAATATAACGGATCTTAAAGTCAACTTTAAAATACAAAACTTCATAAACTTGTTTATTAAGTACTATGATTAATGGAAGTATGTCAGAAAAAAATGATTACTGTTATATACAATCTCTAAGTACTATGATTAATGGAAGTATGTCAGAAAAAATGATTACTGTTATATACAATCTCGATGCTTCTTGGTATTCACGTAAATCCAAAAAAAAAAAAAAGGAACCCTTTTCGGTAGTGGAGATTTATTTTGTGAGACAAAGATTTCTCCAGTTTTGCAAATTGCAATATAAGCCAAACATTTTTGCAGAAAATCCAAATATCATAGTACACAGATACTTTTCTTTGTAACTTGACATATATAGTTTTTCTCATAGAACACATAGTTCAAAATGATTTTTGTATTAATTTAACAGCATGTTGTCTTTATATATAATATTATAATGTCATTTAGATTTTGGTACAACATAATAAATATTAATAGACAGAAGTGTCAAAATGAACTAGTTCACTCAACTCAGTTCAGTTCACAAAGAATTCAAATATTTTATGAGCCACCTAAACTCAATTCGTTTATTATATAAACTTTAATATGTAAATTCGAATTAATATCATCTAGATCATGAGTTAAATGAGTTAACTCGCGATTAGATATAAAAAAAAATAAAAATTGTAAATAAATTATAAAATAAAATAATTTTCATAATATAATTTATAATTAGTTCAAAACATAATTAGTTTAAAATTAATCCAAAAATATATTCTACATAAGTTGAGATAATTTCATGTTCAAAATCTTCATCTATTCAAATCATAAAGATATATATTCTCCATGAGAGTCTTAGCTTAGGAATTTTTTGATCTAGATTTTAATTCTAAAGATATATGATATGAAAATTGATATCAATGTTCTTTTATATTTCTGTATATATTTATAACTTTTTGATCTAACATTTTAATTTTAGAAGATAAATATGATTAATATGGAAACTATATTTTTTACATAAAAAACATAAGTCATCTATATATATATTACGTATAAAAACGACCAAGGTTATGAGTTAACTCATGATCATTAAAGATCATTCATATAACTTGTGATCTAGTTTAAATTCGATCATTAAGTTCATTTATTAAATGACCTAAAAAAACAAAGATCATGCTTATAAGAAATAGAGGTGAGCTGAACCAGCTTGTGGGTATAAGTCATTTTGATACATATATACAAAATACAGTAGAACCTCTATAAATTAATACTCGATAAATTAATAATCTCTATAAATTCATAAATTTCGCCGGTCTCAACTTGGGCCGGTGTAAAATAAGATACAAATCGATAAAATAATAAGATAATAATATTTTTAAAGCTCTCATGTAAATATATAGTCCCATTAAAATCATAAATTAATAATCTATCAATATATATCTTTAATATAAATACAAATTAAACATTAGATTGTTGTTTTATATTTACAATGAAAATACATCTATTTTCTTAATATTTTGATAATATTTAGTTAAATTATTTCGAAAATCACATAACAATTCTATAAAATATAAAAATATACACCAAATAAGATAATAAAACAATATGAAAGTCAATTTTCTAAAATTTAAATAATTTATATATGGTAAAATTAAATATTTTCTTATTTTATAAACAAAAATAGAAAAAACTAAAAAAGGAAACTTTTTGTAAATTAATATCTCTTTAAATTAATAATATTTTAAAGTCTCAACATTATTAATTTATAGAAGTTCTACTGTACTTGTATGTCTGTAAAAGGTAATTAATGTAAGAGTATGGCCGTTGTGGAGAAAATGATTCTTCTTTATATCGTTAAGTTACATAACAAAATATTATTTGTAGGTAAAAATTGATTAGCCCGTGTTTCAAAAACAGAATTGTATATCTTTTTTTATTCCTTAACTATTTTTAGATAAAAAAAAATTGTGAGAATTTTGAAAAAAGACTAGTTTTAGATAATTATCATCATCAAATTATTATTATTTATTTTTTAATTATACATAAATAATAAGTATCATAGTCTCGTAGAAATGGTCTAAACTAGTCGTGTGTTGCCACGTGTCGGTCGCAAGTCTAGAGAATATCATCGTCGACTAACTTCATCTATTCGATTTCTATTCGATTTTACTATGAACATGTTTGATACATGACGAAACCCGACCGGACCAGTTTAACTCGGTCTCTAAACCTTTCTTACAGTAAAAAAAAAAGGCATTTGTAAGTATTGAAAAAGCAGTAAGCACCTCGTACTAGTACACGTCCGTCCGCCTCTAGACGTAGTATCAACCTGTTACATGCACCCCCTCGACTCCAAAGTCTATTTTTATCTCTCTAATATAGTTACAAATTTGGAAGAAAAAGAATATGGTATGGGAACAGAAATGTTCGAACACCTGGTTGGGCCAAGAACAGATTTAAAGAAAGAGAAAAAGATTTGTATCAGAAAGTACGCCGGAGAAAAAGGTTAGAACAGGACGAGGATAAAACTACCATTCTGAAAGTTCCCAACTTGACTAGGAAAAAGTGAAGAAGAAAGACGCAGAAACATGTCTTAACATGATTACAAAAAAAAACAGGCAAACACCTAAACATTTCACCCTAGAAAAAGAAGAAGCAACAATTCCAGAAAAGAAGGAAATGCTTAGTGGGCCATGCCATGTATGTTAACATATGTAATAAGGTTGACTCAAAACTTCGAATCTTGTAGAGTCTTGGAAGCAATAGCAATGCTCTTTAGTGTATCCTTAAGGTTGTAGTGATTTGACACCAACATCTCGTAAACTTTCTTGAACCCATCACCGTAGATTGGTGATTCATCTGTTTCTATCTGATGAATGCAAAATTCCACTAGCTTCTTCTCGAAATCAGACTGATCTCCTTTCGTTGATGTGGTATCGGGTGGAGGAGTTCGGGAAGAAGAAGCTGATGATGAAGCATTACTACTGGAAAACCTTTGAGACTCCAACCACATGCGTCCTAGCACTTGGCATATCCCTTCTTCAAGATCAGTCTTAAGATTCCGGTAACCTGTGTGATCAAACCATAACACTTTCATACCTCTCTTAATCATTTATACAAAACAGGGTATTTCATATTTGACCAATCGGTTACATAATATACGTACCTTTGAGTCTAAGATAAGCGTGCATCATCTCATGCGCTAATATATATCCTGTTAGCAACCTAGGAAGTCCATATAGGATCAGAATTGCAGTGACATTGCACTCACGAACGAACCTTTGAGATTCTCTAGCCATGCCTATTAGCTGCTTGTTTGCCCCTCTAGGGATCTTTATAGATATAGATGTGGAACAGAGTAAGAAAGAAACAAAAGTCCAGAGTATAGTTTTAGTATCTTGACTAATGTCTTACCCTTGGGACTATCTTCTCTTCAGACATGCAAAGACCTCTAGTTACCACCCCATACTGCTTATTGTAGAAACAGAGCAATTAGTTCCAACAGCATAGGAGTGAAATAAAGAGTTAACTAAGATTTACTTTATGCAATTAGACACTCACTTTCTCTTCCTCAGCTTTATTCAGCGCTTGTTGATCCACCAAAATAAGAGGAAATACTTTCTCAACTTTCATGTTTAAGCCTTTGAAGAATTCACGGATTTCAATGTGCAAAGATTGGGATTCATCAGTATCCATAACCGCGCTTTCCTTGCACTCTTCGCACAGCCACCGATTGTCAGCAAGCATTTGATACTCTGTTCCACAAGCCTGAAAGGAAACCAATATAAAGAAAAAAGTCAAACTGTTATGGTGCTTAATTATTAAAAATTTCAAATCGTTGTTACACCGATTTAAACTACTTGTAAGCGTTCACAGCTGCAACATTTAGCAGTTTCATCGCCATCATGAGAAGGACAGTATTTCTCCTCCCAATAGGGATGCTTATGATATTTTATTCCTTCCTTGGTTGATGGAATCTGGATATAAAAATTACATTATTGCATTCATAAGCCTCTTATACTTTCATTTCATATATTTCCAGTTGAGAAATCATCTTACTTTCTTTCTGCAGACATAACAGTATGGACGACAATGCTCTTTGTAGCAACGTCTGTGAAACTTTCTCTTTGTTTTTGATGCCTATTAATGAACATAAGAGAATAAATCACCAAGTCAAATAGTAATTAAATTAAACTAATAACCAATCTCAAATTAGTTAACCTCATTCGTAAGAATTGGTTTGTGGCAACGAAGACAAACAAACTCTCTGGTTTGCTCTGCTATCGTCAAGCCATCTTCTTTTGTCCTATCAGTCTCAGTCTCTTCTTCATCTTCGATTCTTTTATGATGAATGATGCGGCCTTCTTCTTCATTTATTGAAATTTCCATATATGGCTGAGAGAAGCGGAAGTGATAACAATGGAAGGGGAGAATGATTCTGTGAATAGCGGTGAAGAACTCCTAGTTATTTTCTTGTTCTTGATCTGGTGCGAAAAGAGGAGAGAATAATAAAGCCTAAAGAAATCTCTTTATCGATAAGACCGACCAGTATTACACAAAACCTAAAACAAGTATCTTAATGCATTATGCATGCACTTCGAGCTCATCGTTAGTGGGAAGAAAAACAATAAAGTTCTTCTCTTTTATTTACTTTGTTTATTTCATTTTTGTTGTAGTATGATATTATTAACCACAACAAAACTTGTTCAAAATGTTAAAACCACATCTCATGAGTATAAAACACAAGACAAAAAGGAGTTTTTCTCCTTTATGAGAAAAAGCAAATATAATGGCAGTACAACTTAAAAACAAGAATGTATAGAAGGACCAATGCTGCATCGATGGGGTCCCTAGTTTTAAAAGGTTGATAGGCAAAGTTGCTGCCATCCCAAGACTCAATTGACATCAAATGACCCTATATATGTTAGTGTTCTACCGCAGGTATTTAGATAGGCCCGGGTGTTTGATACCATTTATATCAATGGGAGGAAAGTGCAAGACGAAGAATATACACACGAATAAGCACAAGACCCTCCTGCTCTTTAATGTGCATTCTTTCATTTAAAAACTTCGCTATCGTTTGCAAGAGAGGTTTTGTATGATGCCTGAGAGCTGTCAAAAATAATTTATTTTGGGTTTTCTTTGTTTACCTTTTCTGTCTCCACCACACCAAATATATAATTTCTCTTCTGTGTATTTTAAAAAGCGTTTTGGTGTCCATAATTTCCAAGAAACTCCTTTCTATTCTTATTATTAGGCAATTGTTTCTATCTTATTAAAAAGAAACTCCTTTTTGTTCTTGTTTCAAGCAAGTGCGTACGTTTTTATCTTCTGATATGATATTGTTATACATTACTGATCCAAAAAGCTAATATATATAATAACAACATAATCCTGATATATATTATTTCTAAAACCGTTACTAGTTATACGATGGTCTCACACAGTGAACGACACTTTTGGTCATGTGTTGTCGGTATTACAAGATTCGATTCGGATAATATACCCTATTAGACTATGACCAATATACCATGTCTCTTTTTTACGCAGGTTTCTTTTCTTGGTTTTTAATTTTTGTTGCATGTTTGATGTCAAATTTAAATGAACATTCATTTATATGCGTATATATAAATATGAAAATGTGGCAGTGATACACAGTGCATGTGGTAAGACAAAGAACAAAAAAAAATTACCAAGGAAAATGAATTCCCAAAAATCGTAAAAAGAACGAGTGCTTGTGGACACGTCATATTCTTTGACTTTTTTTTTTGGTAGGAACGTCATATTCTTTGACTTAATTGAATGCATGATTGCCGCTTTCCTCTTGTCTGATCATGACGCAAACTAGTATCGTAAAGATACATGAAACCAAATAATACCAGATATGCAATACAGTAATTTATTATAAATTAAGGAAATATTACTGAAAGACTGAAACCGAGATATATGGTTGTCTTATAAAATGTCATATATATATCCTAAAATATTATTATGATAAAGATTTGTCATGAAGTTCTTTAAAAAAAAACTAATTTATGATGAAATTTAAGATAAAAATTGACATAATATGTTCCTTGTAAGATATATAATTGCAGATGGTTGATCATTTCATTTTGTATAATTTATATTGTTGCATATTATCAATCAGCATTGATAGATGTCCTTTCAGGATCGGTATTTTCTGTCTTTTGGATTTTCCAGATAAGTTTTACAATTAAAGTTCTGACTTAGAGCTTTTGGTCAAGTGGTAAGGGGAAGGATTTGAGATGTTACCATATTTTAGTTTCAATCCATCTACTATGCGAAACTAAATTACATTTTCTGGACATTTTACATGGATATAGGCCACTATATTTCGACCCATTTGAATATCCGGAAAAAGCTCTATCTATGTGTTGCACTTCTAACCCAGAGTTAGATCTGTGTATTTAATAGATCCAGATTTAACCATTTTTTTTTCAAAAAAAGTTCTAACATCCCCATATTAAAAACTGAATCATTTAAATGAAATTAGTAATATATCTTAAAAAAAAAAACTAATCTTCAAAAAAAAAAATCTAAAAACTGTAATTATACAATTTTTTTGTTTGATATGTAATATCCAAAACTCAAATTAAAAAAAAAAATTCCAATCAACAAACATATATAATACGTAAGTCTTTAAATTCTGAAAGCTAGCAAAATATTTAAAGTCTCGTAACTAATTTTCTTGAACAAAAAATGGTTAATCTATTTGAAAAAGTTATACAGGTAGAAATCCCTGAATTTAAAATAGGGGATGCTTTTGATCATGAGATTCTTTCTTTTTTTTTGGGCACTATCATGAGATTCTTAGAAGAACAACTGGATCACGTCCACAAATCAATAGATATATCTAATCCAGTCGAGATCAAAAGAATCAAACTGTTCAAGATTAATCATAGAACTAAAAATATTTATCTCGTTGAAACCTTTTAAGTGAAGAAACTAAATAAACTCTGCATGAAAATTAGTTTACAATGATATACCTCTACGAATATTGGACTATCAAAGGTGCAACACTCATCCTTTAATAGTTTAGACTTTAATCCGCTCGGACATGTATTTTTCGAAATATATTGTTATTTGTTTTTATGTCACTGTTATATATCATATATACGTCATCGTATAATTAATTGTATTTTATACGTTTCATCATATAAGTATCATATAATTATTAGTATTTTATATGTACCACATATAAATAATCTCTTATATTATATTTTTAAAACTTAATATGAAATATCAAAACTATAATTTAAGTTGGTGTTGAAATTGGTCTTTGTATTGGTGTTTTCTTATTCATATAGAAAATATTTGTATAATGGTTATTGAAAAATATTTTAGTAAAAATTAATTTTTGAATATATGTATATTTTTAAATCAATTTTTCATATAAACTAATTTTAAATTATTATTTTGATTTGAAATATCTATATAAAGTTTAAATTTTATTTTTATGATTATTTTAGACAAAAGGTGTTTTGTCTAAAATAATCAGTAAACTCTTTGGATGAACACAGCAGGGAATTTACTAGGTGATGGCATTACCCCGGACTGGGACAAATCGATTGCAGCATTGCTGCAGCCTACGCATAATAGGATGGATAATATTCTCAGAAAAGTTAGTTTCCAAACTGTTTTATACTCAGTCTGGAAGGAGAGGAACACAAGACGTCATGGAGGAGGATGGTCATCGACAGAAGCTATCACTCCAAGCATTGACAATTTGATGCGTAATAGAAAATCTTGGCTTCATTAACCAGTAAGACACCCATTGGAATGACTACTCAGGAGATGGTTTAAGCTCAGCTCATTTAATTTAAGAGGCCACTCATTCTTTTATTTTTTATGGTAGTATAGCCACATAACTTCATCTGTAAATGTCTTCCCTCTGATCAATAAATTTAATATTCAATTAAAAACCAATATAGTATTTTTAAATACATATTTAAATTATTTATTTATCACTAAATATAAATGATGAAGGTATAGTTTATTAACCAAAAAAGGAAATGTTGAATATATATATAAATATAAATATATATATATATATATATATATATATATATATATATATGCATATTAATTTTCTGCAAGATCAAACTTTACATCAAAATATAACCTGATATATCAATAATCTGGCATAAATTAATGTTATTAAAATACAAAAAGTAAAACTTGACGTTTCATTTATATTTTTTTTTTACAAATTGACAATTAGTTTTATTTTGTTCTTCAAAAAGACAATTAGTTTTATTTTTGCTCGTTCGTACATGTGACCTGACCTCAGATGGTTAGATGCATCTTCGGTTTTGATGAAATAGCTAGTGATCCACTATTTTTTTCGGTGTACTTACTAATAATTATTTAATTGACTAAATACACAAAAGAAAATTTAAAATAGAATAGAAATTTTATTATTTAGATTATTTTTGCGTTTCCATATTTTATATCGAAGAAGAAATTGTTTTTCTATACAAATAGATATCTCATGGAGAATTATTACATAAAATATTGTTTTGGGAAATTTCTAGATCATTAAAAATAAGTTGTTTTCTACAATTCATTGTGTTTCTATAGAATTTCATTGGTACCAAATCCAGTTGACAAATATTGCAAGAATACAAAAATACCCTTCAAATAAGAATTATGAATACATATGACAGAAACTAATCAGAAGATTATAGAACTTCAATTGTGGAAAAGAGTATCCTCAAAGCATCTCAAAGTAATTTTTTGACTAAGGATGACGAATGTCAAAGACACGACAAGATAGCTGCCGAGATGATAGTTAGAGTAAAGGATACAATGAATGTGGTTCTTTGGTTTGAAGACATCGCCGGCTGATATTGCGATGACAGTAACTAGCGCGGTGAACATCGTTCATTGCTTTTTGAGCTTCTTCCTGCTGAGCTAAGCGTGCCATGATGGTATCCATGATATTGATCATGGTCGGCGCTGCTGCAGCCAGAGTAGTATTGATCTGGAGGTCGAATCGTCGAGATTCATGCTGATCTTGTTAACACTACTTCGCAATGCCCTACAGTGCGCGCCAACTGTTGAATCTGAGTTTGACCTGAGTTTGATTATTTTGGTGGTGATATTTTGAAAGTTTTTTATTGATCAGAGAATGGTAATGGTTTAAAAAGTGTGAAAACATGAGAAAAATAGTCGGTGCTCATCTGGGCTAGTCAGGAAAATATAGGTCTGCAAGAAAAATAAAAGAGTAAAACCTTAATTCTAGCCACAAAGTTTCTATGTTTGTTCAAGCCTTGATCCCCTTATTCGTCATCGTTGTCCTCTTTTTATAGATAAACCTCCTCTTTTTCGCCTTAGGTGGGTTCGACGTAATGAACCAAGGTATGCTTTACAAGCTGAGCAACTGGACCGAGCGTTCAGGCTCTTAAGCCGAGCTCGTGGCGCCGAGTAAAATCGAGCTTCTGAGCCGAGTGTGAGTGTTGAGCTGATTGGTGTTGAGTAACGCTTAGCCGAGCCAACTAAGTGGGCTGAATACTTTTTATTTGATGGGCCTTGTGGAGGGATGTAATCCATCTCCCTACCTTCAGTGAGACAATCCAAAAGTTTTAAAAAGAAATGAGAAAAAGATCGAGCTTATGTGTTACACAAGGCTTTATATGGGTTACACCAAGCCCCTTGTGTATGGAATATACTCGATCATGTTCTAAAGGAGATGAGTTTTAGTAAGTGCACGAAGGAGCCATCAGTGTACCGTAAGAAAGAAAGAGACTTCTTACTAGTGGCCATATACATTGATGACCTATTTGTAACATGAACTTCTATTAAGGTGATTTAGCAATTCAAAGAAGAGATGTCAAGGAAGTTTGAGATGTCAGATCTAGGCAAGTTGATGTATTACTTTGGCATACAAGTGATTCAAGGAGTAGAAAAATCAGGATAAAACAAGAAAGATGTGCTCAAAGAATCCTATGTGACACAAATATGGAAACATGTAACGTGACTCAAGTACCAATCGAGTCAATATGTCAAAAGATAAAGACAAATTAGAGATAGATACAACAACATACAGAAAAATCATAGGATGTCTAAGGTACTTAATTCATACAAGACCAGACTTTATCTTACACAGTTGATGTTTTAAGTAGATATATGCAAAGTCCGAGAGACTCTCATGGACAAGTTATCAAGCATATACTAAGGTATGTAAGAGGAACTACAAATTATGGTATGTTCTTCAAGAAGGGTGGAACAAGAAGAGCTGTTGGATATAGTGAGTAGTCCCAATATCCATGTAGACGATGGACGAATCCCATCAGGACATGCATTATGTTTTGGCAAGTCATTGATCACTTGAGCATCGCAGAAACAGCCTACTGTTATATTGATTTCATGTGAAGCCGAGTTCATGCCAGCAACAGAAGCAGAGAAGCAAGCTATATAGCTGTATGGATCAAGGAATTGTTGTATGAGATACTAAGTGAAGAAGGTGAGAAGGTCATACTTAGAATCGACAAGAAATCAGCTATTACTCTAACCAAGAATATCACTTTCCATGAAAGAAATAAGCATGTACTTTCAAAGTATCACTTCATTTGTGATTGTGTGGAGAACGAGCCGATCGAAATGGAGTATGTAGCGGATGTTGAGAAGAAGGCATATATCTATACCAAGCCATTAGCAAGGAATAAATTCAAACAAATGACGAGCTTAATTGGAGTTTAAATAATAAATCTTACTAATTAAAATCAGAATTAGGGGAGTGAATATTGGATAATTCCAAGACTTGTAAAACAAGTTAACTTATTAATAAGTGTTTAATAAGTTAAATACACAAAAATCTAAAATAAAATAGGAAATTTACTATTTAAATTAGATTTGTGTTTTCATATTACACATAGAAAAGCGAATTGTCTTTCTATATAAATAGATGTTTCATGGAGAATTGTTCTATAAAATACAAAAGAGAAATATTGAAAGCTTAAGTTTTGAAATTTTTTTAAACCAATAAAAATATTTTTTTTTATAGTTCTTTACAGAAACGCATGAGAAGGAAAAAATGCCTATTCAACCTGAATTTTATTCGTCGCGTCTATTCCTTCCCGATCACTCTAACAGTGCGTATTTCATACTGAATTACATAAAATCTCAAAATACTACATGAACTTGTGCATTTTCCTTTCCGAACTTTACAGTAGTGCATATTTCATACTGAACTAAATATAAATTCAAAAGTACTATATCAAATCTCAAAATTGTGCATATATATATATATATATATATATATATATATATATATATATATATTGACGTTGTTTTTAATAAATTCTATAAAATTAAAATTAAAAAATAACAAATTGTGTTTATTTTTTATTTTTACAGAATTTATCCAAAATGATGTATTTTGATATATTAACGGATTATTAATATATTTGATGGTCAGTATATATAAACACGATCTTTAAAATTTACTTAGTATTTTTAATTTTAAATTTTACAGAATTTATCTAAAACAAGGTCGATTGCCTCTTATTTTATATATATCGACCTAGGCAAACGACGTTGTATTGATAAATACTGTAAATTTTAAAATTTGAAAATATTATATAAACTCTCAAAATCGTGTTATAATATTGATCGTCAAATATTTTAGTCATCCGTTTATTTATCAAACTAATGTTATTTTAGATAAATTCTATTAAATTTAAAATTAATATAGAAACACGATTTTAAGAATTTATGTAGTATTTTTACATTTTAAATTTTTATAGAATTTATCAAAACAATATTGTTTGATAAATTAGTGGTTGAATAACACATTTGACGGTCAATGTATATAAACATGATTTTGAGAATTTATATTGTATTTTTTTAGTTCATTATGAAATATATAATACTATAATTTTGAAGAAGAAAAGCAAGTATTTTTGAATTTTTATGTAGTTCAGTTTGAAATATACATTATTACAAATTTTGAAAAAGACTAAATACGACGGATAAAGTTCAAATTAAAATAGATATTTTTCCCGATGCGAGAATGCAAAGTAGCGTGGTTTTAGAAGATCATCTTTAGTAAGAAAACAACTTATCTTAAAGCAAAAGAAGAAAAAGGAAAGAATACAACTTATTTTATTATTTTGCAAAGACTCTTCGAATGCACAGTCAGATGACATGACATTTGATTGTCAAGAAGTGTGGTGGACCGCAGTGGCGGACCTACTTGGCCCGGGAAGGTGACACTTGCCCCTGTAAAATTATCAAATTCTTTGTAACTTCCTCAAAATTTTGTTATCTGCCTCTACTAAAAGTCGTGCTTAAGCTAATTAGCTTTATGTGTATATTTACATATGATTTGCCTACAATAAAATTTTGTTCTACATCAGCCCCTGGTGGACCGGTCGAATGGTAACCTAACATAGAGATAAAGTTTCTTTCTATTAGTATATGTATTGTTTTTTTTTCTGGTCTAACTATTATTATATGTTATTAGTGTTTTTTTTGTTTTTTTGAAATTTATGTTATTAGTGTGTTTGCATAAAGTTCACCTTCTTAAATCTTTATTTATATATATATATTTTCCTTGTAAACTAATACGTTTATTTATATGCAAGACGGTTTCGCAGCAAACAGATTTTTGACATGTTAGTTCTCATATTTATTTATTTATTTTATTTTTTTGAACATTAGTTCTCATATTTATTTGTCGATTTACAAGCTATTGGATCTTAGATAATGCAACATCTTCTTATTGGGAGATACGAGCGATATACAAAAACAGGGAAAAGAAAATAGGAACCTAGATAGGAACATGCCGCATGAAGTGATTCGAATCGGAACATGGAACAATGGATTTTAGGAGGACCATTTGACCCATGATCAACATGTAATTAACATTGTTTTTTTTTTCATGTAACATCGTTTCGTTGTAGAGATGTAAATGGAATATAATATTTTGACTATGAATATATTTTGATCAAAAGGAATTTAATTTCCTTAAACAACATAAACCAATCGTCTAATATTATATTTTCAAAAGTAATGTTTATATCTTATAATTGTTTTAAACCAAATAAATAATTTACAGACATGAGTTGAAAAAAAACCATAAAAAATCACAGTGAATATATTTTTGACTAAATCATAGAAATTTAAATAAAAACTATCATACAATATTAATGATAAACTTACAGTTAAAATAAAAAGTTCAAAAATGTGAGTTTTAAAATTAAATTTATTATTATTGCTTGATCTGAATTGAATATAAAAATTGTTGGAGACAAATTTTGAACTTTTGGTGTATTAAGTTCTGAAAATGAAATTTCAAAATATTCCGTGTACTTTTCACATATATAAATTAAAATAATTTTTTAAACAATTATCATAATTTAATTATTTTAAAATATTTATTCATGCGTATAAGTTTTTAAACGATTAACAGCCATATTTTCTTTTGGAATCATGTACTGACCATCAATTTAACTCTTTCCATTGTTTCTATATATATATATTGAAATCATTGTTCAAAGGATTTAAATTTTTATTTGCTTATTTAACATAAGACCGATAAACTACTTCAGTTTTTAATCAAATCTAAAATTTAAATAAGCTTACAAATATAAGTGAAAAATTTAACTAAGTGAAACTAACAAAACTAATCAGATTTTAACCTAACCGTAACCCAAAAATTTATAGATCAATATCATAATTGTTTTTGCAAACCAACTACTTCAAAATAAATGATTGAACGAATCAAAATTTCTATATCTGAAATCATATATATAATAAAAATAAAACATAAAATTATTATATAATATGCTATTTTATTTTCATGCTTATAATTCATAAAATGGTTTTTATTTTAATTATCAAAAAATGATTATGATTTAGTTACTTTGTAAATATTCATATTTTTGCGCATGAACTTTTTCCATTTTATTTTTTATTATCAAAGCTTGGAAAAATGTCTTCTCTTTAAGTTTCATAGCCACAAAAGAAGCTTTATATTCCTCTCCTTTTCTATATGCTTCTCTTTTTTTTTTGATAAGAGCTTTTTTCTTCTTTTTTTTGTACCTTAATAGTTTCTTTTTCCTTCCTTTATTGACTTCTCTTTGATTTCAACAAGCTATGGATGAGACTTTGTTATTGGTTTCTGTATTGTTGATGATGATTAGTTTTCTGGTTTTTCTCATATTAGTCATATTTTTGTTGTTGGTTGTAAAGTTAGCTCATGTTCAAATGACTTGCTGAACTGTATAAGAAAATGATATGTTACATATTTTGGTCAAGTGAACATGCATTTTTTCACCTGCATTTCGTCCATGTGTTTCTCAAAAATAGTTATACAGTGTTATAGTTAATGCTACCAAATAATTTTTTTACTAAGTTAACCATATTATGCTTAGTTACACATTATTGAATCTCATCAGTTCGAAGATCGATGCGATAAACCAATGTAAACTCCAACGCTATATTGGGTATAAAACGTATTGGGTCAACCGATCAATCATTTATTCTGGATTTCGAGACCCAATTGGTAAAAGGCAGAAATTGATTTGGGAAATTTGGAAGAAAAAAGACAAAAAAAAAAAGATCTTATGTAATGGAAAAATGCTGAAATTGATTTGGAAGATTGGGGAAGAACAAAAATCCTATTGATCGTACGTACTGAATTTTTTGATTTCGATTGATTTGTGAAAATGCATAATTTTTATTTGAGGAAGAAGATGATGGGGATGGAATCGATCGTCCATTCCGATTTGGAGGGTTATGGAACCCATTTTTATCAAGCCAAAGTTTCTAATTAAGTTTGTTCAGTTTCCACTAGCTGTGCAAAAGAAAAGAAAAAAGCCAGAGCCAAAAACCAAAATACCTGAAATTGGAACCTAACCGAAATCTTTAAATATCCAAATGATTTTTATATTTATATATCCATAATAACTGAACCAAATAGGAGCTAAACCGAGATCCGAGCGGATACCTGAATCTATAAAAATATTAATTATATATACATATAACATAACAAAATATATATTTATATTAAAAGTATTTAAAAATATTTGAAGATAACTAAATTATTATAAAATATCTGAACTACCTAAAAGCATCGAAACATATCAGAGAGTTTTATACGAAATATCCAAAAGCAATTCGAGATATCCAAATCTTTTTTATCTAACCATCATTATTATTTGATATTTTATCCTAAATAATTAATATTTTATTTGAACTATCTGAACTATTCAGACCGAAACCAAATGAGAACCAATTTTTGGGTATTTTCCGATTCCTAATTTTAATATCTAAATCCATCAGAACCCGAAATTATTCGAAACAAACAAAAATTAGGTAAAGTAGTAAATAGATCCTCTAGCTTCGTATCCAAACTACCCAAAACCCAAAATGCCGAACCAAACCAATAGGTCCAATACTCGAAATACCAGTAGTTTCCAAAATTAGTTTAGGTTTTTTTTCGTTGAATCCTAGTTGACATGTGTCATCATCTTATTGATTGAAAAAATTAAGATGACACGGCATACTAATAATGATGCATGTCTTGAAATTAATTGTGATATGAATATTTACATTTAATGTTAATTTATACTTTTGATAAGTTTTTAGAATATAGTAATAACTCATAGATCATTATTAATATAAAAATAAATAATAGTAGAATAAAATATATAAATAATTTATAATTTTTGAAATATTATTTAATTCTATTTTTATAAAATCCAGATTTTATTACGAAAAACAATTCTTCAAAATTTCATGCATTTTTAAAAATTGCAATTTTCTAATTCAAATATATTCTTTTTCTTTAATATCTACATATATTTAACCACTAGATGATAATCTGCGCGTAAGTGCAAAGTGAGTTTTTATACTAATGTTTGTTCATTAAATAGTTTAAACATTTTCTAATACTACAATTTTTATCGATTGTAAATAACGAATACAAATGTTGATCTCTTAATTGTATCATTATTATTGAAGAGTTAACATATTATAGTTCATTTAGTTATTTTAAAGACTTCATATGCATAAAAGAAATTAAGTTTTGCGGTTGACACAAATCACTAAAACTATATAGGTAACATTAATTTTAAGATGGCGAAAATGGATTAGGTTTTCTACTTTCGATTTGCTTACTATTGACTCTCCATAAGTGATTTTATTTTATACCTCTATAAAGTTGTGCTTTCGTTCTCGTTTCTGTTTCACTGATATAAGTTTTGTTTCTTTTCAACTTATTATTTGAATTACATAAGTGTCAATTGTGACAATTATTTCCACTCCAAATACATATCTAAGAATCAAATTTTTGAAAAAAAAATATTTGTAAACTGTATTCATATGTTAGAGCATCTCCAATGTACACCTCTATATTTTCCTCTAAAATAGAGATCTCTGTTATAGAGGTGCATTTGCTCTAATGTATGCTTCTATAATAGAGTTCCTCTATTTTAGAAGAAAATATAGAGAAATCCTACTTTTCACCTCTATATTTAGAGATGAAAATAGCAATTCTTTATCTTTTCCCCTATAAATAGAGGAACTCTATTATAGATGCATACATTGGAGTAAATTCACTTCTATAATAGACTTTCTCTATTTTAAGGTAAAATATAGACATGAGAAAATTCATTTCTATAATAGAGTTTCTCTATTCTAGGGTAAATTTTTTTTTTTTTTTGTCATCATTCTAGGGTAAAATATACAGATAAAAATAGAGGTGAGTTGAAGATGGTCTTAGTGTTCAAATCTAATATATAAAGCTGTTATAGAATATAAATGCAGATCCGAAATATAAATGTCTGTCTAGTATATATTCACAAGTTTAGTCTAAAAATCATTAAATTCTAGAACAATAAAAAATTACTTATTTTATAACCTGCATTTTTGAGGTTGAGTTATTTAAGAGTATGCCGCTAAATATATATATATAATACTTTAACATTCTAGTATATGTAAACTATTGTATAAACTACGAAATGTTTGATTAATTAAATGATAAACCAGAAAACTGATAATAAACAGTTCTAATCTCTCATTCTTACAACTATAATAGCTAGAGACTGTAATTATAAGAAACAAATATTAGACGAATGATCAAATCTCTTATTCTCTTTGAACAAACTAAAAATTGGTAATTGGAATATTGATAAGATATTTTATTAAATATTTTTAGGAATAAAATTCAAGACTAAATTATCTAATCGGAATGAAGTAATTTGAATATTGATAAGATATTTTATTAAAATATTTTTAGGAATAAAATTCAAGACTAAATTATCTAATCGGAATGAAATAATATATATATATATATAGTGCTTCGAATATTAAAAATTACTTCGATTTGAATCAGTGTATATTGGGATAGTCATGATCAAATAACATATTAGAAACCACCTATCTAAAAGATAATTTGTAAACATAAAAATATATACATTAGAGTAAGCACATAAATCAAAATCAATACATTTTATTTATTTGCAATCATGTTTTTGAAAATAAATCAAAATAATTATTTTGTTTATTTTATATGGTATATAATTAAACTTTAATGATATATATATATATATATATATATATATATTATTTAGTATAGATATCAACTATTGACACTTCCTACTCATATGTTTTTTTTAACATTTGTATATTTTCCGTAACAAAATTTTAAACTGTTAATCACCAAAATTTTAATGTGAGATTTCTCAAATGAAATTTCAAAATTAAAGTATTAAGATTTCAATAATTTTTCAATGGAAATTTTGAAATTAACATATTGTATATAGTAGATAATTTAATTTAAATGATATATATATATATATACGGATATCTATTAGTGAGATTTCATATTCATATAATTTATGATCAATTGTATCTTGCTTGAACAAAAAAAACATTAATCACAAAATTTTCAATGTGGGACTTTTACCATTTTTAGTAATTTATAGTCGTTTTGAAAATTCAAATATAAAAATATAAGAAAAATCTATTTTTATATTATATGTTTAATGTGATTGTTTAATTTCTTTTAAAAATATAAAACTAAACAAAAAGAGAAAAGATAAATAGTTGTTATCAAATGTGTATGATTTATATTTCGTAATCATTAATTGTCATATATATATATCAATTATATTATGTAAACAACTAAAAATATTCTTTAGTACAATACTAAATAATTTGATAGTTAATTTAGTAAAAAAATATAATATATATTTATACAGACCAATTTATTTTTTTAAGGATTTTAAGTATCATCTCAGTGATGACATGTGGGGATGAAAACATATTGTAATGTTCCATGACTAATATATAGGGATATATCTTTTTTTGTCATTAGGGATATTATCTTTACTTTATAATAATTATATACTTAACAATATTTTCTCTTAACTTTATAGAATTTAATTTGATATATTATAATCAAAAGAAATAGATAAAAAAAAATTCTACGATTATAATTTTAACTATATACATATACATTATTAAATATATATTTTAAATTTCTAGTTTATCTTAGTTTTTACATATAACTAAATCGAAATTAAATTAAATTTTAAGCAAATAATAAAATCTAAAAGTTAACAAATTTATTTCAAAACATAGGGAAACACCTAGTTCATTACAAGTAAAATGTAATTCGACACACTTCATTTAATCAAAAGAGTTAAACAGATTATGTGTGAACAAGGCACAGCTTTTTACTTTTTTTTTAATTTTAGGGGCATCCCAACCAGTATAGCTCACACATACAACCTCTCTAATTTATAAAGTATCTTTTTAATATAAAAATTAAAAGACTGTTTAAATGAAATAGCATTGCCCTTCAAGAATTATGTATAAATGTTTTATTGTATATGCATATCATCAAATGACATCTCTGCATCACATCTTTTCTGTCAAAAGCCAAGAGATCATTGCAACAAAGCAACAGAAGCTCATAGATTCTAAGACGAGACTTACCAAAGTTCATCATGTCACAACTTTCAAAGGGAAAGACTGAAACTTATACGTGGCCCTTGATAAAAACTAGCCACCCCCGGCAGTATATACAAACTTCAATCATATATTTCTTCTGCCGTTTACTCCCATCCAAGAGCGAAGGAATGTATTTCAGCCCAGCTTGATACCGTGTAAAGTGTGCCAGAGAGTCCCTTCCAGGTTTCTTCTTGTTTCTGTTTTTGCACAATTCCAGAGAACAAAGGCACAAATGAGACCCCGAAATGGCTTCCCACTCTCCTGAGGCTCGAGCTAGAGGCAACCACTATTCCTATGTCTGCTTCCAGGAGACAGAGCAAGTCACCTACTGAATCTCCAATGTAAACAGTAAGGATGCCTTTATCCTCCTTCTTTCTGTTTTCTAGAATGCTCTTAAACTGCTGAGCCTTGTCGATTGGGGATTCCACTTTTCGTTCAATTTCTCCAGTAGAGATAGATTCCTCGAACGTGAATTCATTTGCATGTACTTCCACTGCATCTACTCCCCCTGTAAAAAAAGAGTAGATATTTTTTAGCATAATTAACTGTCTGCCAAAAAATTATGAAATAAAGGGATTTAGGCACATACGTGCAGAAAAGGCTGCTCTGATGAGGTCACCACACCAACAATACGAAAGCACGTGGAGTTTTGCATTCGCATCCTGAGTCTTCAAAATTTTCTGGAAGACACTGATGCAGCCATCTTGAAGAATTAACCTTTCCCCAGCTCGCTTGATGTCATCGAGATTCAGGCCCTTGAGTACACCAGACTCGATCACTCGATCGTTTGCCTTCTTCTCAAACTCTGACAGCTGTTCTAGTGCTTCACATAAACCCTCGTAGTCAAACTTGTCCGCTGCAAATTCAAACACAAAGGCTCAAGCACTTTCTAAACTGCATACAGGATGATCAAGTAAAAGTAAGCGAGCCTGACCTTTTTCCTTATTCAGAATACTCTCTATGCACTCTTCATAATGCTCTGTATACTGTTTAGAAAGTAGACTCCAGGTGTTCTTCAGGTCAGCCGAGAGCATCCGATTCATTTGTTGACCCTGGTCATCTTTCGGGGCAGTTACGATTGCAATTTCGGCTAAAATAGCAGAAGAATCAACAACGGTGCAAGTCAGATCAAAATCAGAAAATATCATGAGCTCATCTTTTGAATGGTTCTTCAGCAGCGGAACTATGGTAGGCTGAGCTAACGGTTGGGCATGGAAGAACTCTACTTCAAGCTTCATTGCCTGTTGATACAAGTTTTCAATGATGTCCAGCTCTTCCCCAGTCATACAGACACTAAGCTTCTCGAGCAAGTCTTCAGTTTGCTTAGCTGATGCCTGGGAGAAAAAGGAAAGCAGACAACAATTCATATACAAGATGCATCATCTCAGACAGTGTATTATAAAACATTGACAATTCACAAAACACGTAGAGACATGAAACTATTACATACCTGGAAAGCTTCACTAGAATAATTTTCGATCCATTTCTTGTAGGGATGGTTCATTTCACTCGAATCTAGAAGCGCTCCAAACTCCTTACCAAGAAAGGCATACAACTTCATGCAAGGTGTCACAGCACCAAGCGTGTAGGCGGCCACTTTCGTTTTCTCAAATGGAGTATCAAGCATGCCGGGAGCTTTGAGTCCTTCTACTTTTCCGGATGCTGTAGCTAATAAGAACTCGGTGTATCTCAAAGTTGCTGAGTTAACACTTACTTCTTTGTTAATGTCTAAATCCCAATCCTGCAAGGATCAGACGAGCATTCTACTGAGTCTATCACTTGATCAAAAAAATCTAATAATTATGTTCGCCAGAACACTTCATGTCAAGAATACCAATACAACAACCCTGAGATATATAACTTAACAGTAATATTTTTCATAGTTTAGAAGCTAAGTGGCACCAACTTACATGGTATATTCATTATATATCCACGCATCAAGACACTCCCCCAAATTTTGAAGTAAAAAAAAAGTGATTCTTGCACTAATAGTGCTTGGAATTCAACACCAGAAGGCTTATAATAACTAATTCACTCATTGGAACATTTAAACTCTATCTCAAAGACATTGATCCATTTCAAGAATTCGGCTGCAACAAGTCAATCATGGTAAAAGAATATGAAAGATCAAACAAAAGTTATTTCATTGCAATATATATTTTTTAAAATCCCATGATATGAATTTCTGGTTTCCAATCTAAGCAGCAAACAGGATGATGTTGTAAGATACATGAATGTTTTTATGCTCTGTACCTGAACAAAGGAGTCGTGCATTTTCAACTCATCCATGACGCTTTTCCTCAAGTTAGAAATCGCCAACTTATCATCATCATCATCAGCACACTCTCCGGCCAACTCATACCTAAAATGCAAACCGTTTTTACAAGAGTCAAAACCAAACGATCAACTGCTACTAACCAAATCATAACAGGCACTGATGAATAAGAATTATATCCCACAAAAAAAAAACCTTAAGTGATCTTAAAAAGAAAAAAAAAACAAGTCTTGATGTATTTTCGTCTATAGAGTTTGTGATACATTCCTAATCCTAGAAACCTTATCTTTTTAGCACAATCATTGTTACAAACCTTAAAAAGTAATAGGTCCATCATATGATTCAAGAAACTCTGATATTATCCACTGAATCTTATTCTTAACAAAAGAAAAAAAAAGAATATTCTCTATCTGATTCCAAAACCCTACAACTGATAAAAAGATCCAAATCACTCACGCGTGAGCAAAGGCCTTAAGGAAATGAACATCCTGAGCAATATACTGACGGAACGTCTCGATCTTGAGGTTGCCGGCGGCCAAAGAGACGGCGAAGGGGCTGTACATCGAGAAGAGGCACTCTCTGTTGAACTTGATCCACAGCCTCCCCGCCAGAGCTTCTTCGCAGAGGCTAACGGCGGAGATGCTAGGAGGAATCGACATCATCGTCGCCGATCGGGAGACGGAAGAAGAAGACTTGTTGCTGCCGAACAGGAGAGAACGGATCGGGGCGGGGGCGCGTGGGGATCGGAGAAGGGCGAGCGAGGTGTTGATGGAGAAGAGGATGCGCATAAAGTAAAAGATTCTCTTTTCTCTTTAATACGATGAGGAGGGGAGAGGAGGGGAGGGGAGATGGAAACTAGTTGTAGTAGTAGGAAGACTAGTAGATGGTTAGATGTAGAGAAGAGACAACTCTGCCTTCCCTTCCTTCATTTTTACTGTATTTATTTATTTTATTTATTATGTGAATTCGACATTTTTGTGTGTTTGTCACCAAATTATATTTCTGCAAAGATTGTTTTTAAGAAAAAATATGGGTGAGTTACATAAATCAGGACTTTTTAGATTGAAGATTGAATTAATCGACTAACCGGAACGATAATCATTTTTACTCTACTAAAATGAAGCGACTTAAGAAAAAAAACCAAACTTATCATCATCCAATTTGAACCAAAACCAAAATTTTGGATTATCGTTCAAAAGTTTCTAATGAAACTGTGTTTTAATTGGATATTAGATCCTGGTCATCCCTTTTTATCGATAAATATATGGAAGAATAAATTCATAATTCAATTATTTTTTTCGTAAATTTTTATTGGTTTGTTAATTTCTGAATTTATATATATATATATATGTAAATATTCACATATTTTAAATTTTGTTATTGGATTGTTATATTTTGGATTTTATTTTGAAATTCCATATTTTAAATATATATAATTCAACATATTTTTATAATTTTGTTACTGATTTTAATAGAAATTGATATCTGAAATTTCTGTGAAACTAAAATCTTAATATATGAGAGATATTTTCAATATCAAAATCTACAAAGTATTATGTGTGTATTTATGCAAACCTATGGAATAATATTTTAGAACTTATTATTTGTGGAGTATTCTATAAATGTGTACATATTTGGGTTTTAATATAATATATCTAATTAAATTTAGTATTAATATTTGATCAAAAATTAAGTATTATACATTTTAATACTGTACATTATAATATAAACTTAATCTACTATTTTCCAACTGATTTGGTATGAAACATTTTTCATGGTAAGCAGTTGTGCAAAGATTTAATTTTTTACTTCATAAAAATTTAGAGAAAAAATATGAAGCTGTTAGATGAATTCGACTAATTCTATAAAATGTTTACATATTGAGTTTTTAGTACCAACGAACCAATACTACTTATATATACATATAATTTCATTAGAGTTGAACTTCAAATTCATGATCTCACCATTTAACATAATAGATTTTAGTAACGTTAAAAAAATTACTAGGCGGTAACTAGGCATTTTGTAAGAAACTACTAGGCGGATTATTGTGTCTAGACGAGGTTTATGCGTTAATGAATTATTGATATATATATATATATATATATATATATAAGATGTCTTAGTTTTTGAGTGTAACTATAGTATTATTTTGATGAATTATATAAATTACATATATGGTGTTTAAAAAAGGTGTTTCAGAAAAAAATATAAATTAGATATACAAAAACAAAAGAAATTAGAAATTTAGTGAATTTTTACAAACCTTATTGATTAATTTAATAGATTTAGACTAATTTATTTGAATTTAAACAATTTATTACTATTTGAACCGTACAAATCAGATTTTAAAAATCTTTGCGGTTAGAACCAAGTTACCGTCTGGACAGACGCTTAAGTCAAACCTAGACCGATTTTAAAAACCATGTCGTTTTAGTGTTTGTCTCTTGTCAGAAAAAGTGTTTGTCAACAAAATATACTATTGAAAAATATTTTAAATAAGGAGAAATTATAAAAAAATATATCTAAATTTGACTATATATTGCTAATGTATACAGAAAATTGTCAAACTAAAATTTATATGAATATATTAAAACTTAAAACTATATAAATTATCTACAAAAGTTAATCTCTCGCTTATAAAGCGCAGCATAAAATTAATATATTGTTATATAAGATAACATAAATTAGACAAAATATTAATTTCGTATCACTTCGAAATGTAATTTTCTTCTAGTGAAAAAATGAGTACAACTGTTGATGTAAGCAAATGAACTCCCACGAGTGGTTATGTTTATATATCATATAGTTTAATATTTAACTAATATGAGCATCAGATTCAGAGTAGGCGTAAAATTTTCATCTTATTATTAAAGAGAGAATACATACTCAAAACAAGAAATCTGGAATAAGTCTATCAATACATTTATCATATTTTTTATAGATTAGTTAATCAAGCCAACTTGTTTGTTGTTGTTTTGGTTCTTTAGAATCTTTGTCATTAGAGATAGTGGAGATATATTACACATTCTATGACATTCGGAACACTCTCCTGCTGATGCAAAAGCTTTGCAATGAGGACGGCAAATCGCATTGCATTTCACCTCCGATTTTGCGTCACCTTCGATAACAATCAATGTTAGTATCATCATCATTATCCATACTGTGCTCAAATATTTACCCATTTTTCTTATATATGTGCTTTTTTCTTCTTAATGTATAAAAATGAATTTGTTAGTGAACTAACATCTCTATTTATAGCTTCACTGCTTATTAGTAGAATTGAGTTTGTTATTTATTTTATTTTTGGATAATTAAACTTGAGGGTATATATAGTATCTAGGTGGAAGAAATACATATAAAATAATATTCTGTTTATAATATATTTTATTATAATTTCTGTTTATGTATAAAAATATTCTATGTTTCAATTGTTGAGATTCTTTTCCATGTAACTTACAATATGATCTTGTTATATGTAGCAGAAATCTAGTAAATGGTGAAAGTCTCATGATATAAACTTTAATTTCATATCTGTTTCTAAAATTGACTATTTATTTCTAATTAGTAGATTCTCTTTTCGTTTTTGGAAACATAGATGAAGGTATATTATCTATGTAGAAGTAATTCATACCATATAAATGTTTTGTTTATAGTTAACTCCAATTTCTATACCTTACTGAAACACAATCTCTTATTTTTGTTGGGATCTTTTTCCATGCAGGTTTTATTATTTAAAATGCAATGTTTATCTCAACCATTCAAGCATGGAAATGAAGTTACAATATGATCTTAATCCATGTTATATCAGATATCTCTTTTGGATATATATCTTTTTGTAGAATTTATTCTATTAAGACAATTATTATATAAAATTTATCTTGCATCTACTGGTATATTATAGAATGTTCCATCCAATTTTAACTTAAATGTTATATATCTCTAGAGTTAGTTCCAACATGTTAAATTTACTCATAATATATAAAAATAAAATCTTAAATATAATTTTCTTAAGCATTTTACAAGATTTGGGTCCATTTTCCGAAACGTAGCAGAATTGTTTTTTGCTTTGATCATTTTGGAATAATTCTATAGATTATATAATATATATTTACTAGGGTCAGTCCCCGCTACGCGCGGGATATTGACCATTTGTTATTTCTTTTTATTATAATTTGGGATGAAATGTTTTGTGTGTAGCATGTGTTAGCATTTGAAAGTATTGTTTCTTAAAGAATAGTGGCTTATCACAATGTGATAGTGAATTGAGTACAATGACAGCACTACGTTGATCGTATAGTTAAGAAAGAGTGCGAGCAGGAATGGTCATTTAACTTGATATCTGAATCTGTATCCAAACCAGACCCGAACGGATATTGATTTAGAAGAGATTGAATATTCGAATCTGAACGGATAATATCCGATCCCGAATGTATATCCGAAGATAACCGAACATAAGAATAGTTGACCATATATTTCTAGTTTACTTTTCTCTACATATAAATTCTGCACATGATTCAAAATCAAATAATACATATAATTATGGACAAAATAATTTAATATTCACTTGATATATATATCAAGCTCTTGTTTCTTATATCAAAAAGTTGCATCCAAATTTTTAAAATAACAATTAAATTATCTATTTTTGAAGTTTTATCTTCAAACCTATTAATAGTTTAATCTATTAAAAATTAGAAGATCACTTAAGTTAAAAGTATATATTTTAAATACAAAAACGTAAACAATGAAGAATTTAAATTTTTACTTTTAAAATCTAAATATCCAAACCCGAGACAAAATAACCAAACCTGAAATTAAAATACCCGAACCCCATCCGAAATATAGAAATACCAAATGGATTTTATGCTTCTATATTGAATTACCCAAAAATCTGAAATAGCCTATCTGAACCCCAACGGGTATCCAAATGCCCAACCCTAAATGTAAGTGAGCTTAAATATATTCATCACATAGTTTGTGGTTATTAGTTCTAATAAAAGACTATAAAGTTATAGTTAGTTATGGTTTTGGTAAGGGTTATTACTTAAGTCACAAACATGAAGTTTAAACTACTAAAAAAGAAGTTTGAACTATTATACATGTTTTAAAAACTGGTGAGTTTGGTGGCGAGTACATTTGGTTGGGCCCTTTGAAGATTGGAATGTAAAGTTTGTTTAGTGGTTGGCTGTATCTTTTAGGTCCATTAAATGCAGTGGGTTTTACGTTTTTAAGTGTTATTAACTGGGCTTGTGAATCGTGTTTGAAGTTTTCTTATTTTAAATTAAGTCCGTTGGATATATTTGTTTTTCCTTTTTTGGTTCAGGTGATAAATTGTTTATTTGCAGGATATAACAGTCAACTCTTGCTGTTTTTTATTAATTTGTCCTTCGGTTATTACAGCTTTTGTAAATCCTGCAATGATCAATGGTTCAAATTGTTTTTTTGGAGGATGCAGTAATCCACTCTTCTTGTCTTTAAATTAGTTCTTCTGGAAGTTCAACTTTATCTTGATCAAAAAAAGAAAGAAAGCACAACTTTTTCTCAATTGTGCTTTAACCAAGACTTTATCTCCTGCGCTGATTTTATTTGTGTACAGAAAGATAGAAAAGTTCTGCATTAACAACTCAGGCTTATTGGTTAAAAACAGAGCAATATATTATCTAATATCTCCACATTATATTTTTTTGTATGAAAATGTTTTAACTCAGAGGTAAGGCCTAAACCACTTTGCATAATGTTAAAACCCTACTTTAAATGTAAGTAAAACTTTATTTTTATTTGTTAGAAACAGAGCAATAACAATTTGAATGACTTGGGAAGAAAGTAACCAAGCTAAATAGTTAAAAAAACTACTAATGTATCTTTCGATGTTTCTTAAATCATGTGGGCTGCATATATTGAAAAAGACAACAACGATGCAAAAGCATAAAAGGTACTAATGTCGATATTGCATACTCTACCTTGGCGATGCGGGCCTTCTTGGTAGATGCTGGGGCCAGAGTTTTCTTTTGTTGATGAGACCACTTGACATTTGCTTCACGTTCCTAGCAAGAGATTATCTTGCTCCTTTCTACTAAGCTGCAGAATCTTCTACACGAAGAGGGATGAATATACATTAGGCATACTACTTAGAGCTTCATGGATTTGTCTTCAGTTCCGCCAACTCAATCTCGTGACTGATATTTGGAATGTTTCTTCTACTGTAGAACGTGGCCGGCACTGCAACATTATGTTTCTCTGCCACAATAGTTAACGGTGGCTCCATCGAAGTTATGGTTCAGAGTTGTCGGGAACCAAACCCCGAGGATTTGTAACAATCTTATTCATATGACAGAACAAAATGCCATGTGAAACAGTGAAGCTGCAGGAGAGTAAGTACCATCGGAAGAGATGAGTGTATATACATGTCCGAGCAAGAGATTATCGGAAGGACGAAGTAAATTGATTCAGATGATGCAGAGAGAGCCACATTGAGGTACGTAGGAGGAGATGAGGAGAGACGGTCAGGATGAGACTTAACAACCTCACTGGCGCTTACTGTACAGTAAAATCTCTCGAACTTCCCGTCTGGTCATTCTAACACCATCGTTGCCGTCACCACCACCTGACAGTAAGTATCCTAATTTCATACTGAACAAAAAGTAAGAGATAAAGGAGTGAGTAAGCTAAACGGAAGCAACTGATCGAAAAACAAACGGAAGCTAATGGGGAAAAAATTTGATAATCAGACATGAACAAAGTGAAACAGAATCAACAAACCAAACAATAACAATCTCCCGAATATTTAAAGATTTTGAAGCCGGAGTTACCTTTGGGTCGAGGAGGAGCATGTCCACCATATAAGCTCGCTGTAGTGCTTCACATTCATTGCTTCTCAGAAGCTTAGGAGGCGGACCTTGACAGTTGGGTGGCATAAATATCGACTGAAACACATGTGTAAAAAAGCCAAATCAACAAACGGGTTCAAGACTTATAATTCACAGTTGTTTGCATAAATATCTAAATACAGAATCTGGAATAATTAAGAGTTTAAACGCCATAAGCTGTTCATGAGTATCAAGAACGAACACCTTAGCATCGACGAAGATCAGAAAGTATCTCTATATATATATCGTGATTCAGAATGATTATCAGAAAAATGCAAAGATATATAAATCAAGATTTCACCTCCTACCATCAACCTTTAGATTACATGGAAGAGAGCTTAAACAATTTCCAGATGTATTCGCTGTTCCGAAGAGACAGAAGTAATTTGGGATCAAATAAAAAAAGGTTCACGCTTTTGCATATAAGAAAGAGCTTAGAAACTGAGATAATACCGCTGCAGCCATATACGTTGAACAAACTGAAGAAACGCCAACTGCTCATCTAAAACACCAACTCGAATTTCTGAATCTAGCGTAAAATGCAATATAATCAAAACAGAATCTCAGTATATTAGTATACTATAACATATATGGAGAGATGATGATACCAAGAAGAGAAGTACAGACCTATTTATCCTGAAAACACACCGCCTTGCAGATTCTAAACACGCATTAAATTTCTCATCGTGGGTAAATCAATGAATGGAATTAAACACGAAAAGCCATCAATCGGACCGTTTCAGAGACTGAGATGAAGCTCAGGCGTCACTGTGCCGCCGAAGAAGGAAGAGGGGGTCAGAACTCCATGGCTTGGCGTCTGTAGAATTAGGGATAGAGACAAAATACACTTTTCCGGGCCTAGACACAATTTCATGCTTAAAAAAGCCCACGACAGAGTCCATCACAATACATAATTAATGAAACGATGAGTTTTGTGTTTCTAAGACAGGTGTCGCGCTCTGGTGAGATTATTTTCTGACGTGGCACTCTCAAAGAAGAGAGTGCTTTTCTTTATAGTATTAGACTAGGTGATAACCTGCGCCATCCGAAGGATGAATGAACTAAAAAATTATAAACTTTAATATATATGTATTAAAAATGTAAAAATCATAGTTTCAATACTATATATTTTATAATGAATGATTGAACGAAATTGTGTATATCTATATAAGATAAGCTTTATTTTTTAAAAAAAACTTGTGTTATTGGTTGTATGTAATTGAAGTATAGATCATGAGTGTGAATTTATATGAGTAATCAAAAACTTATATAAAATTAGTTATTATTCCCAAAAATAAATAAAATGTATTTATATTTTACATCACTATGTCATTTATATTTTACATCTTTTTATTTTTGAGAATATATAAAAATAAAAAGAAGGGAAGTTTGACTAAAACATGATAATAAAGTTTAACATTAAAAGTTATTCCTTATATGATAGCATTTCACATTTATTCTAATATACAATCACATTAAATACTAAAATAATCAATTTCTCGCATGACTGGATTCTCAAACGATCAATATGTAGTCATAACGAGATTTACATTCCTAAAATGTGATAAATAGAGGAGAATACAATTCCAAACCAGAAATATTTCTACGTGATTGACAGAGGATTGAAGATCTTTTATTTATTATAAACGAATCAATTAATTAAGCTAATTAATGACATAATTAATATATGAATATTGTTCAAAATCATGTGGGTTTTTACAGCAAGAAACTCTGTGATTGAAAATGCATAGTTCTAACTTTACGAAAATATATCAGGCTAAATAAATGGCCAAGGTTAACGTACATTTTTTTTTCAGTTAAATTAGTATCGAATTCTTTTAAAAATAACTTGCACCAAACTTGGCTAATTTAAAATCAGCATTAAAACATAACTTACAATGATTTTGATGATTACATAAATGGATGTCTTGATTTGATGAAATCAAGCCATCCACTTTTATTACGATTTTATATTATGGTTTTAAGTTACAACATGTCAGCATCATTGGTCCGAAATTGTATTTTATATACTTAGTCAAATCATATGATTCAGAGCCTCAAATATGAATGACTTAGTATATTAGAGTATCGAATCATACAAAATACATAATCCCTTAATATTACATGAAAATAATGATTTTGGATTGTTTGATGATAACAAAATATTCTACTCAATTATAATAATTTCAAACTATGCTTTTAAAATATTCTACTCAATTGTAATGATTTTAGTATACGTTTTAACGGTTATATAGTGAAAACATTGTAAACTTCATAAAAAGTTATCTAATAATCAAAATAGTATTTAACCATGTACGGTTTAATCATGAAAGCCAAAAACTGTATAATAGAATATGTTCCAGAGTATTTTTGGTCTCTGGTAAGACCGAAACAAACAATTGTATTTACCATATTTCTGGTTTGGTAGATAATAATGTGAAAACCATGTAAAGAATAATGGAATGCATCATAATTAAACCGTGTAATAGCATATGGTAAATAATAACTGAAACCATAAATCGTGGACATGATTTATTTGGTTAGTCAATAAATAAAAGCTTAGAGTATATTAGTTATTATTGTAATTAGTTAGTCTAGTTAATTAAGAGGTTTGGAAAATAGATGGTGAGAGAGTTTGTAGTGATGACACTTAGGAAATGACACATTTGTAAATCACATATGAACTAAAAGTTATTTATTTTTAATGCTCCTAAAATAATATATAACGGATTTGTGATAAAATAATATAATATGCTTTATAAATTTTAATCCATAGAAAGGTAGCAGAGAACTGAGGACGCTTCCTTTTCCAATCCTAACAGAGGAAGCAGATCCGGTGGTCAGGGAAGGACCAGAAAAACAGAGGAAGCCGTTCCATGAAGACCGAAGACCGAGGCTGAGTCCATGAGTGAAACCTTCTCGATCACCGGGAAAGAAAGATCTTGATCTCTAACTTGCGATTGACTGTCAACGCCACATTAGAGAAATGAAAAGAGGAAAAAAAAAAGATTAAATAACTCGAATACTTGGTGAGTAAAGAAGCTTAAATACAAGTAAGAATTCAAAAATAAAATCTTTGAATATAATTTTTGATGAACTTGATGTTTCAAGTTACAAATGATGGCCTTACTACTTCGTCCAGATTCACTTCTTCAAGAAGAATAACAAAGGAAGAAGAATTTTTTTAAATGAACTTTGGATTTGTTTGGTTAACTTCTGGTTGAAAGAGTAGTATAACCAAACAAATCCAAAGAACTTTTGATTAGATCTAATTACACCCCAAATGATGAATTTGACACATTTTAGCGAGTTGATGTTGTTTGGTACACATTTAAATACCCTGTATGGTTTTGGGTACATTACCCAATAGTTCGTGTAGCTAGAAAACTTTTTTCTTATATTAAAATATATTTTAACTTTATAAACAATTATAGATGTATTATAGATGATTAATTTTATCTATAACTTTAATTTTTGATATGTAATTTACTAATGGCTAGTATTATATCATCATTAATTTCATGATGATTAAAATTTCATAAACATTTTAATATTACATAAAATTTGAATAAACTATTAGATTTGTGATGCTTAAATTTTGTTTTAAAATTTTTACTTTTTTCGAAGAAAATGATAATAGAGAAAACCAAAATTTATTAATATAACAGTATTAGTTTAGCTTTAAAAGTTACTTTGATTATAACTTTTGTTTAATTAATTGTTTATTTTAGTCAAATTTCTAATTTGGTATATAAATTAATCAAATACTTTATTTTATAGTGTATGAAATTAAAATTAAATTTAAAATTAAATTATAAATCAATCTAGATCATTTAATGTTCTGGACGGATGTAAAAACATTGGTTTCTTACTTTCTTGTGTAAACATAACTTAGGGTCCCCATTTGCTATGATTTTAAAATTCAGATGCAATACAACAATTCTCTCTGTATATCTATATAAGTCGTTCATGTCATAAAGATAAATATTAGGATACTAAATGAATTCAGAGGGCAGAGAAGCCAGCACTACTTGCATCTACGCTTTAAATCTATTATACCTAGTCTGGTCTATAATTTTTTAGTCAACAAAAGACCAAACGTACCTCAATAGTTGGTATACTAACTGTGATATACAAAGAGAAACAATTGCTTCTTAGTTTAAACATGCTTACAGAGCTATAACTTATGTGCTCAGGACAAAAATATCATTTCCTACAAACCATTCGATATGTATGTGGATGCTCGTGGCATTGCAATGTTTTGTTTTGATAATTCTTCGATTTTCCATTGTCTAAAGTCTTCCCAGTCAGTCCATACGATCGCCAAGCTATGCACACGGTGTGTTTGTTTGTTATTGTTCGTCTGAAATTAAGGAAAAGACAACTGCACTATAAGCATTCTGACCTCAAATTGTTGATTAGTTTGGCCCTATCGAATAGATATATGCATTAAACATGTGGATAGACATGATTGACAACATGTAAACGAAACAGAACCACGTAGTAAGGAGGCAAAGAAAGATAGATATAGCGGCTATAGATGAAATCATTACCTCGCGCTGCTCATGGAGACTTTCTGAACTTCCATCTGCAACAGCAGAGTTTATGCGATCTCAGAACTCCCAGTGAATAACCCTATAAGAATTAAAAAAACTAGATTTTGATCCGCGCTTTTGAAGCGCGGAATATTTTACGATGAAAAATTTCACTAATAATTTAACAAATATTTTGGTTATTTTTAAAGAGTGTGTATTTAAAATATTTTTGCATTTAAATCAGTATTTTTAAATTCAACCCGATTGTGATTATACCGGTTAATCCGGAGATATGACAATTCAATTTATGTTTTTAAAATATTCATATTAAAAAATCACTAAAACCCGAGACTAACCGATTGAACTGATGGATGACCGATATGTAATTTAATTGGATTTAAATTGTAATAGTTTCATAATTTGTAATCTTATAATCGAAATTTTAAAGTTCACTATTTTGCAATTTATGAAATTATGACGTTTTTACAAAATTTTAAAGAGAAAATGATAGATATAAAATAACTAAGATAATTATTGTATTATTTGGAAACATTGATAGTAGTATAAAAATATATTGTTTGGAAACATTGATAGTAGTATAAAGAAATAAGTATATTGTTTGGAAACATGGATAGTAGTATAAAGAAAGAAACATTAGTGATTTAATGTATGTTTAACTATAAAGTATAAAAGTGCATTTAATTTAAAAACTTACAAAATAAATGTTAGAATTGAACAAATACAAAAGAAGATTCCATGTTTGTTATGTAGCTAAGAATTTGAAATTTCTTACGTTCTCATGTTTAGAGATTTGATATCTTCATAGGTATCATCTTCTTCTCTTAAGGTTCTCCATCAAAAGAAAGAAACACAATTCTACATGTCCCTTTGTAACCTGTTTAACTTCGAGACTTTAGCCTTTCTAATAATATAGATATACATTGCATTAAATTCATAAAACATACATTTTACATAGAATCTTATCTTTCCAAGTCTTACACTACCATCATACAAGTCTTATACTAACAAGTAACAACATGTCTTCCCAAGTCTTAAAAGCTAACTTCAAGTGTTAATTTCTCGGCTATCTTCATTACAACTCCTAGAGTCATTAACAAGATTCTTAAATTCTTCATTACTTCTCCATGCTCTGTGCTGCGATGTCTGCATTAATTTTCAGAGCCAATGAACTGAAAAACTCAGCGTCACCTTTGGATCATCCTTCTTAAGAAACATTTCTTCTTGGTAACCTTAATCCTCAACTGTTTATTGAAACAAAAATGAATTAGTAAATATAGATACGACGACAAACACCTTATCTTCATTCCAAAGAGAAATGCTTCCAAGGAATTTTTTTTAAAAAAAAAACAAGAAAGCATTACAACATCCACAATGGTGGATTCCATTGTGGAATCCTTAGCCATATTTTATTAATTTTTTTTTTGGTTTTTTGTTTAAATAGTTAAGGATTCATTGCAAAAAAGTGTCTACAATGGTGTATCCCAATTTGGAATCCTTAGAATAAAAAAATATTTAAAAAAAAAAAATTGAAATAACAATGTCTAAGAGATGATAAAGAGTGAATGAGTGATCAAACCCAATTGTTGAGTTTCTTCAGATGAATGATGGGACTAGCTTCGCTCTCTTCCAGAGTTTGGTGACTATAATGATCAGCTACTTTCCTCGCAAACTTCTTTGTGCTCTCCTCTTCATCATACTCTGAATCACCTCCTCCTGTATGTCCTCAAACCCAACAAAAGAATCTGACTTTAAGCTTTTTAATTATTAAGCAAATGGTTCCAAAAGTACTAAAACAGAAACAAGACAGTAAAACAGAAACTAAAAACAAGTTACAGAGCTAATACCGAAACAACTTGCAAGAGAACTCTACTGCGATGCAGCAGGACCAATTGTTCCAACTCTTCCCTGCGTCGATCTATCTCCTGCAGCAAACAAGAATCAATGATTTAGAAGCCATTTTCTGAATATTATGATGGTGCAAACAGGGAATGGAAACTCGATGCAAAGTAGACTATAGATACTTGCCTCAAGATCCTTGACAGCTTGTTCTCTTGAAATTTCCTTCTGCTGTCGAGCGCGCTTCAGAAAGCCGATGCATAGAACTCCCTGAAGTTCAGACAACAATCAGAGGATAGTAAGAACACAAACGAGACTGACCAAAAGGGACATTTAGATGCACAAACGGGAAGACTAGTTTTCCAGAGGCAAGAAGAGACGATAAGATGCAACCTAAACTAAGATTGAAAAGTTACAAGAGAAAGGCAAAAAAGAAGAGAGGAAGATCGTACAGAGATGAAATAGATAAGGCCACAAGCAAGAAGCATGTAGCTAGCGATATTCTGTAGAAGCAGGAGATCCTTCTTCTGAGACAGGTAGTCAGGGAAAGCTCTTGTCATCACATCAACACTGAAACGACCAAATCAAACAAATATAAACACTAAAAAAATCTTACAACAACCAACAAATTCTCTCAGCATCATCTTGGAATCGTAATTTTCAGGTCAAGAAAAGCAAATTCAGGTATGATGACACATTAAATTGGCTGAAGCCAAACACTAAAGAAAACATTTATAAAAGAACCACTACAAGACAAGAGGTAGGTAACTTACAAAATCTGAAGCATTCCTCTCCCAGCCCAGTACTCAAGAACCTGTGTGTGTAAAGAGTATGAGAAATTAAAAACATGTGTCTAGAATCTAAATTAAAAACCATTACTTGCCGGATTTTAGGAGAATTTCACAGATCAGAAACACAGATCCAAAGGTTACTCTTACTCTTTTCTAGGTTGTTTCTCATTCCACTCTGAAACGGACTAGTGATTCCGCAGCCAAGATCACAATCCAGTTGCATTTTACAATCATACAAGCCACCACAAGAATCAAAAGCTTACGTGAAATTGAGAGAGATGGCGCGAGCGGAGAGATTGAGAGAGAGCGAGGGAGGAGAGATAGAGAGCGAGGGAAAGAGATAGAGAGAGTGCCACGTGTATCAAGGATCAAGTCCTTCCAGACCCTGCTGAAGGATTGATTCTTAGTTAGTTAAGGCAAAATATTATTATTATATTTTATTAATCTTAAGGATTAATGATAAGGATTCGTCATGGACCGCTGTTGCGGATGGTCTAAGACCCATTAAGCTTAAACCTTTTAACATTAAGCTTAAACCCATTTGGGTAACAATTTTTGAAGGTAGCAGGACTTGAAGAGCTATGAATACTAAAAGAGAAGACTAAATTACACCTTACGATAGATCTCAATACTTACAGCCTCGCAGAGTTTGCAGGCGATGCAGCGTTCTTCCAGGATAAAGACGAATAGCATGTTCACCACGGTAACGAGGGCTCAGTGGACCTTTCTCAAATGGATAACTGATCTGCATACACAAGAAATAGCTTTAGAGTCAATACAGAGTTTCTTTCAATCAAAGAGACTTGAAAGCGAAAGATGTAAGTAACTCACAGTAACTTTGGGATCAAAGTAGTACTTGAGTTGAGTGTTAACGACAGAGCAGGAACCATTTCAGTGAGAAATAGTGTGTTTATGCTCCGTTCAAAGACAGCAAACACATAAGTATTCCAGTTTTTGAAGATTTCCTTGGCAAGTTGCTCCTCTTCTTCATCATCTGAACCAATTACAGAGAGAAATAGCACGGGTCTGCAATCCAGAGAGATGATATCCCTGCAAAGCTTTCCCTGACAAAACCTGACGATGAAAACAAGTAATAAGATGAGTTATCAATAACATACACACCATCAGGAAGCTAATGAAAGAGGATTAAAACTTGCAGAAATGCATGATTCATCAAGATTAGATCATGTAAACTCTCCTTCATCTGATACATCGACCAGCCATATGGAATTGAATCCATATCACATTCCATTCTCAATTTACAATCTAAAAATTTAAGAAAAAAATCGCACAAAAGCTTTGGTCTGATTCAGACAGTTCCGATTTCAGACACAAATCCTAAAGAGACAGAGAGTGAAGATAATCTTGTTTGATTCCCAAAACTCCAGGAGACACTCAAACAAAAACACTCGAACATACCATGGGAAACAAGACAATGGGCCTTACTGGTCAGGCCCATCAGAGCACAACGTTTCCCTCCTCTGCTCAAAGTGAGAAGACGACAAAACAGAGCAACGGTACTCATCACGAAAAGGAAGAGCTTGCGGTAAAGAACAGATTCGAGACATTATCGAGACTGGTCAAGGTGGAGTCATAGACAGGCTTAATGGCAATATGGGCCTGGATCAGAATGAGAAAGCCCATATTGTTGAAACACAAATCAAGCCCACTCCACAGAAGTCTTCAACGGTCAAGAGTGGTCCTGCACAAGCGACAAGCATGTTGAAGACTGCTGTACGTACGGCTTGCACAGCTCAAATGATAGAGACGAGCAATCGATATGCCAGCTTGAGGATGTGCGAGATCTCAGCGTGACTCAGCACTCTAGGGTTTTCAACACTTTAGTATAAATACATAAGAGTTGTAATAGCCGAAAGTTAAGTTGAATGAAATCAAGAAGTTAAAGTTACATCTTGTTCTATCTCTTCTTCTTCTCTGTCTTTATGGTATCAGAGCTACTCGGTTCTGAGCCATGGAAGAAAATGATACGATTTCAACTCCATCTTTGAGTATTACTCAGTGTTTACTCTTAAACTCTCATCTACAAATTACCTCCTTTGGAAGACCCAGTTTGAATCTTTCTTATCCAGTCAGTCACTTCTAGGGTTTGTCAACGGCAGCTCAGTTCGTCCTACTCCAACCGTCACTGTCAGAGAAGGAGAGGAAACAGTCGAGCAAGCCAACCCAGAGTTTGCAAAATGGGTCAAGAAGGATCAACTGGTTATGGCGTGGCTCTTTGGATCTCTGTCAGAGGAAGCTCTTCGTGGTGTTTATGGACTTCACTCTGCTCAAGAGGTGTGGTTTGCTCTCGGGAAGAAGTACAACTGTGTGTCTGCTACTAGAAAACTAGATCTGCAACGAAAACTCCAAGGTATGACCAAAAGACATAAGACGATGTCTGAATATCTCTCTGGAGTCAAAGCGGTCTGTGACCAGTTAGACTCAATAGGTAGTCCACTGTCTGAACACGAAGCTATCTATGGTGCTCTAGCTGGTTTAGGAAAAGAGTATGAATCAATATGTACTGTGATTGAACACTCAATGGACTCTGTTCCTGAACTGAGCTTTGAAGATGCGGTGTACAAACTGGTTAATTTCGATGATAAGTTGCAGAACTACAGTCAGTCTCAGGAAGTTAATCCTCATATGGCTTACCATACTGGTCGTGGTTACAGCTCTCGCGGTCGTGGAGGAAACAGTTACACGGGAGGCTACAGAGGTCGTGGCTCCAACAACTACTCGACTCGTGGGAGAGGTTTTAGTCAACAGTTCTCTGGAGGGTCAAACTCAGGACGTGGAAACCGACCAATATGTCAGATTTGTGGTCGATATGGTCACTCTCCTGCAAGGTGTTACAACCGGTTTGATGAGAACTATGAGAGTCCTGATACAGTCCACAATGCGCTTGCAACCATGAAGCTGTCTGATCAAGAGCAACGTTCTGGTGGAGAGTGGTATCCTGATTCAGCTGCAACAGCTCACATAACCAACAGTGAGTCTCGTTTGCAGTCGTCTGAGCCATACGCTGGAAATGATCAGATTATTGTTGGAAATGGTGACTATTTACCCATCACTCATGTCGGATCCGTTGCCCTTCATACACCACAAGGTATTTTAAAACTTGAGGATGTGTTGGTGTGTCCTGAAATAACTAAATCATTGTTATCAGTGTCAAAACTAACCTCTGATTACCCGTGTAAGATTACTTTTGATGCTGACTCTGTCTATGTTAAGGACAAGGAAACTCGACAGGTGATGGCTCAAGGAAAAAGGCATAAAGACCTCTACGTGTTGAAGGATACAACGTTTCAAGCTTACTACTCTACAAGGCAGCGAGCAACAAGTGATGAGGTGTGGCATCAACGTCTGGGCCATCCTCACAGGGACATCCTTCAACATCTAGTTCGTACTAATGCTATCATGGTGAATAAGAAAGGGACACATCAGTTGTGCAATGCGTGTCAGTTAGGGAAGAGCTGCAGACTTCCATTTTTAGCTTCTGATTCTGTTTCGAGTAAACCCTTAGAAAGAATACATTGTGACTTATGGGGTCCAAGTCCTGTTGTGTCATCTCAAGGTTTCAAATATTATGTGATTTTTGTAGACAATTATTCAAGATTCACATGGTTTTATCCTTTGAAGTGCAAATCTGAATTCTTTTCTGTGTTTACTCGGTTTCAAAATATGGTAGAGAATCAGTTTGCAGTGAAGATACTTCAGTTTCAATCAGATGGAGGGGGTGAGTTTTTGAATGCTGCATTCAGTGCTCATCTTTCAAGATGTGGTATCAGACATCTAGTCTCGTGTCCTCATACCCCCAACAAAACAGTTTGTCAGAAAGGAAGCATCAACACATTACTGAGCTTGGTTTGACAATGCTTTTTCACAGTAAAGTGCCTCAAGAGATGTGGGTTGAAGCCTTCTACACTGCTGCTTTTCTCTGCAACTTGCTTCCTTCCTCTGTTCTTCCGAAAGGAGTAAGTCCCTATGAAGTTCTTCTAGGCAAACCTCCTGTCTATATGTCATTGCGTGTGTTTGGATGTAAGTGTTATCCCTATATAAGGCCTTACATGAAGAACAAACTTGATCCGAAATCACTTCCTTGTGTTTTTCTTGGTTACAACGAAAAATACAAAGGATATCGTTGTTACTATCCTCCTAGTGGACGAGTCTATATCTGTCGTCATGTTTTGTTCGAAGAACAGTCCTTTCCCTACTCAGACTTGTAAGCAACTACCACACAGACTCAAAGTCTGCTCTGCTTAACGCTTGGAGGAAAACATATCTTAGTCCACCTGTTGTTAGTAACGCTGATCAACCGTTTGTTCTTCAAGAAGAAGAACTTCCTTCTACACGCAGATCGGTCACAGCTGAGGCACCCGCTGCTCAACAAGCTCCACTGTCTCCTCTGCAAGCAGACGAAGAAGAAGATAATGAACTGATATCAGACTCCGACAGTGCAGACAGTGAGAATGCAGCACATGAAGTTGTAGCTCCACCACCTCCAGTTCACTCTATGACAACTCGTGCTCGTTCAGGTATCATGAAGCCTAATCCTCGCTACGCTTTGTTTACAGTTCAGGCTGTGTATCCCGAGCCAAGATCAGTTAAAGCTGCACTTAAAGACAAAGGGTGGACAAAAGCCATGAATGTGGAAATGGATAATATGGAAGAAACAGAGACATTTGAACTGGTTCCTCCAGAAGAAGGACAAAATCCCATCGACTGTGGCTGGGTCTACAAATCCAAACTCAACGCAGATGGTACTCTTCGCAATCTCCGTGCTCGTTTGGTAGCAAGAGGTAACCAACAAGAAGAAGGAATTGATTTTCTTGAAACGTTCAGTCCAGTCGTTCGCACTGCTACTATACGAGCTATACTGCATGTTGCTGTGACAAAAGGATGGAAACAGCGTCAGCTTGATGTTCAAAATGCGTCTCTTCACGGCGATCTAAAAGAAACAGTCTTTATGGTGCAACCTCCAGGGTTCAGAGATGAGTCAAGACCAGACTACGTCTGCAAAAAGAAAGCCATATATGGGCTCAAACAAGCTCCTCGTGCTTGGTTTGACAAGTTCAGTATGTTTCTTCTTCACTTTGGTTTTGAGTGTAGCTTCCCTGATCCCTCTTTGTTCGTCTATCACCGTGGTTCAGACGTGATCTATCTTTTGTTATACGTAGACGATATGATAATCACAGGAAACAACAATGTTTTACTTGATCAGCTTCTGGTTAGTCTGAACAAAGAGTTCATGATGAAGGATATGGGAGACGCGCACTACTTCCTGGGCATACAAGTGCATCAAGTCGAAGAAGGATTGTTCCTAAACCAATCCAAATATGCTCAAGACTAGCTAGTAATTGCCGGTATGCAAGATTGTGCCCCAATGCCAACACCCTTGCCAATGAAACTTGATCATTTGCACGGTCAGGATGAAGTATTCTCTCAACCTTCCTATTTTCGAAGTTTAGCAGGGAGGCTTCAGTATCTTACACTTACAAGACCGGACCTCCAGTTCTCGGTGAACTACATCTGTCAGAAAATGCATCAGCCTAGTGTGTCTGACTTTAATCTCTTGAAGTGTATTCTACGCTATGTCAAAGGAACAACAGAGATGGGGATCACGATCCACAAGAACTCTGACTCCACTCTGGTGTGTTATAGTGACTCTGACTGGGCAGGATGCAAAGATACAAGACGATATACTGGAGGTTTCTGCACGTTTCTTGGTCGCAACATCATTTCTTGGTCTGCGAAACGTCATGATACGGTTTCCATGTCTTCAACGGAAGCAGAGTACAGGACGATGTCACTAGCTGCTTCCGAAGTTGCCTGGCTTCAAAACCTCTTGAAGATTATGGGTTTGCAGCAACAACGGATGCCATTACTTCTTTGTGACAATCTCTCAGCTGTGTGTTTGTCTGCAAATCCTCGTTTTCACAAGCGATCAAAACACTTTGAGGTGGATTGGCATTATGTGAGGGAACGTGTTGCTTTAAAGCTTCTTGAGGTAAAACATATTCCTGCTTCTCTACAGATCGCGGACGTGTTCACAAAGTCTCTATGTCAAGCTGCGTTTGACAAGCTTCGCGGCAAACTCAGCGTATATGTTGCCTCTACTCTGAGTTTGAGGGGGTGTAATGGCAATATGGGCCTGGATCAGAATGAGAAAGCCCATATTGTTGAAACACAAATCAAGCCCACTCCACAGAAGTCTTCAACGGTCAAGAGTGGTCCTGCACAAGCGACAAGCATGTTGAAGACTGCTGTACGTACGGCTTGCACAACTCAGATGATAGAGACGAGCAATCGATATGCCAGCTTGAGGATGTGCGAGATCTCAGCGTGACTCAGCACTCTAGGGTTTTCAACACTTTAGTATAAATACATAAGAGTTGTAATAGCCGAAAGTTAAGTTGAATGAAATCAAGAAGTTAAAGTTACATCTTGTTCTATCTCTTCTTCTTCTCTGTCTTTAAGGTTGTCAAGTAGATGAGATTGTTTAGAAAGATCTAGAGGAGTGTGAGACTTGTGTATATAAACGCTCCTCTGTTACCATTGTAAAGCATCTTGGTTTTATATGAAAACATTACAGTAAAGTTGAAACCTTTCTAAAGTCTTTTACATACGAGATGGCTAGCACGGATAGTATGCAGTGACCAGCAATCCAGCATCAACACCATTGATGGAGCTCCCAAATTCGACTTAGGGTCCTCTCTTCTTCTTCACTGCGATCGACGAGAGACGAATTGGTGGAGAGTGATTCTTGGTGGGTTAACTACTGGCCAGGTTCGCTACGAACTGAGAAATCACATGAGTCTCAATAATCATGGAGCTTATACAATACCCAGATCTGAGAAGAGGACGAACGTGACGGTAGTGGTCGCGACACCGGTGGAGGTGGTGACGAGCGATGGCGGATGGGAGAGATTGTTGATTTGTCTAATTTTTTTCTTAATGCTGGCTCCAAAAGGAATTTTTACCTCAGAAACTAGATTTGGATCCATGCTTATATTTCAAAAATATATTGTTATTTATTTTTCATATTAATATTAAAATTGGATAACAAATTCAAATGTGAAGAACCGAACCGATCACGATCCGAAAGAGTAATACCAAAACCAAACCAAAATTGATGAAATATTTTCAAGTATTCAAAATCTATGATATTTGGACAACCGAAACCCTAACCAATTCGAAACGAAGTACTTTGGATATCAAAATGTATCCGAAAAAAATTTATGTACTTATATATATTAATTATTTTTAGTTTTAATGTATATAAAATATCCAGAATATATATGATACTTTTAAGTTGGTTTAAATACTTGAAAATATATAAAAAATAGTCAAATATAAATATCTAACATAGTGGAAGTACACAAAACACCAAAAATATTTAAAATAATTATTGATTTTTGATCCAAAATTTAAACCAAACCAATTTATATGTTGAGTTTAGGTACTCTGACATATGTTATTCAGATTTATATACAATATATTATTTTATTTATAGATTTTAAGAAATAAAAAATATATAATGAATTTTAAAAAATAATTTAAATGGGTTATCCGAACCTGAACTGAACCGACAAAGATCTGCATATAATTCGAACTAAAATTTAGAAATATCAGAATGGGGATGAAATCTTTGACTTCGGAAACCCAAAACTCAAACAGATCCGAAACGAATCCGAATGGATACCTGAACGCCCAGCCCTAGTCATAATACGAACTGAAATTTAGAAATATATGAATGCGGCTGAAATCTTTGACTCTGGAAACCCGAAACCCAAACAGATCCGAAACGAACCGGAATGGATACCTGAACGTCTAGTCCTAGTCACTATTATGTATCATATATATTGTCATCATATAATTAATTGTATTAGTCCATCATATAAATAATCATATAATTAATAGTATTTTATATGTACAATCTTATAAATAATCACATATATTATATTATTAATGTTTAATTTGAAATATAAAAACCATAATTTAAGTTGGTATATGAAATTAATTTTTTTCTTGTATTTTTCTTATATATATTGAAAACATTTTTTAATAATGGTTATTGGAAAATATTTTAGTAAAAATAAATTTTTGAATATATGCATATTTTAAATCAATTTTTGATATAAATCAATTTTAAATTATTATTTTGATTTGAAATATGTATATAAAATTTAATTTTTATTTTATGATTATTTTAGACAAAATAATGTTTTTAGGTAATTAGATTAGTCCATTTTGTATATTTTAAAACTGATAAACTTTTATCCATGTTTCAAAATTTTAATTTTTTGCATTAGGTTTTTATGAATTATTATTAATTTTATGATTCTTTTTTTTGAAAATTGAACTCTTGAAATTTTTATATTTGACTAAACTATATAAGATAATAATAGTGTTTTTAAAAATTGTTTCATATAATATACTATTTATATTTCAGTTTGTGTTTTTATTTTCACCATAAATAATTGTAAATAAAAAGAATTGTAGATATAGTGATAGAATTGTAAACAAAAAAAAAATATAGAAAGAAGGTTGTTTAATTTATTGTAAAAACAATGGCTAAATGTTTAAATAAAAAGAAATATTAAATATGTTATTCATGTTTCTAAATAATTTTCATTTGTTATTAATTTATTGAAAATGCAATGGCTAAAGAGTCATTTGGGTAGATATACACAAAAGAAAATTTATTTAGTTAACAATGCAACATCTTCTTTATTTAGGTGGTCAGACATACAAAAGAAAGGGAATTTAAGTCCTTCTCCCGCGAGCAGTAGACATGTAGAGTAGAAAACATAGACTATTATAAATAATATTTATAGAATATAGAATATAGAAATTAACAGCATTTTTATTGTTAAACATATCAACTCCATTGACCATTGAAATTATGTTTCCAGAACGACATCAGATTCAAACAAAACAAACATTGAACTAGATTCAGAAACACTCAAGATTAATAACGGAGTCATCGAGAGAGTTGTTGGAGACGTTGAGAGCGTGAGGTTTCGTAATGGAGTCTGTGAAACGGTGCCGTTTAGCTTTCTTGACGGAAGAACATGTGAGTGACGACGATGGAGTAGTTAGAGAACTAAGAGGAGTTGAAACCGGAGACGTGACGGAAAGGTCTTATTAATTGACGGAAGTCTGTGCCGTTAAGACATGAAATGGTGGAAGAATGTGAGAGAGAGACTAAAGAGAAGAGAAGAAGTAGTAGTTTTGGAAAAAAAGTTTCTCAAATATCTTATTTTGATGCTGATGAGTGTTCTTCTATTAAAGATGAAAACGGGGGAGAGAGAGGGAACAGATGAAAACGGGGGAGAGAGAGGAGCTGGTTAAGTTTATCAGAGAAGAGAGAGATGAAGATACATATATAATAGGGATAAAAATGCCATTAGGGAAATATGAACAGTGCATTTACCAAAATTGCAAATAAACTTTTAAAACATGTATATAGTCTTTAATTACTCATGGCTAAATGTGTAAAAAAAAAAATACACATCTCTACTATTCATGTTTCCAAACATATCTCATTTATTTTACTATCTTTGTTTTCAAATAATCCAATTGTGTACTTCAACTTTAATAATATAGATGATTATTTTAGACAAAACAATGTTTTTAGGTAATTAGAATAGTCCATTTTGTATATTTTAAAACTGATATACTTTTATCCATGTTTCAAAATTTTAATTTTTTGCATTAGTTTTTTATGAATTATTATTAATTTTATGATTTTTTTTTGAAAATTGAACTCTTGAAATTTTTATATTTGACTAAACTATACAAGATAATAATACTGTTTTTAAAAATTGTTTTATATAATATACTATTTATATTTCAGTATGTGTTTTTATTTTCACCATAAATAATTGTAAATAAAAAAAACTGTAAATATAGTGATAGAATTGTAAACAACAAGAAATATAGAAAGAAGGTTGTTTAATTTATTGTAAAAATAATTGCTAAATGTTTAAATAAAAAGAAGTATTAAATATGTTATTAATGTTTCTAAACAATTTTCATTTGTTATTAATTTATTGAAAATACAATGGCTAAATATGTAAATAAAATAAAGTACACATCTCTATTATCAATGTTTCCAAACATATCTCATTTATTCTAATATCCATGTATCCAAACATATCTCATTTATTCTACTATCTTTGTTTTCAAACAATCCAATTGTGTACTTCAACTTTAATAATATAGAATATGGCTCTAAAACTCAATTTGTTTCAGTGCAGTAAAAATTTACCATAGGTTTATCTAATATTATTATATAGTACGAAAATTTCAAATTTATCAACAACAGCAGTTCAGTAAAACGTAATATAACTTTTTTGCAGTGATTCATCCCATATATAATCGTTGACTACGACTTAGGAGACATATTCTTTTGAAGGAGTTTAACAAACTCCAGTTCTAGGTAAGCCGGAGAGAAATCTTCTAAACTTATCTCGAATGGGAATAGCACTCAGATGAAACTATTAAACTCGTGAGGATTACTTCCACTGACAAGAACTCCCATCACAGAGAAGAATCGCCTTAGAGTGATACATTCTTGGTATTGTGTTCGGGTTAAGAGACTCAAACCTCGAGTTGACTTGATTTTCGGAATGGTATAGATCGGTACGAAAACAGGTTAACGACCAAGCTTCCATGCAGCTGAGCCACCAGAATGTTGATAAGCAACACATCTCTGTTAGGTAAAAGCGTCATGTCTCCCATGTTTGTAGCACGTGGCATCTTCTCAACCGTCCATCGAGGATTCTCATCATCAATCTTGATCCTCGCACACGTGTTGAGTGCTTTCATGAAAATATTCTTTCTTAAAGCGAGGACTAACGATCTTTTCGGTGCACTTCCACACACCACAACTTCCGCATCGATCATGTCCACTTCAAGATTCTTTACCGGCAGTAACACGGCTGACAATGACGGTCTAACATGTTTAAATGCCCTAAGCAAACTTTTAACAACTTATTTTTACATTTTTTCTAATAGAAAAAATATATAATAGAAAATACCACATTATTTTTTTAACCAATTCCACTGCATCAATAGTCATTAGAACTCGGGAAGGGGGTGTCAGTGGGCATAGTTTGTAATCAAACGAGCTAAGATCAATTACAACAACTGGATTACAAACGTAAATGTTATAATTTAACCTGTGTCAACTGCACCACCTTCTTTCTGTTTAGGTCTGCCTCTGGGTGCTCCTCGGTTCTCTTAGACTGGACGGTTTTCTTGTCGAAACCGGCGGAGACTGGGGCGGTGAGCTAAAAGCGAGAACATTCACTCCTTGTGATAACAATGTGTGTGATTGGGTCGAGATTAACATTGGGTTGGCAAGGAGTACTCTTCCAAACATATTCTCCCGAAGGTAAAAAAAATTGTTATCAGATGTCAATGGCAGTTCAACTACGAGTCCTTCCCCAAAACGCCATTAGTTTGGGCGAGACTTATGTTAAAAAAAAAGAGATCTCTAAAAAAAACCAGAGTGTTTATTTTTATTTTTTATAAATTCATATTTTTGTCATAATTCAAAAAATTATTTATTTTGTCTAAATGATAATATACATTTCAAAATTGCTCATATTAACATATTAAATATTTCTTTAATATGACATCTATAAACATAATAATTTTATTATTTATATTGAGTAATTTTATTTTGTTTCGTAAACCGTTAATTATATCACTCACATGTTTTAAAATATGAACCGTAAATCTGCACAAATGTATTTTTATTTTTTTGTGAATCAAAATTTTATCATACTCTTCAATCATATTAAATTTACGCTGAGTTATTATTTATATGAAAATATATGTAAAATAATATATTCATATATTAATTTATATTTTTAATATATTATATAAATGATTCTTTTTATGTAGCTTTTAATTTTTAGTTATTACTATTACATAATAAAATATAACTATATATTGCATATTTGAAACAATATCGTATTCTAAATTTATTAAATGGATATATAAATCGATTTAGGGGATAAATTTATTAATATATTGAAATCAATTTTTCATGGTTTTAAGGTTGTTTCAATGTTTCCCTAATCAATATAGGATCAATTTGTTTTCATGTTTATTAATTAATTATTTTATTTTTGTTTGAGAAATTCCCTTATATAGCTTCTTTTTAGTTTATCTTCAGAAAATAGCACTCAAAGAGGAAAAATGACCAAATTGAAGTTTTATTAAAAGGTAAAATATGCATTTATACAATTTGGGTTAACTAATCGAGACTTCGGGTTTAGAGTTAGGAGGTGGGTTTTGCGTATGAGTTCAAAAAAATATTAAAATTTTCAAAACAAGAAGAGGCTATTTTAGTCATTTTATTGTTAGTGCTATTTTGTGACAAAAAACTTAAAACTGGTTATTTGAGAGAATTTTCATTTATGTTTTAACATTAATTAGTTCGAAAATCAGTTTAGATATGTTTAATAGTTGTTTAATTTGATAAAAAGATAAAAATGCTAAAACTTAGGAGATGTAGTTTTTAAGTGGTATTAAAGTATAATTTAATAGTTGTTTTAATTTAAAATTGATTTAGGAAATGATTTAATAAATTAGTAAAATACATGGATTGTTTAATTGTAGGGTCATTAAATACTTCAGTGGTATTGTTTTGTAAATAAGTTGCAAGTTTTAGGGGTATTTCTTATTTGTATATCTATTTTAATAATATAGATAGAAGATAATATTCTCTACCCTTATGTTTTTCTCAACATCGATGGAAATCTATTTATATTCGCTTACAATCGAACGATATTATTCAACTAGTTAATAACACGGTGGTGAAAACTTATCATATGATCCCGACAGTTACCATAGAAGCTATGCTAGTGTGGCTCAGCCGTCAGAGCCGGTCTAGAGAAAAAGCCACCCAAACCATTGATTATCGCATCTAAATTAAGGAGGCATATTTCTGAAATATTTTTATTACTATTTATAATTATGTAGATTTTTTTAGATAAATATTATATATTGAAAATTATTGCCGGTGACAAAATCCAACACTCTGAAAAATCAGTGCAACTAATGATTCTTTAGTTTGTTTAGTTGTTTATACTTATAGGTGCAACATATTTATTAATAAAAATTATATAAACAAAACTAATATTTTTATAAATATCATTATTATTATATAAATATAAATTATCTTTACATATAAATTTTAATAAAGTCATGTAAAAATATAAGCAAAACTTAATAAAACATAAGTAAAAATTATATAACATAAGTAAAAGTTATATAAAATTTGAGTAAAATATTTTTATAAATGTGATATTTTGTGTTAACAATTGATTTTAGTAAATTATGATCGACTATAGTGAATGTGTCGGTGATAATATTAAAAATATTTCTTTACAATCAATTTTATAAATCTTACTCTTAGTTTTTAAATCATCTTTTTGTTATAATTGGACCTAAAGCTGAGATATGACCCAGGTAAAAAAACTTTCTTGGGTCCGCCATTGGGAGCACCATGTGTTGGATCGTACAGTTAATGGACGGATGGTGTTTGATTCAACGTTGTATTCGATGGAGTGAGCTTTGCAATCTATTTTGGGGACGGTGTCTTGAGGGTTGTAACGGCAGTTACCGTTAGGGAGAGAGATGTATGATCGTCCGAAGTTGGTTCGGTCGAACATCACGACACTGTCGTTGGGAAGGAGCTGCGTGCATAGCAGAGATTCCGACATTGGAGAGGAGGAGATCCCATTTTTCTCCGGCCGTGAATGTTATGTGACATAATAGGAGGTACTGTAGGGATATTAGTAAGAGAGCATAAAATATTGTGGCGCGTGCTGCCATTTTTCATTTCTTGTTTGATCTTTTGTACGTGTGTGTTGTGATGTAAAATGAATTGTGGCTTCTTTTTTTTTTTTAAATCAACTTCGTACTTTCATTTACCAATTCATGATACAAGAAACTTGACCAAAAGAGATTTTTATCTTATTAACGATTCGCTAACTTTTGTTACGATTCAATGGAGGTGATTGGTTGGGTTTTATCTCTGTACTTTAGTTTTATTTATTTTTAAATCACAAATTTTATCAATCATGTTGTAACTTTATTTTTGAAATTTAAAGTCTATAAAAAATTTCTATTAAATTTTACTAATCATGCTTTAGCTTTACTTTTAAAGCTACAGCAAAAAAAATTAAGGCAAAATTAAGGCAAAATTAAGGCAAAAAAAAAAACATTAAGGCAAAATTTATTTGTATATATTTAGAAAAAAACCTTACATCTTTGTTTTATAGGCTGTACAAACTGTAAAATAAAAAAACTATTTATAATATTAAATAAATTAGATAATCATAGTAAAAATATCTATATATATTTGAATTTATTTTTTGTGTTTTAAAAATTATTGAAATATTTTAAATGATATTAACATTATTTACATATCGCATCTTAAATAACAATAAAATTTGATAATTTATAAGAAACATTGATATAAATTATTTAAGTTGATAACAAAAAATTATTTTATATATACATCATACATTTTGTTTTGAAATATCTACAACATATAGCTTACAGCTACAACAAATTTAAATACAACAAAAATCTATGCAGAAAAATCTATAGTAACAATTCTACAGAATAAATATTTTTTACAAATTTGTGTTAAAATTAATTTTTTTAATTATTAAAGGGCCTTAAAAAAGTTGTCCATGGGCCAAGACAAACCATGAGCGTGCCTGATTATTCACATGAGATGGTGTTAATCTATGAGTGATAGTTAAACCATCTCTAACTCATTGTTATTTTCATTTCTATAATAGTATTTAAAAAGTAAATTGATCCAATCCACCTCTATTTCTTCCTATATAATAGAGATTTCTAGTTTTCTTCTATTTATAGAAAAATAAATAGCATTCCTCTATTTTTTTATTTAATATTTAGAAATTGATATTTTAAAAAATTACATTGGAGTATATCTCAAATCTATTGTAGAATTCTTTTGTTTTAGAGGTGAAAATAATAAAATAAATTGGAGATGATAAGCGCGGTCCATCTTAGGCTCGGGGTTGGTCAAAAGAATCATGTGACTGCTCCAAAAAATACTGATTACACTAGTTCCGATCTTAGCATGCTTCAGCTAACGCACGAACATCTTGTGGGATTTCAGATAGGATCAACCAAAAAATCTTACTTTGCAGAATAACTATGAAAGCGTACTACTTCACGTCTTCACCCCCTTGTATGAGTCGTTATATCCACTAATGCATGTCCCAAATCATACTGCCAATTTAAGACTTACCAAAACCGTCAAGCTTTTGTCTCTCTAGACGGTAAATGATTCCAACTACCAAAGCAAGAATAACCTAATGTCATTGTTTATTGTCAGAATCTAATTCTGCGGCTCTGTGAAAATATCTGGATCAAATACTTCGAATAATTCTATTCGAGTACTTATTTACTACCAACTTTTTTTATCCATTTAAAATCCAAATTGAAGAGCGTGAAATTTTGGGCATAAAATTAAACATACAATTTCAATTCCTTTCACCTCGCCCTTAAAAGTAGTTCCAGTTCATCAAAGTTTCAAAAAAGAAAAAGTAGTTCCAGTTTCTTTGTTTCTTTAACTGCTATATTAGATTCTGACTCACCTTTAAAATGGTAGATATATTTTTTTGTTTTATATTTTTTAAAAAAAATAATTTTTATATTTGTGTATTTTAATTATATCTGTGTTTTTATTTGTATAATATTTTTTAAATGATTAATAAGAGATTTTAATCAATACTATTAAAATAGTTGGACCATACATATATCAATAGATCATATTCATGTTTTAATAGTATTGATATATAACGCTATGATATTTATTGGATTTTATCAGCTATCAGGATAATTTCAGTATTTTACTCGCAGTGTTTGAAGTAGTTCAATAGTTTGATGGACGAGTTCAGACTTGATTATGAAAATATATTTTTTGTATTAATCTTTTTATACAGAACTATAATAGTAAGTTTTATATAAATTTAGCCTTTGTTTTTGTTATCAGCATAAACAGGATTATGAAGACTCTATAAACCATGGTAGCTTTGCGTCTATATGAACGAAAAACGACGACTGCTTCTGTCGCCTTAGTATTATGTGTTCTGGAGATATAGATGAGCTCTGAATGATTGAAACTTCTCTTGGATCTTGTCATCTTGATATCTTCTAGGTAACTTGCAACGGCTGACCGTTCATTTGTTCTGAAACTATCTTCAATATTTAAGAACAATCCATTACAAAAGTGACATAAAACTGCTGTAAGTTTCTCATACATTTCATTGTTCAGATGAGTGTCTCTCTATCTCCAAATGAAGGGGAAAAATACTGGGTCTAGTATTCCTTTCTCCCATCAAACCGTCAAATTCTTTCAGCGTGCTATACCACCCATGTTCCGAGTAACTCTTATACTATTTCCAAGACCCATCCATAAAACACTTTCCGGTATGGAGGGTAACATTGAGTCCACTTCCCCTCTGGACTGAGCTATCCTATGAGTGATTGTGAGTTGAGCCTTAGGCCAAAGTATTGATTTTGTCTCTGCCAATTTGAAAGTATCCCAAGGATCTATATCCAAGTTGATGAAAACTTTACTATTTTTTTCTTTTCAAGTAAACTATAATATCCAAACAAGTTGATGATCTTCCTGCTGTTGAGACCCTCACCAAAACAGGTGATCCATTTTTGTAAAGAATGAATGAGTAGGAAAAATATCTAATATTCAAAATATGTGATCTATCGTTTCCTCAATTGCTCTGCATCGTGCACATATCTACTATATTAATTTAGGGTCCTAAAATTTATCTACCATTTAGAAGTTATCATTTAAATTTGGACATTCTCTAAAATAGTAGGTGTTTGGCTACTTAAATCTGTTTGGTTCCTTGAATATATCAACATGACTAACAACTTAATTTAAACCAACATAAATACACATTATAAATGGTTTAACTAATGGGCTTTGGAAAATTATTAAAATCGTGTTGCTTTGCAAATAAAGGGCCATATGATTATGTAAACCAATTTACCTTAGGTCTTATAAATATTGGGTTTTAACCAACTAACATTGTATTTGAAACTTAAAAATAAAAGACTATATAATATATCCACAAACAATATTATAATAAAAATACATTATTTTTTGTGGAATTAAAGTTTATTTGATTTTTTTCGTTTTCTCAGTAACAATTAAAAGCATTGTCTATATATTTTACCTATAAATTTTGAATCTCACACATATTAACGTTTATATACAGTATAAACTCTTTGAATTAATACTCTATTAATTAATATACACTAATTTTTTTTATAAATATTATATTTTATAGTCCCAACATTGAATTTTTTGTTCAATTATTATATCGATAAATTAATAACCTCTATAAATTAATTTTTTTTATAGTTTTGGTGTAATCCCAACATTATTAATTTATAGAGGTTTCACTGTACAAGTTTTAATTTAAAAAATGTGTATATTTTATAACCAAAAACAATATTATTCGAAAACTATATATATAAAAAACTATTGTTTTTTATAATATGTATATTCTAATCTCGGTAACAATTAGAAAAGGTATGTTTAAATAATTTCCGCCCTTGAAAAGGGCGGGTCAGTATCTAGTTATATCTTATTGAATACTTCTTGCTTGTAAGTTTTTTTAACTGCTATATAGCCTAATATAAATTTAGCATTTTATAGCATTATAATCTTGTTTGGATTTTTTTTAAATATAATTTGACAACAATATTTTTCAAAAATTATAAAATTTTCTAGAGATTCTCAAATAGTAACTTTATGCATTTTCATAATATTTTCAATAAAACTAATTTTTTAATTTATATAAAGTATGTTGTCAAATATGATAATAAATTTTTAGAGCATATCAAATGCAACTCTATTTTTTCTCTATATTTTCCTCTAAATAAATTAGTTTTTGTTCCAATAGTTTGTCTCTAAAATAGTACTACTCTGTTTCAGAGTAGACATGTCAATTAGGGTCGAAGCCCACAGCCCTAACCCGCCTGATCCTAAAAATTACCGGGTCTGGACTTAGTTTTATGAACCCAAAAAAAATCGGGTCTTTCGGGGTAAGCCCATTTGGGCTTTGGATATTTTAGGCTTAAACCCGTCCGGGCTAGGGCCGGTCCGAAAACCCAAAACTTTATATTTTATTTAACATATTATCATTTTTCAATCAAAATTTTTGTTAGTATTCACATATTATTTTAATATTTTAACCCAAACTCTAATAAAAAAATATAAAAGTTGTTAATGCACCTTATTGTTTGATCATTACAAATGTCATATTTTAAAATTTGCAAATATAACTTCTTTTTTGATAACATTGTTTTGTCAACATATAAAATCCGAAACGTTTGATCATATTTATCATAAATTTTGTTCTATTATATGTTTAGTTTAAATTTATTTTCATTATTTAAATCCGGTTAGTTTATAATAACTTTTAAAACATATGAAAAAGTAAAATATTTTTGATAAAGAAAAAAAATTTAAATTCACTTTACATTTTTTAAATGTTAAAACTGATTTTTTACAAAATTCATATGTATTAAAACGCTAGAAACGACAATGATAAATTATTTTTCGAAAAGCCAAAAAAACCGAAAAGCCCTATAGCCGGCCGGGCTTTGAATTCTAGGCCCAATAAGAACAGGGCTGGGCTCAAATATTTACAGGCTTAGCGAGTTTAGACCGAGCCGCGCTGGACCAGTCCGAATTGACACCCCTATTTCAGATAAAAATATATATAAAAAAAAAGAATTGGGTTAAAGATAATCTTACAAAGTGTATAGTACATGAGGATATGGGGTGGACACAACTATTCGTTACTTGGCCCATATTCGCTCTTGATCCCTATTTGACTTGTAAAATTGAGTACTTGGTTTGACCAAGTCAAGTATCAAATAATCTATTTAAATTATTCAATCAACTACTTGGCGTTGTTTGGCTTATTACTCGTATTTGTTAATGAACAAGGATACATTTTCTCAAATAATAAAATAACTTGTTTTTTTTAATAACTTGTTTATATTTTCATTTTCAGAAGTGAATCAAAAATATAAGACATATTTATATAAGTATCGTGAAGTTTTCTCTTTCTTATATATTATGTTTCTTGAATTAACTAAAATATAGTAAGAATAATGAGATATTTATATTTCAATAGTATACAAAAACTAACTATATATTTCACTCTATTATAGAGTTCAATTTTCTCCAATGGTTCACTCTATAATAGAGTTACTCTATAATAGAGTGGGTTTAAGTAATGTTGGCTTTTTATTTTATATTTGAAGTGGAAAAACAACATTATTCTATAATTCACTCTATTATAGAATAACTCTATTATAAAGTGAACCATTTGAGCAAATCAAACTCTATAATAGAGTTATTCTATTTTAGAGTGAAATATAGAATGCGTTTTTGTGTACCATTGAAAATATCCTAAATAATAAATTTGTTTTGTTTTGAATTCCCGTGAATTAGTAAGAAACTTTCAAGAAACTTGCAAGTAATTTACTTATAACAAGAAATAAAACAAGGTAAGTAACTTGCAAATCTGTCATTTTCGCAAGTATTTGAAACTGTAGGTACTCGGTTTTAACAAAATTCAAGTACAAGTAAAAAAAATTAATCGTACAAATCAAGCCGAGTACCAAAAATATCGAAAATACCATGTAGCCAGCTATTGCCCAGGTATTTATCCCAAAACTAGACATAATATATACTCAAGGTCAAGAATGCTCTAATGACATTGACACATTCAACCAAAACGGTTTAACACGACAATAGAGACCCTCGTAAACACAGTGAACCTTGAATCCACCCTAGAAGTAAACAACTTCAAGAAAAGCCAAGACACCTGACCTGATATAGACCTAATCGAAGATTTTGCACGCTTGAACATCAAGAAAGCTCAGTCTCAAACTAAGAAAAGTATGCATATTTATTTGAATACAAAGGCATCAAAATACCTCAAGGAGAACATCGAAACCTCAAGATATTATCAAAACAGATCACTTAGAGCATCTCCAATGTGTGTCTCTGTATTTTCTTCTGAAATAGAGATCTGTGTGTCTGTACATTTTCCTCTAAAATAGAGATCTCTATTATAGAGGTAGATTTGCTCAAATGTATGTTTCTATAATAGAGTTCCTCTATTTTAAAAGAAAATATAGAGAAATATTACTTTTTGTCTCTATATTTAGAGGTGAAAATAGTATATCTCTATATTTTCCTCTATAAATAAAGGGACTCTATTATAGAGACACACATTGGAATAAATCCACCTCTATAATAAAGATTTTTTATTTCAGGAGAAAATATATAGATAAAATTAGAGGTGGGTTGAAGTCGGAGATGGTCTTATCCGACATCTTCCATGGCATCATGGACCAGAGTCCGAGCCATAGTAGTTATTTCTTTTCTTTTAGTCATTTTCTTTTGGTCATGATTAGTTCTGCTTCTTTGCATTTGTCATATCATTTTAAATCTTTCATTTTCTTTCTCTGAGTCAATCATATTTTTGTCTTTCCTTATATATCTTGTATTTTAGCATAAAATAAGAGAGAATTTGTTATTGTTTTATTTTACGAAGAGATTTCATGTAACCCAAAATTTAAAATAAGAATTGAAAAATATATTTTTTTGATGAATTAACCAGACCGAAATCAACCAACTATTCAGTGGAATTAAAATACTTTTAAAGGAAAGTGCATTAAATCATTATCTAAATTCGTAGTATATAACGAAGTGGGTTACCAACCTAATAACCAACAAAATGTGACATTTCCCTAGACTCAGAGGAGAAACTAACTCCAACGTAGATGTCCAAGGTTTCTTCGTGAACTTTATTTTTCCTAACTTGTAGTTTAGCATGTAAAGGGTATAATAACATGATACAAAGAAGACGCATTTTTTTTATTGCTAATAGAGTTGCTAGAATACATGCAAAGAAGATAATTTGTCCATCGTATTAATCTAAGATGAATATACATACACTTACGGGACTCGGATTCCAAGAGTTTGATGATTCGGATTTTTAAATTTGGATTTTTAAAGGTTTTTACCATCTTTACCGGCAGATATTCATTCCCAACCAAAATGACAACTCTAGTACATTTTGGTTGTCTCCATTTAAAATCTAACACCAATTGGTAAAAGCTGGTGAAGACCTCCATTAATGCCTCCTTTTTCTCTCCACTACTTTCAACATGTGCACGTATATATACACACATAAGAATCTTGTACCCTTACTCATCCCATCTCCAAGCAAGCACCTAAACAGAGTTCACAGCCTCATATACATACAGATTATACAATTCTTTAGCCGTTTGAGTACAACAATGACGAACTCGGTGGCTAATGTTGCACTACTAGGGGTTTGCCTGCAAATGATGAGCTTACTTGTGCTGCAAGCCAACGCCAGGGCTTTCCTAGTGTTTGGAGATTCCCTCGTAGACAATGGTAACAATGACTTTCTAGTGACCACTGCTCGTGCCGATAACTACCCTTACGGTATCGACTTCCCAACTCACCTTCCCACCGGCAGATTCTCCAATGGTCTTAACATTCCAGATCTCATCAGTAAGCTTTCTTAGCCTTTTTTTTTTTGTAAAAGGCTTTCTTAGCCTTAACAATTCAAATATTACCACAAATAAAATAGTAATAATATGATGATCTTTATAGGTGAGCATTTGGGTCAAGCTTCTCCATTGCCTTACCTGAGTCCTATGCTCAAGAAAGACAAGCTCCTGATTGGCGCCAACTTTGCTTCCGCTGGTATTGGAATCCTTAACGACACCGGTATCCAGTTTGTAAGTTATAGTTTTACAAGAGTCCGTTAAGTCGTTAATGTATTCAATCAGGTAAGCTAAGGTAGTTTTTGATAATGAGGGGTGTTTTGGTATTTTCTCGCAGCTGAACATAATTCGGATCACGAAGCAGTTGGAGTACTTCGAGCAGTACAAAGTAAGGGTGAGTGGATTGGTCGGAGAAGAAGAGATGGAGCGGCTCGTTAACGGAGCACTGGTTCTAATAACACTAGGAGGCAACGATTTCGTCAACAACTACTACTTGGTCCCTTTCTCCGCAAGATCTCGTCAATTCTCTCTCCCCGACTACGTTGTCTATGTCGTTTCTGAATATCGCAAAGTCTTACGGGTTTGTTTATTTACATAGAGGCCTAAATCATCCATTAAATTTCTCACCAATTCTAATTCTTGAAAAAAAATCAAATGAAGTTTGAAACTGCATTGCGTTTAATATACAAATTCATAATATTTTTTTTTATAGAAAATGTACGATTTGGGTGCTCGACGTGTCCTGGTGACTGGGACAGGGCCCATGGGTTGCGTCCCGGCCGAGCTGGCTCAACGTAGCCGCAGTGGCGAGTGTTCTACGGAACTACAACGAGCCGCATCGCTATTCAACCCACAGCTTGTTCAGATGATCAACGACCTCAACAATGAAGTTGGATCTTCGGCCTTCATTGCCGCTAATACTCAACAAATGCACATGGACTTTATCAGCGACCCACAAGCATATGGTATATGTCGTTTTTTGACTAATTTAATTTGTCCTTAATAACATTTTAGAAAGCAGGTTATTATTTGACGTTTAAAAATCGGTTTAAGGGTGAGATTTAGATGTGTTGGTACTGTTTTATCGTTTTTTGGTTTTGGAAACATTAAAAAAAGGTTTTGGAAACATATATCGAACAAGAACATATATTTTTGTATATATAAAATAGGGGAAAAGTTTTCGTTAAGTTTATTTTTCTAGGTATTGAATTTTAAAATTAATTAAAACAGAAAATAAATTTTAGTTTTTTTGTAAAAAAATAATTTTAGTTAATATCATTTATTATAATTTTTCCAAAAATATCTTACATTATAATTGTTGTTAAAATAAATCATAATTTTAACACAACTGAATATTTCTCAAAGAACGTTTGTATTTTATATTTCGTTGGCAATCTGTAAATTCAAATGCTGATTGCTTAGCCAGTAGTGATAAGATTTGTTGTTGTAACTTGTGTGGGATCCACTCTTTTAATTTCATAAATTTTGTTAAGTGTATTTTTAGTGATGTATAATTAAGTTCGGTTTTGGTTTGGTATTTAATGCAGGATTCGTAACGTCGAAGGTGGCGTGTTGTGGACAAGGACCGTATAATGGGATAGGACTATGCACAGCGTTATCAAATCTCTGCCCAAACAGAGATCTCTTCGCCTTTTGGGATCCTTTTCATCCATCAGAGAAAGCTAGTAGAATCATTGCTCAACAAATCCTCAACGGTTCTCCCGAGTACATGCATCCCATGAACCTCAGCACTATCCTCACCCTTGATTCCACAACTTAATCTTCTGTTCATCTCTCCAAATTCCCACTCTATGTTCTCTTTTAATTGTTTGATTTTCTCTTTAATTATGTATTCGACATGGCTGCTTTAAATAGTTTCCATGAGTTATGTTGTGTGTTTTGTCTTCTTTATCAATAATTGAATCGCCAATTGTTACTTCAGAAGTAATATCTGTTTTCTAGCATTCTTTCCAATGTTCATTTCCATCTTTTCATTTTTATTTGTAATCAAATTAAATGGTAACAGATATTTTCTTTTCTTTCTTTTAAACAATCAAACTAATTAATCAAATAATAAAAAGTTCATTTATAGGTATGTTTGAGATAGTAGAAAATCTAAGAGCATCTTATCTTATCTTTTTTTTTTTTTTTTTGTGATGATCTATCAAGACAGTCTGGAGAAAGATTGTAGAAAATATCACAATTTCTCTGCAAACTTGCAAAGAGATTTTGAAATGTTCTGTAGAGACTATTTCCACACTTGTCCATTTTCTATTGACTCAATTAGATTTACAAAATGAAAATTTATTATGTCACTTGAAAATGAAAATATCAATAAAGTCAGTGTAAAGACTATGTGACTATGTGAGAGATATGGGTTGCTGGTAATTTAACTCAAATGAATGGATAACAGTTGCTTCGCCTAAATAACAAGCAAAAGCCAGAGCCAACTTAACTCAAATGTCAAAATGGAAGCGTCCACATGAACTACATCAAGTGTAACTATGATTGTCGTTTTATGGGAATGAATACTGAATCAGAAGCTGCTTGGATCTTTAGAGATCATAATGGAACATATTCTAAAGCTGCTAAAGGCCTGCCGGGGCTCGATTTGTACATCTTCTTTAGACGCTGAACTACAAGCTCTCTTAATGACAGTACACCACGCATGGTCCAAAGGATACCGCAATGTTATATTTGAAGGTGATAACAGTGAAGTTCCTCAACTTACCAAAGGCTGTCAGAAGAATTTCAAGTTACATAATTGGATATGCGAGATCAAGAAGTAGATAGCTAAGTTGGAAATCTTCGGCATTACATGGACCAGTCGACATCCAAATAAGGCGGGTGACTAATAATTCTTCTTTTATTATTTTAGTTAAAATAATTCAATTAAATAATTAATTAAATTGGTAAAAATCTATTTGTTAATTAACCTAATAAACCATTGAATTTAAATACAATTATAGTCATTTAAATATCAACAAACGTTTGAAAATTTGTTGGGAATAATTCTCAACAAACATTTTTACGAGGAATATTATTTGTCTAGAAATGTTTTGACGGAATCTTTACAAAAAGTTATGTTAATGACAAAAATTTCCGACGGATAATCATCCTGAAGGATTTATGAAGATTTTTTTTTCCGACAAGATAGATAGACCCAGCAAAATCTTAAGGTATAACTTATTTTCTTGTACTGTTTATGTTACTTTCATAAAATTACTTTAACCAAATGGTTAATATGTCCTCAAACGAATTAACGGTGGACTAATTTCTGATATGGTCAATATAGATTCAAACGCTTAGAAAGTTCATATGGATTTTTTAATAATAATCGGATTGAAGTCGTATTACGGATATCTTGTTTGACCGTATAAAGCACAATGAAAATTGTTAAGGTTGTAGAAAAAAAATTTCTACCAACATCCATCTGATTTGTACATCGATAATATCAACCTTTTAGAGTTTTAGTACACGAGCAAGAACATATGTGGGATAATGTAACAGCCGCCACTTAACAAGTAATACAAGACCAAAATTTTAACTAAATTGTAACTAAAATGTAACCCCACCATTTTCACTGAATAAATTGAATAAATTTTTGTTTTGTGTATCTTTGACATATTTTTTTTTGTGATTAGATTAGTAGAGGCTTGTGATAGTTGTAGGGTGTTCCTGTGTTGTGACACCATGAATGCATTCTCCTTGGTAACTTAAGTTACCCAGCCTATATCATCTTTCTCTTTATCTTTGCATGTGTGAGGTAGATGAGTAATATTGTTGTACGAGTTGGTGTGGTATTTCGGGCGTTACTCTTTCTATTTTCTTAAGTTTTCAGTTGGTTTTGCTTGTTTACAAGTCAAAGTTGTTCTTTCGGATTTCAAAGTTCAATTTCAGTTTATATAAGATATTCTAACTTAGGAGTTCAAAATCAATTATTAAAGGTATTTCAAAAATGTAAGGATTACTTGAGTGGAAACGTAAGTCTGTGTCATTATGTCCTTGGCAAGCAAGGGTGAGAATTTTATGTGTCATTATTGTTAAAATAATATTTTTAATATCTCTTAAAAATAAGCAGTAAAAAAATTGTGAATGTATTTTATAAGTTATATTATATCAGTAAAATATAATATATATATATTTTTTCTATAATTGAAAGATATTATAATCAACAAAATATATGATAAATAAATAAAAGTAATTATAAACTATTTTAGTCAATTAAACATATATCAGTTTATGTTACTTAATTATTTTATGTAATTATCTAAGAAATTAGATAGATGTATAAAAAATATTTCTATTACTTTGAAAATATATATTTTGTATTGTGTAAAATTATGTTTTAAAATAAATAATATTTTTTTCATAATATCAAGATTATTGTGAATTTTTTTTATGAAATTACATTATATAAAAATATATAGATTTTTTATCTATGAAACAATAGATATAAAGGAAGTATTTTATTGACAAAAAACAGGAAGTATTTTATTAGTTCGAAAGTATATTTTATGTTATTTAAAATATTTTTAAAAATAGAATATTACTATCTTGTAAATTTTCCTTTTTAATGAAATCATATTTTATATACATATATTTTCGTTTTTAAATTTGCTTTTCAAAGTTTATAAATGTTTCTTTTTTAATATATACGTTATATGAAAAATTTTGAAAATGAAACTAATAAAAATCAATAATAGTATTTAATGTAATATTTTCAATTCATTAAAAATATTAGTGTAATCAATTATTGTGAGTGTTAACGTGAGATCGACACATAATAAACTGAGATCGACACATAATAAACTGATTTCTCAAATAATATTTTAGAGATATTGAAAAAAAGTGGCTTTAGAGACTTTCTAATCGCACGAAGCTTTTAAAGCCTTAACCCCAATCGGACCCTAATTAGATTGGTAATGACCCTTAACGGGTAAGCAAATAGTAATGTGTAGTGAAGCCCATCACAAACTGAAATTCTATAAAGCTTTATGTTCATTCAGTTAATCCAATTGTTGGAAACATGATTCTCTCTTTTCTTCCTTTTTGATTAAACTTTAAACTATTTCACTAATCCAATTAATTCTATAATATTTTAAAACATTTAACTAATCCAGTTAATTAGTATATGATATTTTAGCTTGAATGTTACGACAGGCAACCCAGTGAAATACCGTATCGAGCTGTATTTTCACTCTTTCTAAAGCCTTTTGGATTAAATATTAAACGTTTACACACGAGGTATTAAGCATAAAAAGTTTACTAAACCCTTCAATTTATCTTGGTTTGCTAAACCGGGAAGGACAAAACCGGCGAAGATCAACACTAGTGGCCACACCGTCTACAATCAGCTCAGCTAATGCAAAGCCAGTGGCTGGACCATTCAGGATCCCCCAGCAACTATGTCCTGTGGCTACATAACAACCGTTGATACCTGGAATCTCTCCGATAACAGGGACTCCATCTTCAGTGGTGGGCAAGAAACAAGCTTGCTCTGCCTTCACTTGAGCGTTTTCTTCATTTAGATAGCTCGAAACTGTTTTAGCTACTCTTTTGAGAACCTCTATGGATTCAGGATTGCTAGTCACCTGATCTGGATCATCAGGTACTTCTTCTTGTGACGACATTCCACATATGTACACTTCACCTGTCAAAACAAACCATTCACTTGTCATCTGATCTTCAAATCCAGACAAAAGAACCGAACTCTACCTGTGGGACGAGGGTACACTTCAGGGTCCAAAGCTCGACCACCGTTGGAAGGATGATAAGTTAAGAAAAGAGCATGAGGTGTTACAGCGTTCGGCTCTTTCGGTTCAAGAACTATGCTATGAGCTTTCGTACCGTACACCCTAAACACCGAAGACAACATCTCCAACTTACCAGACCACGGTCCCATCGCGAGAACCACCGCGTCAGCCTCGATAACTCGCCCACCTTCGAGCACGACCGAGTCAACTCGCCCTTGCCCCACCCTCACCTCTTCGAACTTCCCGATCACAACCTCGACACCGTACTTCTCCGCCGCCGTCGACAGCAGCTTCCTCGTGAAGAGCTGTGGATGCACCTGCGCCGTCGTCTCCGTCGTGCCAATCGTAGATGGGCTTTTAACCGGGCCGTTGACCCAATCCGGTAAACCCAAACCTCCCGACACAGGCTTTGATTCCGTTACGGTGACGCTGAGAGTCGTTAGAGGTCTGTATCCATACGATTCGACGCCGTTTAGCTCCTCCGCGAGGGATCGATGGAGGTCGAAGCTCGCGCGTGCTAAGGACCCGACCGGACTTCCGTCGCACCAGTCGAAAGCGAGAAATCCTCCGGCTTTACCGGAGGCGGCGCACGCCACGGCGGATTTTTCGACGAGGGTGACGGAGATTCCTTTCTTGGCGAGGAAATACGCCGTGCAGACGCCGATGACGCCTCCGCCGCATACGACGACTCGCTTCGAGGCTTCTCCGTTCTTCGCCATTGGTTTTGATGGGTTGGAGCAGATCGTGACCGTTCGCGTGTGGGTCAATCTCAGTCGTCTGGATAATAACGCCGATGAGGATGAGATCACCGTCATATTAGCAGCGGCCATATGAGGTTGATCAAGTCCACACGTCGACTGGTGAGAAAACTACTTAATGGGCCTATATTTATATTGGGCCGATTAACATAAAAAAATTCTCATGCAAAATAATAAGAAAACATTATAGAGTGTAACAAAATAAGGTGTCTGTGTGTGTGTATTACTTGGTGGGATTTTATTTGAGATGATTACGAGAACATCTCTAATATCTCTAACCTTTGAGAATATTTTCCAAAAAAAAATTTCAAATCACATAGAATGATCGGGAAGATTTTAAAAAAATATTAGAGCTAGATTATATAATTAGTTCAATATTAAATTCAAGCGGAATTAAGAAAAAAATATGAAAATTTGGTGACTGTAATTATGTATCATATATTTCACCACTAATCGAAATAAAAATCAAAAAATAAATCCTCACTGAATTATGATTGTGATTGTGTATTTGAAAGGCATATACATGTGGTTTTTGGTGTACAGAGAGACAGAAGACCACCAAGATATTGACGTGGAGAAATGCTGAATAAGTCCGCAAGAATAGTTGATCACAAAATAAATATAACTAATAGATTAAACGTGGATCTTCTATGAATGACATATTTTGTAAATAGTCTAGCAGGGAAAAGAGAATTTTGTATTGAACCAGAAAAGGATTTTAAGACTGCCACATAAGGGTGGTGGGTGGTATGACTGTAAATATGTTACTCTTTTAAGGTAAAACTAGATTTTGATCCGCGCTTCGAAAGCGCGGATATTATTTTTCATTTTTATGAAATATATTATTTGTTTGTAATTATTGAATGTATTTATCTTAGTAAAAAATTCTTTATAATAAATTCAACATATAAAATGTCTCTGGTAAACTATGTGTTTCTCTAGCTTTGTTTTATTCCCTTTCCAATCAACATATTTATTTGGTTTGTTGTTAAAATAAATGATTTTAGAACGCAATTGAGCAATACTTTTACATTGATATTTTATTTAAACAATATGACATATTTCTATATTAATTAAATATTTACATTGTAATTTAAATTTGTATACAGATCAACATATTTGTGTAGTTTGTTGTTAAAAGAAATGATTTTGAATCCAAATGTACAGTACTTTTATATTGATTTTTTTCAGTTCATATAATTTTTAATATATTTATTTCAACTGAACCAACTAATATTTTGTTAAATTGGCCCCTTAAATATATTTTTATAAATCGATATTTATTTTTCATAATTAGTGTTATATATTTTAGATGTATCATAATATAACTAACTATATTCAAAAGATCTGGACCGAATCAGGTTATATGACTATTTTTTTTACAAATATCCGAACCCATTTTAGATACATTGATTATTTAGATATTTTTAGGTTCCTATACATCAGAACCGAATTCATTCAGATCCAGAATGACCCAACTCAAAATACACACACAAGTTTATAATATTCAAGCGGAACTTGGTTTCAAAAAAAATACCCGAAAAGAAAAACATGTACCTAAATGGACAGATAATGTTCATGTCTAACTGATTTTATAAATTAATAAAAAACTCTTTTATGTGTTTGGCTAAATTTAATGAAATAGAAAGAATTTTTTATACATCGATATTTATTTTTCATAATTAGTGTTATATATTTTAGGTGTATCATAATATAAATAATGACATTAAAAAGACCTGAACCGAATAAAGTTATATGGCTATTTTTGTTACAAATATCCGGACCCGTTTTAGATAAATTGGTTATTTAGATATTTTTAGGTTCCTATACATCAGAACTAAATTCATCCAAATCCAGAATGACCCAACTCAGAATCCACACATAAGTTTATAATATTCAAATGGGACTTGATTTCAAAACAAAAAAAATGATACCCGAAAGGAACAACATGTATCTAAATGGATAGATAATGTTCATGTTTAACTGATTTCATAAATTAATAAAAAAACACTTTCTATGTGTTTGGCTAAACTAAGTGAAATAGAAAAAAAAAATTTATCAAGTAAAATAATTACATGGAGTGAAAAATTAAGTGGCAATTATTTTGATTTAAGTTATTATTTTATTCACAAAACATATCTTTGAACTATGTTTTTGGGTACGTAATTTTCCATCGATTGAAACTAAAATAAAAATATTTTAGTAAAATAAACTAAACCAAACGTTTAATCATATGTAAAACCTAATTATTTAACATTTTTTATTTTATTTGTACAAAGTTAATATTGATTAATTAATTAATAAAAATATGCACTATTATTATTATGGTAATATAATTCATGATGTAAGTTATTATTAAAGTAATATAATTAATTAAATTGTTAAACTAACTGAAATATAGAAACACAATTAATAGATACTACTATTCATGTATCCAAACAAATTTTATTAAGCCTACTATTCAAGTTTCCAAACACTCCAATTTTTTTTAATCTTTCTATTCAAGTATCCAAACACTCCAATTTTGTACTTGAGTTTTAATAAGATAGATGTTTCTGTAATAATAAAGAAGGGATACCCAATTAAGAAGAGATCCCACCTAAAATATTATGTCAAATGATAAAACAAATGAAGGATTCTACATGATCATAATTATGAAATGGGAAATTTAAAAGAACGAATGTTGGCCTAAAATGAATCCAGCCATTATTATTATAATAAGAAATAGGATATAATTTGAACAATAGAAACAACCAGCTACATCTTTGAACAATCAGCAGGCTTAAATGAGACCGTTTTAGAAACGGTGTCGTAACCAATAAGGAAGTTCATCTGTGATAAATTCCCGTAGATGGCCAAATCGTCGTTCCCACTGAAGGCGAAGCAAATCAAATCGTCAGAGAGTTGTACAAAGGCATTGGAGGAGTCTAACGTCACATCTGCTCCATCGAAATGCATAGTAATAACAGGGACTGTCAGCTTAGCGGTTGTGCTGTAACACAGACTCAACACGTTTTGTGGATCGTTTACTCTCTCGGCATTGATTGAGGACGCAACAGCATCTTCGAGCTCGGAGTAAAATTCGGTTGGTACCATGGTCAGAGTTGTGCCAGAATCGATGATGATGTTCCCCTTTCCGCTGCTTCCATCAGAATCTGATGCTGCTGGGAATTTGATATTCTTGGTGCCCACGCTAACGGATTCTAGGGTTAGGTAATAGAAGGTCGCTTGCGATTTTGTGATCAGTGGAGTTGAGACAGCTCCATTTCCCGACACAACTGCGTTGGTTCCGAAGTTGATCTTGCTAGTTGTATCATTTGAAGATAGAGGGACCAAGCAGTAGGAGAATTTGCCATCGATTGAATCTCCGAGTTGCGAGATGAGCGAAACCGAACCGCCACCAAGTCCAACGATTCCGGAGCCCTTCTTGTTAAATGTTCCAGCGTTATTGTGACCACATCCAATGACGATGTTGTTGAGCTGAACGGGGCGGTTATCAGTCGAGCCAAGCGTCAAGGTGTCGGCGGCAACATCACCCTTTGTGAAAGACTTATCCCCGTAAGACAGAGTGTAAGAGCAAGTGTTTTCTGTCGAACATGTGGCTTGGCTCTCAAGGGAAGTACATGGTTTTGAGGAGCAAGAAACGTCTTTGAATGTAGAAGACGCTTTAGGGTCAAAGAGAGGAGCATCCTGAGCGTAACAGTTATCGCATGGCTTGCACTGAGTCCATATGAGATCGCTTCCCGTGTCAGCGATTGCCATGATCGGGAACGGAGGAGTCCCCAGCGATATATTCATGAGATAAGTACCACTCTCTGAGGTAATCTCAGTTTGAGGTGAGTTAACTGATGCATCTTTGCCGTTGAAGTGGACAACACGGTTTACGGATCGGTGAACCGCGTTTCTTAGACGCTGAGCGGAGGTTTCTGTCGGATTGTAGAAAGGCGATTTAGGAGAATCGCGGTGGATTAGATCCACGGTGAAGCCAAGTTTTGTATGAGTGTTTGCGTTTGAGAAAAAGGGGGAAGAGAGCAATGATAGAGTCAAGAGAACTGAAAAGAATATAGAGGCCATCGTCTTTTTATTTGAAGTGATGATGAGTTCTTTTTTATCCTTTAGCAGTCTTATGTGTTTGTATTTATAAGGTTTGCGGGATAGGGGTAAATTAATGTCGAGATTTTTTGAAAAGATTTGATATAATCTACAAGATTCATTTCCCATTTAGGCCGTTATATATAAGGCAATGAGGAAATAGATTCAAAGAGATAAACACAAATACTTGAACCAAAGACTAAGAGGATGATTGGAGAGAGCTGTGGATGCTGTGCACAGCCTTATTTCTTTCCACAGCACTAAAACTAAAGCTATCAAGCTGTCATTTAGTTTTTAAAACCTACAGCCATAATAAACTCTCTGACTCTCTCCAATATACGTCTTTGCACAGCAATATTTCTAGAGCACTAGTTTAAGTGCTTTGAGAATTATTTCTTTTTTCTTTTGACAAATATTTTGCTATCTACTAAATATATTTACAGTATATGTATATAAATGACTAAAATATTATAATTGTTATGTAAAGATTACATATAGCATATAAATATAAATATAATTATAAATTTCATATTTAATAAGTATATATCATATATGAATTATATATTTTCACAAAAATTCTTTAATAATTATACAATAATAATTTTCCATTAATTTTAATTAATTTAATCATTTACATATAACAGAATTTTAATTCATCAAATTTTTATAATTATATTAAAAAATCTACAACTTAAATTATACATTAAAAAATTTAAATCTATAACACAAAACCTACAGCTTAGATCCTACAGCAAAAAAATTAAAGCTACAACACAGAAACCTACAGCTTAGATTCTACAGCCTAATATCTAAAGCTACAGCCGTAACCAATCAGACCCTAAGTAGAAACTCTTTAGACGAGATTTTCTCATTTTAAGACACATATTTTATTTTATTTTATCTTTCATTCATTACCAAGAGTGTACCATTCATCTCATATAGACTTGTTTCGTGTATCTTTTATTCTGTGTTTTTCTTTAAATGCTAACATATATTAATTCCTCCTTTTTAGATCCTAAATTATTCTTCAAAACACTTTTTAGACGGAACTTTTCATACATTTGTGATTAGCAAAACACTCAACATTTTAAGTGTTCTCTTTTGGATTCATGGACCATTTCACCTAGTATTCATTTAAATTTTCATATAAAATATTCAAAATAACCACTGAACATATAAATAAACAAATCAATAAAACAGTCAACATTTTAAGTGTTTCATGTACCAGTTCACCTAGTATGATTTTTCAATTTTTCATATTTAATATTCAAAATTTTAATTCAAATAGATTTTATCGAAAAAATATCGAAATAAATAAAATATTAATTATCCGTATCTTGCAATTTACTTAAGAAGCACACATTTTTTGAATTAATTTTATTTTGAAAGCAATCGGTTATTATCTTTCCATTAATTAAAAACAATACATCAAATATACAATCTATCACAAGTTAACTAGCCAAAAGAGAAGTCAAGATACATTTTTACTCATGCATCATGAGTTAATAATCTATTATTATCAGTATCTTTCAATTTACTTATGAAGCACACATTTTTGAATTAATTTTATTTTTGAAATCAATTGGTTATTATCTTTCCATGATTAAAAACAATACATTAAGGTCTGATTGTTTTTTCGCTACCAGCCGTAAACGCAGTTTTTATGGTTGGTAACGGTCGACAGTATTTCAAAATAATCATATAAACCGTTACAAATCGCTTTAAACCGCTCCAAACTTCTTAAAATAAAAAACTGGTTTCAGTTAGCATTTGCGGTTGCGAGCGGTTGCGGGTGGATAAAAAATATAAAATTATTTTTCTAAAGTATTATAAATTTAAAATCTAAAAATAAAAATAAAAATATTATAAATAAAAATATATATGCATTTTATATATTAATTTAAATCAGAAACACTATTATAATTTGTTTTATAAAAACTTTAAACTAGCTATTCATTAGAATTTTTTTTTTAAAAAATACATACATATATAAAAATATACATATATAAAATGAAACAAAATATTTTTTAAAAAATTAGTATAAATCTTCAAAAACGACACTACTACTCCGCCGATTGACACTATTCACAGGCAATCACCGACGACACTCTATGAAAAGCACCGATCGATGCCAACCCGCGAGTTAACAACATGGTTGCACCACTGATATTGACCCGAGATGAGAATGGAGACATGCGTGACCAAGAGGGCCCTATGTGGTGCACGGTGCATGGAAAAAAAAGGATGGTAAGATGATGCTTGAGTAGTTGGTTTCAGCTCGTTAAGAGACACAAATTTAAATTCCTTTGTTTGTGTTCTAAAATATGTTGTTTTGAACTTTGTTTGTGTGTTTAAAAAATCTTGCTTTGACATTGTCGCATATGTAGAATTGGATAAATTGGTTTCGTCTTGTAGAACTAGGTGAAAATATATTTCATTTAATTATAACTAAGACTACTTATATATACAAGTTCATATCATATTTGAAAAAATAGATAAAACTGGTTTTTTTGTTTGGTACAATTGCGTATTGTATTTGTATAACTTGGTAAAAGTTGATTTCCCTGTGGCATAGCTTTGAACGGTTCATTTTTAGAAAGCTTATTTTGTAGTTGTACATATGAAATAGATACCCAGATGAGTTCTATTCTATGGTATTTTGGATTTTAACTAAACAAAGTCAAAGTGAGTGAATACCAACAAAACTCAAAACAAAAAATCAAAAACCCAAAAAACAAACTTAGCAAACCCAAACTCAGTCCCAAGAAAATACTCAAAGATTCTAATGAAAACCTAAAATAAATATATATTTCTTATATATTAAAAAGAAGCATTACAACATTTGGGATAGTCATGTGTCATCACTAGAATGATTCTTAAAATTCTTAGAAAAATAGGTTGGTCCATCTAAATATATAATAAAGTTTTTATTAAACTAATCATAAATTAATTATTAATGCTTTTCATTCATTCCTTAAATAAAAATACAGAATTTCCTAATGTAACCAAAGTATATATGTCAATTAATGATTTGAATAATAAAGATTTGATAAAAATTAGTGTGTCTTCTATCATTTTTATTTAAAATTTAACTTATCAAAATAAATAAAACAATCACATTAACCATATAACAAATTTTATATATTTTCGTATATGTCATATTTTGAATTTAAAAATGAATATTTAAATTACTAAAAACTGTTGTAAGTATCTTAGTGAAATTTTTGTGATCCATGGTTTAAAATTTTTGTTATGACAAGATATAAATAATTACAAAATAATATAAGTAAGAAGTCTCATTTATATTATATATATATATATATATATATATATATCAATATCATTTAAATTAAAATATATAGCATAAAATACATAAATATTTTCATTTCAAAATTTGCTCTGAACAATTTTTTTTGATAAAATCTTTGAATAAATAGTGACAGCTTAATATTTAAATTTGAATTTTTCAAAGAAATTATAATTACTAAAAATATTAAACATCTGACAATAAAAAAAATTGTTATCAGTGATTTGAAGTTTTTGTTATAAAAGATACAAATAATCAAAAAAATTGTAAGAATTATTTAATAAATATTAATATTAAAAATATACTATATGTCTATTCTATATCATTTAAATGTAATTATTTACCATATAAAGTAGAAAATTTTTTTGTTTGGATTAATAACATTTATTTATGTCTCCGCACCAATTTAATTATATACATTATAGTTACTGAATTTTTAAATATTTAATATCTGCTTATTATTTTATAATATGTAAAAAATATATATATATATATATATAACGTAAAAATGATTTATATATAATGTTTATTTCGCGCAAGGCGCGGATCTTAACCTAGTATTACATAAAGAATTAACTCAGTATTCAGTTTTGGTATATGGTCAAATATTAAGCTTGTACTGTTTTGACAATTACATTTGAAGTTTAAGTTTTTTTCTGAAGTTTAAACAATGTTTATTTATTTTTGAAGCTTGAATAATATTTCCTAAGTTATTGAGTTACAAGTTGCTATTTTTTACTTGTTATTCTCTTCTCTTCACGACAATCATGCTACCAAGACTTTGTTTTTGCAAATTGTTTCGACTTGCCTAGTTTATCAATTAATTTTGTAATTTCAAATCACAAAGAAGCTTTTGATTAACAAACACCTGAATTAGTACTGGGCCAAAATTTAAAAATGGATACAGCCAAATTTTAATGTGTTAATACATCCAAACCATCCAGAGGAAACCAAAAATGAATCCAAAGTAAACGATAAAATATTTGAAAAGGGCCAATTTCCATCCCCTATATACCTAATCCCTAATGAACGAGAACCAGCCCCGATTGGACACCAGAACACCCATACCTAAACTAAAAATGTGAATTTATGGTAAAATAATTTAGAATACTAGAGAAAATGCACCTGAATTTAGTTTCTTTTTTTGTATCCCTCAGTTCCAATAACGTTTTAGTTTTCCCCCAATTGTTTTTCTAGGGTTTCCGGTTTTAGGGTTTCTTTTATTCTTTGTTTCTCTTGTGAATCTCCTTGGATTCTCCTCTTCCTCATTCTTCCTTCGATAAATACTTAGTGATTTTGGTTTTTAAAGGTACTAGGTTAGTCATATTTTAGGTTTCTTGCTATTTTCAATCTGTTTGTTTGTATGTAACTGTAATTAGAATAAGACATCTCATATACATTATTTGAGAAGTGGTTTTACCACATGTATTCTTTATAATCATTTTCACAAAAATAATATGACATGGCTACTAAAATTGATGACATGACTTATATCTTAACATGACATGGACAAGTACATTAAATATTAATTTATATTTTATGTAAATTTTTAAAATATGGTAGTAACTCATATATTACATTTAATGTTGATTTATATTTTAGAAATGTTTTTAGAATATGGTAATAACTAAAATAAAAATATCATTTAAAATCATTAAAATAAAAATAGCCAAATATGACATTAAAATTTTCGAAATATCATTTAATTATATATTTTAAATTATGCAATTTTATTACTAAAATTTCAAAAATGTATACAATTTTTTGTAGAAAATTATAAAATTTTGATCTTAAAATCATTAATTTCTTATATATCTAAAAATCTATAAATAGTGTTTAATTTTAATTTTTGATAATTATGCAATTTAATACAAGTTTATTTAATATATTTAATTAAAATAAATAGATAGAAAAACCTTTCTAAGATTATAATTTTAAATACATACTTGCATATTCTTAAATATAATTTTAAATAAACAAAATTATTTTTATATTAATTTAATTTTTAATTAAATCAAATTTATATTAAAATATTGATAAGAAAAAAAAGAAAGTATACAATATTAATAAAATTTATTTATAAATATAATTTAAATTTATCTGTTAAAAAAATATTTTAAATTTTTTAACTGCACATGGTGCAAGAAAACACCTAGTTCTTTGTATATGGAATTCGAGTTTTGGATTCCAATTCATTTTAATAAGTGTGTACATAATTTATGGTTTTCTTCTTGATTTATAGATTATTTATTTTTTATATAATATTACTTAGTACTTTGTAAATCTAGAATACGTATAATAGTTTATTCGTACATAGAAACATCCACTATCATCTGCATCTCTCTTGAACTTCATAGGTCGTCAATATGGTAACATGGTCTTTTGAGTCATTGTTTTTATGGTGGTGCAGTAGTACTGCAAATGACAAAGGCCAGTTTGAATCATGAAAGACTGTTCTACACTTCGATAAATAACGAGGTAATACAAATTTATGTTATCATACTTTGATTGAATTTCATGCTGCAGTGGTGGACGCATGGTGGATCTGATCTGTAACATTAAGTACCAAACACACATCTTAGAAGATAAAATTGTATATAACAACAAATATTGACAATGATTATGCTGACCATCTAATCATGTGAAATATTTTTTTGCATTCCTGGGTAAGATGTAAAACTCTGCTGCCAAGTTGAAAGAGCTTAAAGGAGGTTGCTCCTCTTGCAACGGCTGATAATGATATCAATGATCTGATGAAAAAAATTCCACAACTTTAAACCAGGATCTATGTAGAAAATTAGATGAATGTAATAAAAGAAATGGTTTTTTCCCTCCTTTTAGTTGTCATCTTCTCCATCACCTATTTGATTAAATAGATAATCTATTTGTATAATTAAGTTAAAAATTTCCTCATGAAATAGCATTCACATATATTAAGCCATCGGTTTTCACAAATCTTTCTTTTGCTTGAAAGCCCCTGATCGAGACTTAATAAACCTTATTTCAATTTCAAAGCAGCAATGTCTTGTTTTCGGTTTAAAATGACAGTAAAAATTGAAAACAATTAATTCATTGTCAATAATTAAAACATTTAGTTTGGATTTTCGTTAATAATTAACATATGTTAACATTTTCCATGTGTTTCTATCAGAAAAAATACTTTCCATATCATCAATATCTTATATTGTGGGGTCATATTGAATTCTACTTCAGGAATTGACATGTAGGTTATCCATACTGCGGATTAAATTGCAAAATAAATAATTGAGAAGTTCTTTTTGCAGGAAAAACTTGATTTTTATTAAAATACAAAATTAATTTTCTTTTTGTTATTTACATACATTTTCATATTTGAAATCTTTGGTTGAACTTTTAATAGATTTTGTACTACAAATTATTACAAAAATATATTTTGTATGTATCAATATTTTAAGTGCTAAGTTGGCATAAAGTTGGAGAGAGTTTGCCTTTTTATACAATAGACTATTAACTTAGGATTATATGAGTAAAAATGTATCTTGAGTAACTCTTTTGACTAGTTGACGTGTATTAGATTATATATCTTAATGTATTTTTAATCATGAAAAGATAATCAACAATATAGTTCATTTGAAAAATGTGTGTTTCTTACGTAAATTGTAAGACACAGATAATCAATAGTTTGTTTATTTTGATAATTTTGTTGATTAAACATATTCGAATCAATTTTTTTTATTTTGTATGAAAAATTAAAAAATATTAATAGGTGAATGGGTACATGAATCCAAATGAGAACATTTAAGGGGTCTTATTGGATCAAGTATTTGAAAGAATTTCATTTTTTCAAACCTCTTTTTATTGTATCTATCATTTATAAATTCTATATAAAATCTAATCATATGGATTAGTCTTTTGTATAAATTCTCTTGAATTCCAGTTTATTGGAAAATATGGATTTCGTTAATAAAATCTATCAAATGGGATTTGGATGAAATTCATAGTGAAAAGGAAATGAATCCTATACCAGCTCCTATGGTATTTCTTTTTAAAATAAAAATAAAAATAAAAAGTTTACTTCACATTTTTAAAAAGAAATTCAAACTGTTTAAAATGAAAATAAAAATAAAATAAAAATTTAAATTTATTTTAAATAATCTATATATTTTATAAATGATAAAATATCAAATAATAGTAACTAAATAAATAAAATATTATTTTAAATAAGTATTAAAATTTAAAAAAAAATCAAAAACTCTGAAATTTCTTTAGAGAAACCATAAAACTTGTAACAGATCTTTTTAATTTTTTCTCAAATATCAGATTTTCTTAGATTTATCAAATTCTTGAATTCTCGCAAATCCTTGATTCAGTAAATTCTCCTTGATCACAGATATATGAAAATTTCCGTTTAAATTTATTGAGTGATTTTGAAGAACAATTTATGATCTAAAGAGGAGGAATATATGTTAGCATTTAAAGAAAACACAGAATAAAAGATACATGAAACAAGTCTATATGAGATGAATATATAGTACACTTTCGGTAATGAAAGATAAAATAAAATATGTGCATTAAAACGAGAAAATCTCTTCCATAATAGTTTCTGATCTATATAATCACAAATGGGCACTGAATCTGTAGATTAGCTACTAAATAAAATTAATAGAAAATATCCTCTATAATAGTTTATCAGATTCTCTAAACACAAATTGGAAATGAATTTAAAAAAAAAAATCTCAGCATGCGTTGCAATTAATTTTACCACTATCCCACGAACCTTATAAATACAAACACATCATAAAGCCAAAGGGTAAGAAAACTCATTATTCACTTAAATTACTATAAGACGATGGCCTCTCTATTCTCTTCAGTTCTCTTGGCTCTATCATTACTCTCTTCACCATTTCTCTCAAACGCAAACGCCCATACAAAACTTGGCTTCAGCGCGGATTTGATCCACCGCGATTCTCCTAAATCGCCTTTTTATAATCCGACAGAAACCACTGCTCAGCGTTTAAGAAACGCTGTTCACCGATCCGTAAACCGTGTTGTCCATTTCAACGGCAAAGATGCATCAGTTAACTCACCTCAAACTGAGATTACCTCAGAGAGAGGTGAATATCTCATGAGTATATCGCTGGGGACTCCTCCGTTCCCTATCATGGCAATCGCTGACACGGGAAGCGATCTCCTATGGACCCAGTGCAAGCCATGCGATGACTGTTACACTCAGGATGCTCCTCTCTTTGACCCTAAAGCGTCTTCTACATACAAAGATGTTTCTTGCACCTCAAGACAATGTGCTGCCCTTGAAAGCCAAGCCACTTGTTCGACAGAAGACAACACTTGCTCTTACACACTGTCTTACGGGGATAAGTCTTACACAAAGGGTAATGTTGCCGCCGACACCTTAACGCTTGGCTCGACTGATAACCGCCCCGTTCAGCTCAAAAACATCGTCATTGGATGTGGTCACAATAACGCTGGAACATTCGGCAAGAAGGGCTCCGGAATCATTGGACTTGGTGGCGGTTCGGTTTCGCTAATATCGCAACTCGGAGATTCAATCGATGGCAAATTCTCGTACTGCTTGGTCCCTATGTCTTCAGAAAACGATACAACGAGCAAGATCAACTTCGGAACCAACGCGGTTGTGTCGGGAAATGGAGCTGTCTCAACTCCACTGATCACAAAATCGGAAGCGACCTTCTATTACCTAACCCTAGAATCCGTTAGCGTGGGCAGCAAGAATATCAAATACCCATCAGTATCAGATTCTGATGGAAGCAGCGGCAAGGGGAACATCATCATCGACTCTGGCACAACTCTGACCATGGTACCAACCGAATTTTACTCCGAGCTCGAAGATGCTGTTGCGTCCTCAATCGATGCTGAGAGAGTAAACGATCCACAAAACGTGTTGAGTCTGTGTTACAGCACAACCGCTAAGCTGACAGTCCCTGTTATTACTATGCATTTCGATGGAGCAGATGTGACGTTAGACTCCTCCAATGCCTTCGTACAACTCTCTGAGGATTTGGTTTGCTTCGCCTTCCGTGGGAATGACGAGTTGGCCATCTACGGGAATCTATCACAGATGAACTTCCTTGTTGGTTACGACACCGTTTCTAAGACGGTCTCATTTAAGCCTGCTGATTGTGCAAAGATGTAGATGCTTCCATTCCATCTTTGTTTGAACTCATTTAAACCTATATTTGTTCTTATAAATTTCGGATTTCACTGTGATCATGTAGAATCCTAAATTATTTCATTATATGACATAATATTATATACATGGGCTCTCTTCATAATTGCATATTTATCCTTCTAGCGTTGTTTTTTTTATACCGTAGGAAAAAAACACATTAGAGATAGCCGATGTCTAATATGAGCCGGATTTGATCTGAGAGTTTAGAGAACTGAAACATTTCTAAAGAGTTGTTGTAAAAAGAATTCCAAATTTGGTTGTCACTTATGCAAAAAAAAAAAAAATCAAAAACTCTTGGAGGCCAAACTCAATGTCACCGGTCTATGCTCAGATCCGGCCAAATTTGGGCAAACTGAATTCTTCTGAGTTTGTACTCATATATTTACTGTATACTACAGCCTTGTTTGTCTCTGTTTGTTATAGTCAATGCCGACTTTTATCATGGTGTACTATTTTACAAAGAAAGAGTTAGTGGATGTATGTGATAATGTAAAAGTAAGAAAAACATATACTTAATTTTGTGCTATGTGTATTAATTGAATTTTAAATATATAATTTTCTTTTTGTTTTTGAACAATTATTTAAGGTATATTGCCGCAAATATAAATGTATTTTATGTGTGAAATGGCAAAATACATCAAAATATTTTGAACTGTTTAGAAAAATTAAAAAATAACTTAAATATGAATAAAATACACAACCCAATATATTATTTATATTTATATTTATATAAACTTTATAAAAATTAATTATGATTTACCTTTACTTGAGGACTATATATTTACCTTTATTAATTAATTATGATTTAACTTTATTTGTGGACTATATATTAACCTGTGTTCAAAAATTCGCTAGGCTAGGCGCTAGTCGGTCGGACATTCAAATTGGGCCTAATGCCTAAACAACAAATCGAAGATTAACACAAAATGATGTTGTTTTATGTTAGTTATCTTTGGAGTTTAAATCCAAGTTAAGGCAGTTACTTCACCTAGCACACAAACCACTCTTCCCGAATTATGTTTTATTTTAGTGATATGATAGGTATTTTATATACAAAGGATTAAATCATCTTCTAAACACATTTACACACATATTTTCGAAGTGCTCTCTGCGCATGTGGTAGAGCTGGTCCAGATCACTTAACTGTCTCCGGAACCAAATCCTTAAGCTTTTTAGCATCAAAATTCAAATAGGCATGGCCGGTTTAACATTGTTAGGTGCCTCGGAAAAAGATTTTTTGACCCTTTAAAATTCATGTTTATTTAATATTCCAAATATTTTTTTAAAAAAATTAGTTTAGTCAGTAATATTTAGTTTATTTTGTAATGAAAATAAAACTATATACATATAAAATATTTTTGAGCTCCTTTCAATTTTATTTAAAATTTTCTGTTTTAAAAAAAAAGAAATCTATTTAAAAACCTATATTTATAAAAACAATTGGATTCCTTAACTATTAGTATGGATGCGAGCTGGATCCGGAGCAGGTCGCAGCGGTACGTCATATTTGGTACAATCAAATTTGTTAAGGTAAAAATATGTCATTTTCTCTGTTATTGTTAGGCAAAAGTATATTTTTTTACTTGACAAAAAATCACCAAAGTTTAATTTACCAATTAAATTAATTTATTAAAATTAAATAGCTGATAAATATATTAAACAATCAACAAAAGCTTTAGTTTAATAATACAACGAGATTCTGACATGCATTTTTAAAAAGGTGAATATATATTTTTAATTTTTTTTTAGAAATTTAAATCTTTTTTGGACAAAAGTTTGGTGTATATTCACATTTTTGTTTTTTAATTTAAATCTTTACTTATGTTTTTTTTTTGTAATCATGTTTATGTTTTTCTTTATAGTTATATTTTAATTCAATTAATATACCAAACAGAAAACAAAAAATTTAGATATGAATATATAAAGAGAAAAATAAATAAGTAATAATTTTTTTATTTGTTCATTACTCTATTTCCTACTCTATTTTGTAGTTTATTATAGAGTGGAATTAGAGATGCTCTAAATAAAGAGAATGTATAGTTAAAGCAAATTTATATCAATAGATGATGTTCTTAATTATGTTCATAATTTAATAGAATATTCTTAATTATGTTCATAATTTAATAGAATAGATTAGGTGACATTTGATGTGGTTTGAAAACAAATACAACTCTTAACTACAGGAAAGTGTAATTCCACGACCAAAATAGTTTTGTAGTTAGAATTGCGCTGAAATTATTGTTGGAGAACTGTAAAATATTTCAAAGAGTAATCAGCAAATAACACATGATAAAGAGAAGAAACGTATCAAGAATCCGCAGAAGAATAAAACCATCTATCTGAAATAAAACTTCGGCTCAAGAAAATTGTAATACATATAAAAGCAGTAGCAGATAGTTTTGCTTAGGCAGTCTTAGGCTTTGGCTTAATACGCTTCACTCTCGAGTACAAGAAGACTCCCGCTAGGGCAATTCCGGTTCCTACAAGAAAGCAAGGACAATAACATTAGTGAGCTTCCAAAGATTGTGTAAGAGATGGGTTTTACACAAAAAAGTGACTGGATATTACCAAAAGCATTAACAGGCGAGACCGGTGTCTTGAAGAAGATGACAGAGCTCACGATGACCACCACACGCTTCACACAGTTTCCTACAGAATGTGTAACAGGTGATACTCTCGCCAGTATCATGTACGACACCTGTATTTTTGCTCCAAAAAATCAGATTCATATTCTAGCAACGAAAACAGCAAAGGGAGAAGAAAAAAAGGCTTACCTGCTGGTATGCGTGGAAGCAGAGTGCAGCAATAAGAGACTTGGTGTATATTTGTTGAACATTCACACCCTGAAACCAAGAGACTTCGTTAGGGACTGGAAACATTAAAAGATTGATCTTGCAACATAGAAACAAAACTCACAACTGACTGGATGTATGACGGAGTGAACTTGATTCCTTCGGAGAAGAAAGTCACAGGAGCCATCAAAAAGAGAGACATCAAGGTTATTATAGAGAAGAGGGTGATGTTGTCCAAAGAATCCTGCATTAGAATACAACATCAAGATCTGTATTTTCATCCACAAATACGTTTTGAGTCATTCTCAGGGAACTTACATCTTTCTTGACCATGACTTTTTTGCTAAGCACGTTACGGGATTGGTTAGTCAAGTTTGAAGCCATTGCACTCAAAAAGCCAGCCCTGCCACACAGAACAATCAAAAGTGGTTAGTTAGTAATTGCAACTATTAGCCAGAAGAATAGATAATTGACAATTCTCGAACGAGCTTACCAGTTGAATGAGACCTCTGTCACTGAAGCAAGTGCAACTCCACCAACGATTGGAATAATGGAACCGATTACCCACGGAGTAGGAATCTAATAAGACAAGAGATAAAAAATTAAAGCTTTAAGACTTACAATAAGGAATCAGAGAAGAGGTCTTACCTCTCCGAGAAACATAGCAGACAAGACAACGGAGAAGAAAGGCTCCATGGCTTTAATGGTGTGAGTAAAGGAAACAGAGACTTTCCCCAAGCTCATGTTAGTGAAGAGATTACCAAGCGTGTGCACAACTGCAAGTGGCAAGATTGCCGCTAGCTATCAAGGTAAAAATCAAATATCCATGAGTCAGTAAATAATATACCTCCTGAATAAGAACAGTTTCCATGAAAAAAACAAAAAAAAACAAAAAAAAAGGCACCTGAGCACCAGTGATCTTGGGCCTCTTGTAAAGGTTAAGAGCCCACATGGTGGTAATGAGCACACTACCAACCGCAAACTGAACTAAAGTGACAGTCATTGGTGCGTGAAGAGCTTTCAAAACCTGCAGGGAATCAAATTAGATCATCAATCACTGAAATCTTAACATGAACGAAACGATTTTTTCAAAGCGAACTATTTAAAAATCGGTCTAGGCGTCCGAAAAATCGGCCTAAGCGCCCGCATAAACAATAATCCTCTATAAAACGCCTAATCACTGCCTAGCGATTTTTAGAACATTGCTAAGAATGAAACAATATTATAACATAACAAGAATCAAATCAGCAAGAAACGGCACAAAATATCCCTCCAGATTCAATCACATGCGAAATTATCTAACGATCCTAAAGCATATATAAAGAGGAACGAAGAGGTGTAGTAGGATCTAAGAATCCAATACCTGCTTGTTGTAGATGTTGAAGTAGATATTGAAAAGGTACCAAAGCGCAAACAACAAGCCAAGCTCGAGGATCTTACTCAGCTTTCCACTCCCTTCTTCTCCTTCCTCAGCGTTCTCCGGAACCGCCGTGGCGGCAGTTTTGAAACGGTTAGTGTCGAGGGAAGGGGAGACGGAGGAGAGGAGGAGGAGGAGGAAGGGAGACCGGACCAGGCACGGAGCGGGGAGTCGGAAGAGGCGAGACGCCAAGATCGGCGAGGTAGAGGAGGAACGGAGACGACATTCGGAGGAGAGACGTTGAGATTCGAAGAGGCGGTGAGGACGGGATGGCGAAGGGAGAGACGGCGTGGTTTGAGGAGAGGGAGGGAGGGAGAGAGGGGGGAGAAGACGGCGGAGCTCTGCATCGTGGGAGATCTGAGTGAGATGTTTGGTGAAGGCGTGAGTTCGTTGGAGACTCCGTCCGAGTGGAAGGGGTGGGTTGGTGGGGGCTGTTACCAAAATACTCTCCACGAGCGACTATTGCAAAAGGGAGGCGAGTTATTGTAAATATATATATAAATCGAAAAGGAAATGAGAAAGCGTTGTTTATATTTTTAACCTTACTGCAAACAGGAAGGAATCAATCTCTCCTCGCTTCCTTGAAAAGTCCGCCTTTTATAACTGGACTAGTTTCTTGACATTTTTGCTATACTCCTCAGATTGTTTCTTTTTTTTCTTGGTAAAATGTCCATCGGGTTTTTAGGTATAATGTCAAAAATCTTTTCAATTCATTCTATTAAAAAGAACATAAAACACAATTAAACTCGTGTTCTTTTTTACAGTTTTGAACTACTAAAGGTTCGATGCGAGCTAAGTCAATTCTGCCATTAGATTATGTTTTTTTTTGTGACAAGATAGAGCCATGAACTATTTCACATATAGAAGTGACTTGAATAAAAGGTATTAAACCAAACATTATGATCTAAAGGTAATGCCATTTTCATTGAATAACATGATAAGCAGTCTCGTTGAAGTGCAGAGTCAGCCTCCATGACCTCAATCCAAGAGAATCACTCTCTTCGTCTAGCCTTCAACTTCTCATATCCCGACTCCACAACACAAATCTTAGCTTGAGTCTAAACTTAGAGATATCCTTTCATAATTTTATCAGGGACACACATCATAAACAGTTCCCCACATTTTCCTTCGCCAGTTTTGTAGTTTAAATATTTTTGGGAGAAGAGTTTTTCCTTTTATACCTCTTACCAGAAAATTTAAAACTCTTTTTTTTATTATTATGCAATATATCCATTTTTATTTTGTTCTACTTCTGCTTCATCTGAGAACCTCATTTGTTATATGTTTATGAGTGTATAGTTTAGATGGCTGAAAACACTAACATATAAATCATATATTTAAAATGTTTACTAAAATATCAAAATATATATTTGTAAAATGAAAAAATACCGGCACAAACAATGCGGATCAAATGCAGTTTTGTAGTTTAGATATTTTGGGAGAAGAGTTTTTCCTTTTATACCTCTTACCATAAAATCTAAAACTCTTTTTTTTATCATTATGCAAATATATCCATTTTTATTATGTTCTACTTCTGCTTCATCTGAGAACCTCATTTGTTATATGTTTATGAGTGTATAGTTTAGATGGCTGAAAACACTAACATATAAATCATATATTTAAAACGTTTACTAAAATATCAAAATATATATTTATAAAATGAAAAATACCGGCACAAATAATGCGGATCAAACTTTAGTTGTTTTTATTTTTAGTGCATGGGGCAATTGACTGATCTTAGACGTACAGAAATAAAATATTTCATAAAAAATATTTTTTGTTTTAAAACTAAAACCTTATAAGCTTTGCAGAAAAATGTAAGGAAAAAATGTGTTAGCATAAGTCAAATTCTTCGATATGTTCATATATGTTTTGTGTCCATGTTTATTAAATATTAACTAAACGTCTAAAATTTATGAATTCGTATGAATGCTTTTAGGAGCAAAAGATAAATACATTCATTTGGATGGATACAATTGAATTATATATAAAAATATTTTGGTTGATAGAAATAAGCGGAAAATATTAATGGATGAAAATATGTAATTCAAATAAATTATGTGGTATGAGGCACTAATTATTTATTATCTGTAAGAATTTACGCTAATTTTATTTTATTTTACAGGGGGCAGACCGCTTCATCCCACCAAACTTGACTACGCCAGTAGCGTTACTTAAGAGTTTTATACATATGGAAATGAGAAAAGTGGGTAGGTGGTGGTGAAACATGGAACAAACCACATGGGTTGGACTTGGGGGGCCACATTCCCACCTATATTCAGAATCAAGCCCTTATTTTGTATACTATCAAACTAAAGCATCACTTTATGTCTCTATTTTTATCGGGATATTGGCATATTGCAATATCTTTTTTTTTTGGTAATCTATTGCAATATCTTTAGCAACTCATGTTGATCTAGATACTCATGACAAGCAATATATTTAGTTGTTTGTTATTTTATGTCTTGAGAATGTAATATAAGGTCTTGATTGATGAAAACTAGGGTTCAATACATCTTTTGTTTTCTAATTTAAGATGTCTGGAAATAATTTTTTTTTCTCAAAAACTTAGATGTTTATTAATTGATGTAATGGATATATATTCGGACCTATTTTCCATTTCTCTTCTCATACACATTCATATATGAATAATCCACACAGGGTACGACGGGTAATGGTCGTAGTTTTAAATTTTTTGCCGTAGAAAAAAATCATTAGATTTTTTGCTGTGTCTTTAGGTTTTATTTCTATAAATTTTATAGAAAGCCCTAAAAAATTCTTTGGATATTTGGCTCTTCAAAACACTTATACAGCTGTAAATTATTTTAAGAACTGTAGTAATTTAAATAAAAAACTTAAAGTTTGATTACTCTGAAGTTAGTAATGTATAAATAAATAGAGCTAGGAAGAACGCCTACAACAGCTACCAATCACACCCATAGTCACTGGTATATCCAGAACAGATTTTTGACAGGGGCACATCTATATATATACTATACTAAAAGGGGAATACTCTCCAAATCTAAGGTATCCACGTCAGATCAATAAATCAGCCAATCACATTTCAGATTTTGTCCACATCGTCCACTTCTAAACTTAAGCGAGTTTGTTGATTTACGACAGGAAAATGGGCCATTGAAACATATTGATTCTTAGAATTTAAATTAAGCCCGACTACTTCTCCCCTACCTCACACCATTATCGTCGACTTAGTGAAACCTCATTGAAACGCTTCTTTTTTGACATGTTAATTTCAAAAATTGTTTGATTATTAAAATTGATCTCTTTTCGTTTATCAAAATAAAACTGTTACGAAAATCTGTCAATCTCTCTTCGTCTTCTATACCACCCTATAATCATTTCTTTTGACATTGATCCCTTCAACTACTTGCCTGCAAATTAGTCTTTTTCGATTCAAACAGATACATAACTGCAAAATTTTCAGATTCAACCATGGCCCACCAAGCAAACGTGCAAAGCAGCTTTTCCTCTTCCGGTGATGCGGAACCGCAGACCGCCGCTATATACTCTCCGCCGAGAAGAAGTCTATTGAACTAAAACTGGAATCAGCCAAGGCTTAAAGCCATCTCGGTGCTATTCAGTAAGGATTCGATCAATGAGAAGAAACAAAGCATTGGATTTGGGGTCAACAAGAGTGAAAGCTTCGGAAGGTAGCAATCTCATGGAGAAGGTCATGCATCCTAATGTGCAGGTTTTCAGAGACTGCTACAAGCTAAACTCATAGCTTGAGTTCTGATTCTGTTGCCATTAATTTATTGACTTGATAGAAAGGAACTGCTTCTGAGTATTGAGGCATACTCACATCAGGTTTATAAAAAACGTTTTGCTTTAAAGGTTCATTGTGCAGATTAATAGACCATTGTTCACTGAAACTTCACATGTACTCGCTCTCTCTCTTCTCTCTGGTCTCATGACGATTATGATTCTGTTTTGATTTAACTCCAAACTGTTCTTACCTGATTATTTGTTCACAGGAAGCAAAATATGCTGCTGTGAAGAAACTTCATATAATAAGGATGATCATCTACATATACTGAACATTACCAACGAGAGTAAATGATGAGTTTGGAGCTTCAGGGGAAAGTGCTTTCCTGGTTTTGAGTCTTCCGTGCAAAGTGAGTGAGTCTTTGAGTCATCCGCTATCAGAGTGTCCTGACATAGATGTCATGTGTGATATTCCTGACATAGATGTCATCGGAATCTCCGGTGAGTCCCTTTAAGCTTATTAGTGTCCTCTCCAGACTTGGAAAGACTCTAAGATTTAGTAGTATGATCTTTCTCTTTGTTTAATTGTTTTAGGTAAACTTCTGTTCAGACAAGAAACCTGCAGTGTGAACTGGATCGAGGGACGTGGCAAATCAGTGGTTTGCGAGGCGGTAATCAGAGAAGAGATCAGGAACAATATATGAGTGTACATTAGTTATTTAAACCTCTTTCAAATCAGTGGTTTGCTTTTTAATTATTGTTTCTATCTGAGTTACAATAACAGCATGACATTAGTTATTTACACCTCTTTCAAAGATCTGGCTCTCTTCATTATTTGCTATTGAAGATTATTGATAGCCTCTGATCTCTTTCTTTCTTTCTTGATTTTAGCACCAGGTTGGTTATTATACATGAAGCATATGATGGTCGAACATCAGGACAGGTTTCAATGGGCGACATAGTGGTTAGAGGAAAGCTATATATTGTCTGAGGACAACAGTGGGTCATGGACCTGGCTGAAACAGTTAAGAGATATACGGTATTTTTTCCTATCATCACTTTTCATTGATATCCGTTCCATCTTTCTGCTGTTTTTATCTTACTAGGAAAACGGTGAAGAATACCAACTTTTCAGAATGGTGAAGTGATGATAATGAGCAAGGAAGCGGCTGATATGGAAAGTAAATGAAGGTAGAAGGGGAAATAGAGCTTCTCATTACGCCGGAGTGGCTACTGAAAATGCGGATGTGGTTGGTTAGACAGTGCAAGTGACAATCTCGACTGCATGGACGGTAGAACGTGCAGTGGGGTAAGAATGTGGCGTAACTGGCGTTGATTTACAAAATACAGCACCAGCTTCTGATACCGTGGTTGGATACACAGAGAGCCAGAAACAGAAAGCTCAACACAGATACCAAGAAAAGCACCAGAACTGGCACAACTTAAGCCAGATATTTTAGCTTATTCAAGTATCATAATATTGTTATGTTTCTTAAGAAACTATTTTTTGATTTGTTGAGGGAGGCGAGGAATAGAAGCGACCAGGGTTTGTCATCTAATCAAGGACATGCTATGGATCGTATGTAAGAGATATATGAAGTAAATAAATTGTGTTCGGATATGGAACAAAAGAGATGGTCAGAGAGCTGCCAAGGAGAAATATGTTCCGATATGGAATAAATGGAATGTTTTTTAATTGTTTCTGTTTATAAGGGTTCTAAATAACTTGAGAATGGTTTAGAATATTTCTTTGCTAAATAAAAACTGCTCTTTTTAAATAGGTTCAAAATATATGTATTGGTTGGTGTATCAATCCAATCTCTTTGAATATCTTTGATTGCAATTAAATAAGAAAAAAACCTCAAAATTACTAAATATAATTATACAATAGTAATAAATAATAAATGTTATCTGATGTCAATATACAAAGAAGAAAAAGAAAAGAAAAATCCCAAAACACCAAATAATTATAAATTAAACTAAAAAGAAACATAACACGAAATATTATACACAAGTCTTATATTACTTCAATTAACTACATGGATAAAAATGATTTAATTAAATAACAGTAAATCCATTACACTAAAACTAAAGTACTATTTATTACAAAAGAGAACAAAAATTAAACAAAAAGATTTTAACAAAAATATTAATTTAAAACATCAAAAGAAATTTAAAGAAATAAAAACTAAAAATAGATAATTAAAAATAAAAATTAAAGAATGTAATTTTTAGTGCTTCTTAATATATTATACATATTATAAATTTTTTTTTTTAAATGATAAGAAATAGATGCTAACACAGTATCCATATATAATCTAGGTAGTCTAAACAAACACAATACTCCAGACGAAGTTGAATATACCCAAAACACATTCATTTTTATATTCTGGATCCAAAACTTACAATCAATTGTTATGTCTAGCTATTTACAATAATTTATTGTAATATATTTTCAAATAAATTTAGTGTTTAGTTACTTAAATTTTGAGAAACAAAAGAATCTACACATCATACAAGGAATATACAAAAATATAATACAAAAAACAACAGAAATTGCTATGAACTTTCTTTCAAACATGTACACACATAAGATAAATAGAAGAAAAATAATAAACAATATTACAATCTAAAAATATATTTTATATCAATTTAGTATGTTTCTCTATAGAAAATCACCAAATGGTAAATTTTAGACAATTGAAAATATCAGATTAAAAGAAAAAGGGATTTTGATAAGAAACACTACCCAAACATATATAAGGGTGAGGGAAATAAATTGCATTACCAAGTTTTATTCTTGCTAATTTAACTTTCTAAACAACGCAATGAAGTTTAATACTTTTCCTTAAAACCATGAACAATATTACAATTCACCTCTACATATGTTATTACATGATAAATCACACTGACCTTCTCAGGAAGAATGAAAAACACCATACTATAGAAACTAATGTCAAATTTACAACAAAAAAATTATAGAAACAATTCAATTTATTTATATCAACTTTATACATTTGCTTTAGGTTATAAAATATGAAATTATTTAATAAAATTTCTACGACAATTTTTAGTTTATTTTCACAAAAATAACATTTAGTGAGTAAATTCAAAAAGATTCCATTAAAAAGTAAATATACATTACAACCTAGAATTACCTAATCTAAATTTAAAGTTTAGAGTAAGGTGTGAGATTTTGAGATAAGATTTCAATTTTTCAAAGAAAACAAATATTAAAAAAATAAAAAGGCTATATGATGATTCATTTCTTTTTTAGACTTTAAAAAAACTATCCAAGAAATAAAATAATTGAAAATGAATTTATATATATAATCCGCGCGTAGCGCGGAAAAAACAATCTAGTAGTTAATAATACATTCATTTAATTTATATAATAGACTTCAATAAATTATATTAAAAATATTGTAAGATACTAATCATAAAACATAATCATCTATAAACTGTGAAAATAATTAACATAAATTTGTTCACAACCCAAGAACTTTTTAGGTACTTTCTCAAAAAAACAGGAACTTTTTTATAAAATAAGTTTAAGAATTCTTAAACTTCATCACAAATGTTATTAATCACATAATCTGATTACACTTAAAAATAATTTGAAAATATACAAAAAAGTAATCTTCAAGTTAACATATCATAAATATATTAATATCATACATAACTTTGTTTTGTCATCTTATCATAAAAAAACAAAACTCTAATTGTGAAATAAATTAATGAATATATTATTTATTATTTTAATATTAATTGGCTTTATTTATTTACTAGCAATTGTGAATGTCTATTATTAAAAATGTACTTACAATGTGGCGTAGAATCTTCAAAAGATAAATATATAAAATATAATAGATAACTATGAAAAGAAAAAATAAACAAAGGAGAAGTAGGGGAAATGCTATTTATAAGTTTTTTTATGCTATTTATAAGTTATAACTGTAAAGATAGATACAGTAAGAGCATACGTGTCAAACAGCAAATAAAATGTCAAAAAATTGTGTAGCTTTGAACCCGGAAGAGGGCGACTTTACCGGGCACATCTTTACCAATTAATCTACAAAAGTCAGATGTCCCTTGGTTGTTAAACAATTTTCATAAAGGATTTGGGGGCACGTGTCCCCCTACCTGACACCGTGGATCTGCCCCTGCACGTAGGTCTGGCCATTTGAGGTTTCGATTTGGTTTGCCTCAGTTATTATGGGTAAGAGATTTTAAGCTCAATGAACGACCACTTTTGGGTTTAGATCGATTCAAATAGTTTTAGGTTAAGATCAAAGCGGACAATAAACCTAGAATGATTTGGATCGAATATAGAGTAATTAGAATGCTTTAGATAAAAAAACAGATAATTTAAATTGTTTTAAATATTCGGATAAAAATATTAAAATATTTTGAGATACGTTTTGGTAGTCCAGATAATTTTTCATAATTGGCTTTAGTTTGGTTTGATTATTTAATTTAGATATAAAATAGAGGAACAGTTAGGGTTTTTTGTCTTATTTCAGTTCTGGCTAGCTATTTAGGTTTGGTTCTGATTCGAGTTTTCTGATCCAGGTAAAATGTTTATGCTTAAATCCACATAGTAACTTTGTGTTGAATTTAGATTAAAAATACACATTAACTATGTGGACGACGCATGCATGTGAGAACATTAATATGAGGGAGAATTACCAATTGTGACTCAAAACTTGGAGTCAAACCCAAAAGAGTACCCCAACTTGGGTCAAAGGCAAAAGTAACTTAAAAGGCTATTGAAATTACAACTATCTCCTTTGTGAACAAACAAAAAAACGGATTTTTTTTACGTTTCTACCCCTCGCAAGTCGTCTGTAAACAGACGACTTGAAAATAAGTCGTCCAGACGACTTTAAGTTAAGTCGTCTGGACAGTTATTCTTAAACATAATTTAAAAATTTTGTAGAAAATATTTTGATAAGTGAAAAATTGGAATTATGTAATTAACATATGTCTTAAGAGATATAAATTAATATATAACAAAATTCAATTGTTTTCAGCCCAGATGAGTGAAAGTAGTGAGTCATGATATTCTTTAGTTTATGTTTCATCAACATATGTTGTAGTATTGTATGTGTTCTTAGGGTTAGATTTTGGAAAGCATTAAAACCGTTTTTGAAAATTTTTAAAATTACCTAGGCGTGTTCGTTTCTGTGTATAGTAAACACTATTGAAGTATAATTTGATTTTATAACGTGGTTAGTAAGTTAATTTAGTCATTTTAGTTTAGGGGTTCATTTTAGGGTATTGGACGACTTAATATTTAGTCTTCTGTTCCCAGACGACTAAATATTAGGTCGTCTGATGTACATTATCAGCCAGAATAAGTCGTCTAAACCGGACCAAACCTTAAAGTTTACCAATGTACTTTTAAAGCTAACCGGATTATTTACCCAATATATAAGGTGATTTTTTTTTTTTTTTTTCATTTTCGCGAACAGAAACCCTAACAGTTCTCTCTCACCGGCGATATCAAAGGCGATTCGAATTCCCACTATTTCCGAACAACCATCGTTCTCAACGTCGGCTATCTATCTCACTTCATTCTCACCGTTGTCGCCGCAGCTTCTTCTAACCCTAGCGCCGCCGATTCCTCTAAACCCTAGCGCCCCGCTTTCCACTATTTCCGAACAAACCGTCGCCCTCGCCACCGTGCTCACCAACGTTCTCACCGCCGCTTACTCTAAACACTAGCTAGCACCGCCGTTTCTTCTAAACCCTAGCGCCGCCGCTTCTTCTAAACCCTAGCGCCGCCGCTTCTTCTCTGTAAACCGTAGCGCCGTTTCTCTGTAACCCTAACGCCGGTAAGTCATCAAACTCGTGGAAAAGATGAACATTAAAACGTTGTCTCTTTATTTTACTCATTCTCACCGTTTCACGTTTATTTTTTCAGATCTATAACCACAATGACGAGTACTCGAACTCCTTCTGCGACTAATCAGGTCCGCTTGAAATTTTTTCTACTGGAAGACTTGTAAGTAAGTCGTCTGGAAAGTCTTCAACCTGGACGACTTAGTACGTCCATTTGGAAGACTTTCCAGACGACTTAAATATAAGTACGTCGTCAACTAAGTCGTCCAGTTGGACGACTTTCTAGACGACTTATATTTTAAGTCGTCTTACTAAGTCGTCTGGAGTAACAATTTAAGGCGTGATTGATTTAGCTTTGTGTTCTGACTTCTATTGTTGTCTTTGATTATATTTTGCAGACAAAAAGGATGGATATTCCAGAACTCCCCCGTAGGTTATACACATTAGGGGAAGAGCCAGAACCCCACAATAGCATTTCGTATCATACGGATAACACGAAGTTGCATACTGCTCTTAGGGAAGCTCTCACTGATGCTGAATTTGAAGAGCTCAAGGAGTCGAGATTGGGAGTTTTCATCAAGTTCAAGGAGCAGGGATTTGGTTGGGCTTCAAGGCTGGTTCACCACTTGCTCGGTTTAAAGCTGGACATTAAGAAGAATACGAGATGTGGTGTCTCGTTGGTCCAGAACCTGCGAGGTTTTTCACTGTTAGAGTTTGAAAAACATCACTGGTCTAAACTGCGACTACATCGAGGACCTTGAGACACCAGAATGTGAAGTTACCCCACAGATGGTTTCTTTCTGGGAGATGATGGGAGTTCATCGGGAAGCTGGGCCAAGTACTGATCAGATAAATAGCAGCACTGAAGAGATGCGGGGATTGGTCCAGGGAAGATCGCAAGCGACTCGCGTACCTTTCCATCTTCACTGGATTCATTGAAGGGGAAAAGTTCTCAAGCGCTACACGAGCTACTCTCGCAAGGCTAGTGATGATTTAGAAAGGTTTGAGAATTATCCATGGGGGAGAGTCGCGTTTAAGGTGCTGATGGACTCTTTGTGGAACAAAGATATTACTGGCTGTTACACCGTGGATGGCTTTATACAAGTTCTTCAGGTCTGGGCGTACGAAGCTATTCCGGGATTGGGTGCTAGTATTGGTCTACCCAGAGCAAACAGTCCGTCTCCACCGATTCTGGCTTACGACGGCAGCAGAGGCCGCAGATTCATGAAAGCTGCTATCTTGAGTCAGGTACCTTTCCATCTTCACTTAATTAAGTCGTCCGGAAGGTCTTCCAGCTGGACGACTTAGTAGACGACTTTATTATAAGTCGTCTGGAAGGTCTTCCAGCTGGACGACTTAGTAGACGACTTATTATAAGTCGTCTGGAAGGTCTTCCAGCTGGACGACTTAGTAGACGACTTATTATAAGTCGTCTGGAAGGTCTTCCAGCTGGACGACTTAGTAGACGACTTATTATAAGTCGTCTGGAAGGTCTTCCAGCTGGACGACTTAGTAGACGACTTATTATAAGTCGTCTGGAAGGTCGTCCAGCTGGACGACTTAGTAGACGACTTATAATAAGTCGTCTGGAAGGTCGTCCAGCTGGACGACTTAGTTGACGACTTATAATTAAGTCGTCTATTTAGTATTTTGTTTCAAATATCTAACTCGATTCTTCTTCTATTTACTGCAGACCCGCGTGATCAACTTTGTTGAGAAGGACATTAGTGAAATGTGGCCAAAATGGGACTCTGAGGTTGATGACGTGCCCGCGGAGAACATCATTAAAGTGATGTATGATCGGAGACCGTGGAAGTGGACCATGGATTGCTGGGAAGTCACTGGTACAAACCCAAGTTTTGTGACTCCATCGAAAAAGAGCCAAAGAGATGGTTTGTGGAGGAGGTGGAGGAAGACAATCAGAGACCTCGGAAGAAAGCTCGTAAAGAGGCTCCTAAAGAGGCTCCTAAAGAGGCTAGAGAAGAGGCTCCTACAGAGGCTACAGAAAGAGGCTACAGAAGAGGCTAGAGAAGAGGCTAGTTGGGTGACCAGAGAGGAGTTAGAAAACATGTTCAAGGACTTAGGTGACATGATGAAAGAGGGGTTTAAGAAGTGCATCAGGGAGATTAGGAAGATCTCCGATAGATTGGAAGCTGTGGAGAAGAAGGTTGGTGTCACCAATCAGGCTTACCCCTCAAGCCCCAGAAACCGGGTTTAGTAAAAAACACCCTACCCCACAAGCCCCAGAAACCGGGGCTAGTAAAAAACAGACTACTCCTCAAAAGGATCAGCCTCCACTTCAAACCAATCATCCTACTCCTCCCACCAGACAGCCTGCTCCTCAAAAGGCAAAGCTACTCCTCAAACTAAACAGCCTGCTCCTCAAACTAAACAGCCTGCTCCTCAAACTAAACAGCCTGCTCCTCAAACGAAACAGCCTGCTCCTCAAACTAAACAGCCTGCTCCTCAGACGAAACAGCCTGCTCCTCAAACGAAAAAGCCTTCTCCACAAAAGAAACAGCCTTCTCCTCTGCCCAAAGAGGTTAATATCAAATCTTTAAGTCGTCTGGTCTTTGTATAGATTTGTAAATATATAAGTCGTCTGGAAGGTTTTCCAGCTGGACGACTTACAAATAAGTCGTCTGGAAGGTTTTCCAGCTGGAAAACCTTCCAGACGACTTATTTGTAAGTCGTCCAGGCTGGAAAAACCTTCCAGAAGACTTACAAATAAGTCGTCTGAACTCCAGCTGGAACCAAATCCTCTCCCAACTTTTATTTAAGTCGTCCAGGGTTAACTTGTTTCTCTTTATTGCAGAGATTTGTTGCCGGAGGATACAGCAGATGAGGCGATCTCGGTATATAAGATCTTGCCGGAGGATAAAGCAGATGGTGTCACCTCCAAAAAGAGATTGTTCCTCTCACTTCCACTGACCAACCGAGCTTCGCTTCCAACGATCAACAACCGAGCTTCGCTTCCACCGATCCAGCTTCAGCTTCAGAACCGAGCCTGGTTGTATTGGACCAAACAGCTCCCACTGCTTCTGTGCGTGCAAGGAGTGAACGAACGAAGAAACCTGCTCCCACGCAGATATCTCCTTATACGGCAGAGAGAAGGAAACTCCTTAGAGTGGGAAAGTATAATCCATTTCCCACACTAAACAGACCTAAGATGAAGGAGCTCGCTGATTGGTTGAAAACTGATCCGTAAGTGATTGCTTTACCCATAATAGCTTGATTTAGTCTACCAAAACTGATTGCTTTTTTGTTTGCAGTGATTATTTCACTAAGGAAGAGGACAACCACGTACATCACCAACTTGGTGGTATCAAAAACTCGGACATCCAAAGCATGGCTGGAAGACGTAGTAAGTCTTCTGCTTATCTTTAAGTCGTCTGGTAACTTGTCTTTGTATAGATTTGTAATATATAAGTCGTCTGGAAGGGTTTTCCAGCTGGACGACTTATTTGTAAGTCGTCCAGCTGGAAAACCTTCCAGAAGACTTACAAATAAGTCGTCTGGTAACTTGTCTTTGTATAGATTTGTAAATATATAAGTCGTCTGGAAGGTTTTCCAGCTGGACGACTTACAAATAAGTCGTCTGGAAGGTTTTCGAGCTGGAAACCTTCCAGACGACTTATTTGTAAGTCGTCCAGCTGGAAAACCTTCCAGACGACTTATTTGTAAGTCGTCTGGAAGGTTCTAACTTGTATTATTTTATATGCAGCATATAGATGCTTGGATGAATGTGCTGAGGCAGAGGTATAAGGAGAACCCACAATGTTTCCGGAGCGAGCGAATGTGCTTCCTGGATCACAACTTTACCCAGTCTTGGAGAGAACAGTATCTGGTCTTCAAACATCGTCGTCTGATCACAATGGTTTAGGAAAAAATGCTACCTAGTGGGGCGGCGAGTTTTGTATGACGGATCAATGCCTTCATTTTGCCAATCAAACAAGAAGTGGGGGGAGGACATTGATGATATCTATGCGCCACTGAACTTGGACAACAAACATTGGGTGGCTATTTGGATATCGATCCCTAAGAGGCACATAGTCGTCTGGGACAGGCTACCTTCAACTACCATACCAGAAAGATGGGATGAGATAATGGAGCCTTTTCTCGAGATGGTCCCTTTATCTGATTGTGGAGTGCGGAGAGACCAGATGCATGGGTTGGAGCGATACACTTATGAGAGACTCCTCAAAGATGTACCACGGCCAACAATGGTGATTGTGGCGTGTACGCTGCAAAGTACATTGAATGTCATGCTCTTGGGGTCCCCTTTAGCCCTAAAGACTTTGCTAGGTCCAATGCGAAGACTATGAGGGATACTATGGCTTTGGCTATATGGACGGAGCTTGTTGATCAGCATCTGAAAGATAATGAGGATGGTGGTATGTTTGTAGGCATGTATGATTAGATACACAAATCAATTTGTATAGATTTTTAACTTGTATAGATTTTTTAACTTGTATAGATTTTTAAACTTGTATAGATACACAAATCAATTTGTATATTTGAACTATTTGTATACACAAATCTATTTGTATATTTGAACTATTTGTTTACACAAATCTATTTGTATGTTTGTGGGCATGTATGATTTATTTGATTTTCTAACTTGTATAGATTTTCTAACTTACAAATAAGTCGTCTGGAAGGTTTTCCAGCTGGACGACTTACAAATAAGTCGTCTGGAAGGTTTTCCAGCTGGACGACTTACAAATAAGTCGTCTGGAAGGTTTTCCAGCTGGACGACTTACAAATAAGTCGTCTGGAAGGGTTTTCAGCTGGACGACTTACAAATAAGTCGTCTGGAAGGTTTCCAGCTGGACGACTTACAAATAAAGTCGTCTGGGGAAGGTTTTCCAGCTGGGACGACTTACAAAAATACACTTGAAGGGATAGTAGAAGGTAGTCTAAACACTGGACGACTTAATACACTGGACGACTTAAATACATGGGACGACTTCGTAAAAAGGTCGTCTAAAAAATACACTTGAAGGGATAGTAGAAGGTAGTCTAATACACTGGACGACTTCGTAGAAGGTAGACGAAACACTGGACGACTTAGACTTAAAGGTAAGTCGTCTAAAGAGGTCACTTTTGCAATTGAAAATTAAAAGGGACGACTTAATTCTAAGTCGTCCGGCTTTGTTTGTTAAAAAAAAAAATTCAGACGACTTATATATAGTAAAGTCTACGAAAAACGGGCTAGTTTTGCATTTGACCGAATCGTGTCAGATCTTTGACTATTTCTGGACGACTTATAAATCAGTCGTCTCTGGAAAGTAAAAATTTCAATATTTTATTCAAACTAGACGACTTACACGTAAGTCGTCCCAGGTTAGTTTTGTAATTGAAAAAATAAAACTTGAAATTTAACTTTCTCCAGACGACTTAACTAAAAGTCGTCCAGCTAGACGACTTAATTTAAGGTCGTCCGGGATAAGCAAGGTTTTGGACGACTTAATTGGGAAAAATTCTGGACGACTTTGCTTTCCCCGGACGACTTTAAATTAAGTCTTCTGACGGGACGACTTTATATTATGTCGTCTGGTAAAAATTAAATTATGAAGTTTTATTTTTCAACTACAAAACTAACCTAAGACGACTTACACGTAAGTCGTCTAGTTTAATAAAAATATTGAAATTTTAACTTTCCGAGAGACGACTGAATTATAAGTCGTCCAGAAATAGTCAAAGATCTGACACGATTCGGTCAAATGCAAAAACTAGGCTGTTTCTCGTAGACGACTTATATATAAGTCGTCTGGACTGTTTTTTTTCCACCAAACAAAGCTGGACGACTTAGTTTAAGTCGTCCGTTTGACCAGAAGACTCATCAGTAAGTATTCTACATACAGATGACTTACTTGTAAGTCTTCTACGCGAACAGATTTGAAAAAATTCAAATTCGTACCTTCAACTAGGTGAGATGACTTTGTTTGCACACAGGGTCTTCTCCAACCACCCAGACCTCAAACGAAAGCAACCGTAAGTCAAAACGAAAGAAATATGGCTCCAAACAATTTTGAATCAAAGCTTCAGTTTTTTGGTGAATATGGAGAGAAAGGAAAGAAATGTTGTTTTTAGTTCATAACAATTGAAACAGAGAGAGAGTGTAAAGAGATTTACGTGCATTAAAGGGCATTAAAAGCTCCCAAACAGTTCGTACAAGGTTGTTCCCACTATTCATGGCAGTGGCAATATTGTAAATACTTGAAGAAAATGAGTTTGAGACAGTAAGAAGCCATTTTCGAAAAAAAAAAAAAAAAAGGGGTTAATGGCATTTTCGTAGATAAAATGCAGATGTGGGAGTTAAAAACTCAAAAAAAAAATGAGTCAAAAGAAAAGGTTAGTTTTCTGTTTGAATTCAAGTTTTGATGTCACTTTTGCAATAACCCCTTAAT
>NC_079518.1:15947365-15969868 GCF_000801105.2 Raphanus sativus
AAAACGATTGATCAATAATATTTGATTATTTATCTATGATTGGTAAATATATTTAAATTAAAAATATTTATAATATTGATTATTAAATAAGTTTTTTAAAATTTTACCAAATCATCCATATAATATGGATTGAATGAATTATTTAGAGAATAGCTATAAGGTCGATTATGTTTTCTAGTAAATTTGAGACATTAAGGTATTTTATATTTTTAGTTCAAAATATTAATATAGTTACCACTAAAGGTTTAAAAAGTTACGGCCCGATTTTTTAAAATATCCAAATATTTTCATTCCAATATAGATATTTTTTTATTAATAATTATGACATAAGTGATTGCTAAGCTCACAAAATTTAATTATAAAATAATACTAACTAAAAATAAATAATTTTAATAAACATAAACTATGTTTTAGATTGTAGCCGATTAAGCTGCAAAAACACATTTTTGCAGTTAAAAATCTGAAAACTTTAATTATTTCAATTAAAATTAGACATTATAAAAAAATTGAAATTTTAATTTTTACATATCAACTGAAAGCTCTCAACTATATTTACGAAATTTAATCATAAATAATAAAATGATAATAAATAGGAAAAAGTCTAACCTTTTTGTTAACATTGTAGAAACAAAGAAAACAAATGATTAAAAACCATTATATCCATTATTAACGGATAATTTAATAGCAAGTGTTTCAATAAGATTAATCAGCTTTAACCACTACATCAATACATATTAACGGAATATATTTTGTATAAGTACAACTAATAGAATTGATAATGGTTCAATATTTTGGAATATCTTATTTCTTATTTTTATTTTTATTGTCAAGTCTTCATCAACAGTATGTATTGCATTTACCGGAATTATGATGGTAAATAATATTTAAAATAAATAAACTAAAATAAAAGAACATTTATTTTGAAGCTAAATAAAAGTATATTATTTTGGAAATTCAAAAGTCATTAAATTCTTGACTATTCTTTTATTTTCAAATTTATTGTCTAGGATCCTCAGCAAGTAATGCTGTTATTTTGAGTGCTTTAAGTTTCACATTTAGATCGTGTTTTTCTTGCTTGTGCTGTGCGCTCCTTGTTTGTATTGAGGTCTTTCGTTTTGACTTGTGGCGCTAACGTTTATCCTTTTTAAAAACCAGTTTATGATATAATATTAGATGAAAGAAGAAAAGGAAAACAAAATACAAGTAAACTTGATGTAAACGTACAGAGATGACTCAGCTCTAAAAAAAATTTAAAATAATAATCGCATTAATTGTAGGATTATAATTCATAAGTGACCAAATATCAAAGAAACAAAAAAATATCAAAGAAACAAACCAGCAAGTTGCTTGGTGAAGCAAAACTCTTTTTCTTTCCACTAATAATATATGACAGAGACATAACACAGAATCATTATGACTTTTCTCCTTCCTCACTTTCGAAATTCTCTTGTGTCTTCCTTGATAGTAAAGGATCAAGGAACAACAAAGGGAAGAAAAGAAACACACATCCGTGGCTGCTCTTGTGTATTCCTCTTGAGAGTAGAAAAAAAAGGAGGCAGAAAAACATCTCCATGGCAGCTCCAAGATCAAGAAGATGCTTTCTTTCTCTGTTAACCCTTTTTTCAATCTCTCTTATTCTGTTTTCTTTTTTACTTTTTGTATACACAAAGCCCTCTAATAAGCCTTTCATAGATTACAAAAACCAATTTTCTGTCTCTTTATCATTTCTTGCTCCTCCTCTGTCTCTTCTCGAACAAAACAACTCAACAAACAGTACCCTTGATTCAGTCTCTAGTCCTCCTCCTATGTCTCTTCTCAGACAAAACAACACAACAAACACTACTCTTGCTTCAATCTCTTCTCCTCCTCCTCCTCTCAGACAAAGCAACACAACAAACTCAACACTTGCTTCAGTCTCTTTTACTTCTCCTCTCTCTGATCAAGATAACCAAAAAAAGTCTTCAAATCCTACAAGTAAAACAACTTTTATCAGGGTATGTAACCCTTTTTTCTCAAGAGAAAAGCTCGGTTGCTTTCTGATTTCATTAGATGGTTGACCCAAAAAATTAAAATAACAACAACCAAGGAATCTTTACCCTTCTTGATGATAAAAGGAATCTTCAGCCTTTATCTTTTATAATATTCTAATCATTATTACTATTTTTTTTCAAATTTTTGCTGTCCAGAAGAGAAGTAGGTTGAACAAAGTAGAAGCAGATTTAGCGAAAGCAAGAGCAGCAATTAAGAGGGCAGCTTCTACACAAAACTATAGCAGCTCTCTCTACAAGAACCCAGCCGCCTTTCACCAGTTAGTTTTTTTTTTCTTCTTTACAAAATTGCTAATTTACGAGTACAAATACTTGACTAGTACATAATGTCTAATCGTTTCTTAGATTGCGCGTCAAAGATGATAGCGCTGACATATTTGATAGTCACATGGGTTTTCTTATTTTTCCAACCATTTTACATCGATATTAGTGATAATCATGACAAAACAATTACGCAACTTACACTACAAATGTAACGGCTCCGGTGAGATGCCACTTTCTATGCAAGAGCTTCTATTCCTCTTTTGTTAAATCGAAGAGTTTATATAATATTGCAAATTGAATATTATAAGATTAATGGAACCTAGAAAGATCAAATATATTCAATTACTTTTTAACATGAGCTCATTATTCAAAAAGCTACTATGGCAAAGGCTCGATCCTGTTACACATCATGTGTGGAAATACGTTAATTAAAAATTGTTCTTGAAATACATTTACTTAACATAAGTGGGACTGTGGGAGCCACTTGTTACATGGTCCTCTTGGCTGCTACTATATGTCCTTATATTTTTGTAAACATATTTGTTTAAATGATATTATAGAGGCCAACTTTAAATTTGTAATACGATCTCACACTCGTCTATGCACTAAATCAGGAGTCACACGGAAATGATGAATCGTTTTAAGGTGTGGACATACACCGAGGGAGAGGCCCCACTGTTCCATGACGGCCCTGTTAATGACATTTACGGTATAGAAGGCCAGTTCATGGACGAAATGTGCGTAGAGGGCCCTATGAGGAGCCATTTTCGGGCAGATCACCCTGATGATGCTCACGTTTATTTCGTTCCATTTAGCGTCGCCAAGGTCATCCACTTTGTCTACAAGCCCATAACCTCTGTCGAAGAGTTTTCGCGGGCTCGCCTACACCGCCTTATAGAGGATTATGTTTATGTTGTTGCTACTAAGTATCCCTTTTGGAACAGAAGCCGTGGAGGTGACCATTTCATGGTATCATGCCATGACTGGGTACGTGTTTTTTCTTCTCTGACCACTGATCGAGTGTATATATATAACATATCAGATACTGCAAATAACAACCTTCTTTTTTATGATAGATATTACAAATTGCTAAAAGAAGATATATGTAGTAATGTATCCTAATGTTAGATTGTAGTTATAGAGAATTTACTATAGATTTTAGTCTCTAGATTTTTTTATGTAATTGTATCTATTGTAGTTGTAGGAACTAAAAAAGATAATAAAAATGAAAGATATTCTTATATATCGTTATTTTTTTGCTTTAAAAAATAAGGTTCCCACAACAACTTTTTTTTTTTGAAAAATTGGCTTTAGCTTTGAAAACTATATAAAATAAGATTAGCAATTTATTTGATTGTAAAAAAAAATTAAAGCTAAAATCATTAGTAAAAGCCCAACCAATCACCCATAGTTTCTACACAAATGTAGTGTACAACTTATTGGATCATATAATTAGGAAAGTGTATCAATTAATATTTGTATTATTTCGAACTAACAAAAAGGCTAATTGTTATTAGAAACATAACAAGTAAGTATATAAATGAGAAATATAATGCCATATTTATTGTAGGGTTCTTAGGATAAGTTCTTAGCGTAATATAAGAACTCCACCATAAGAACTCTGCAATAAACATGTCCTCACAGCATTTCTAATGTATTATCCTATTTATTTATTTTAATATTGAGTAACTTGTCAATAAAGTTGAGTTTTATTCAATCTTACTATATTTTTGAATGAAAATGGAGTATTGAATAAAAATAATTTCAATAACTTGTTTATGGAGTAATCCCATTTTTTGCTTTATTGTGAAATGGAAAATTAAGTATGATTTGAAGATTTCTTATTTCAAACTTCATTTTAGTGTTAAAAATGGAGTGATGTTGGAAATACTCTAATTAATAGTCAATTTATAATATTGTATGTATAGTAAATTTCCAAAAAATCATATTTTTTTATTTTTCTTTTTTGATGAAATTTCAAATTTATTGATCAAAGGGCAAAACATTTTTTTTTATTTTTCAAAAGAATTATATATCCTATTGTTTCACCTCTTAGCTTGATTCTAAATGTTAATAGGAAATATGATAAAAAACCACATTTGTGTAATTTAAATTTTAATATAATATATTTTTTCTGTAAAAAATATTGTGTATAGGCACCAGACGTGATCGATGGAAACCCAAAGTTGTTCGAAAGGTTCATAAGGGGACTTTGCAATGCTAACACCTCAGAAGGATTCAGGCCGAACCTAGATGTATCCATTCCGGAGATCTATCTTCCTAAAGGTAAACTAGGTCCCTCTTTCCTCGGGAAGTCACCGAGAGTTCGATCTATACTAGCATTTTTCGCGGGAAGAACACACGGTAATATCCGAAAAATCTTATTTCAACATTGGAAAGAAAAGGACAGTCAAGTACAAGTGTATGAGCGTCTTCCTCCGGGTAAAGATTATACAACACTAATGGGGATGAGCAAGTTTTGTCTATGCCCGAGTGGTTGGGAGGTCGCTAGCCCAAGGGAGGTCGAGGCTATATACGCTGGTTGTGTACCTGTGATCATATCCGATAACTATTCATTACCATTCAGTGATGTCCTTAATTGGGACTCCTTTTCCATACAAATCCCTGTTTCTAGGATAAGTGAGATCAAAACGATTCTAGAGAGTGTCTCTCTTGTTAGATACTTGAAGATGTATAAGAGAGTCTTAGAAGTCAAGCGGCATTTCGTGTTGAACCGTCCAGCTCAGCCCTACGACGTGATGCATATGATGCTTCACTCTATCTGGTTAAGAAGACTTAACCTTAGGCTTACTGCATAAAAAAATAGTTTTCTTTGGCTTGTTACAATGTCTATTATATAAGCGAGCTATATGAGTTACTAGCTTTGTATTCTTTCTTTAGATAGACACAATTCTCTCTTGTGTATACAAAGCAATGCAATAAACAAAAAGATCAGAGTTTCAAATTAATAAGAAAAGCACATTTTCTATTTCTCAGTTCAATTTTCTTGCTATAGGCTTGTTTTTATTAGTTATTTATCTTTCTGCATACTGGATCAAATTTAAAGTATATGGATAACAAGTTTTAAACTATATTTTGGTGGTTTTTTTTCTTAATGTTGCCAACTATTAACCGACGGAGATCAAGATCCAAATGTAGAACAAATATATGATAGTTCTGAAGAAAAAATAGATAGTCAAACAAAACAAAACCAATCAAGCAGGCTTTCTCTTTATCTGTCATTTTCATTACTTCTTAGCAACTGGCTTCTGCACTTTTTTCAACTTACCAACTTTCCCAGCTTCCTGTAGAATTCAAAGTTAATAACAAAAGATGTAAAGAATGGTTTGGTCTAAATCAGAAGAAAAACAAGAAGCTTACTTGTATATTCCCTATATCACGCAATGGTTGTTTGTTTGCAACTTTGGTGTCGTCAACGGGCTTCTTACCAATACCATCTACAACTGCTTGCATTGCTTTGTCAGATCTTACGTTTTCTCCTCTGTTGCTACATTTGGAGGCTATGCAGCCACAAGAGATACCGCACCCACTTCCATTTGCTCTGCATTTGCAGCTTTTCGTCTTGCAAAGAGATTTTTTGGTGCAAGAGCAACACATCTCAGCTTTGCTCTGCTCTTTTTTGCAATGCGCTTCCTCAGACGAGAGCGTTTCCCCAGACTCTTTCACTTCAGATGGCTCTATGCTTCTTGATTCGGTACCATAGACTGAAGTTCTCTCCTGAGAGAGTATTAAGTTTGATTCATCTTTATCCTTACTTGGAACAGAGTATTCAACTGGTCCGGTCTGATGAACAAGTTAGAAAATTGAAAACTCAGAACTGGTTACTTAGGGATAAAAGATTAAATGTTAAATTCAGAATTGATGATAACCTGAACTCTATCTGTTTGACTGAACTGAGGTTTGGCCATTTCCATCTGGCTGACTAGAGTACTTAGTTTGCTAAATTCCTCTTTAAGCTCCTTTAGTTCCGAGTCTATAGGGGTCTGGTTGACTCCATTGTCACATGACGGAGAGCTATATATATATATAAAGAAAATCACCTTAGAGAAGAACAAATTTGAGGCTACAGAAAATGTTTAGTAACTATCAAACAACTTACAATGAGTTTTGCTCTCCCTCGAACTCTGCCTTCAACACGCTTGCCTCTAGGCTGAACTTTTTTACCTCTTCAGCTATTCTGATAACAAAAAAGTAAGGAACACCATCATTTCAGACGACAGACACAAACAAAGACATTTTTATTAGCATTGATGAACTTTCTTTTGAAAGCATACTCTTTCATTTGCCGTTCGTAACCAGAGTGAATCTTGTTCAACTTCACTAGCAGCACAACTTCATTGCTAGACTCCTACACAACCAGAACAAGAAATCATTTACATTGACAACTTATGAAAATCAATAAGTAGCTAAAGTTGAAAGCACATATCATACAGCGGGTACCCCCGCCTGAATGGTAGAGCTCGTTCCTTTTGGTAGACCTGGAAAAATAGAAAGAAGATACTTAAACAGTTTAGTCAATGAAAAAAAAAAAACAGGAAGAAAGAGGCAATGACACTAGCTACTCGTTATCTGACCATTATTTTTCTTGGAAAAAGTCTTTTTCGGTTGCAGAAGCAATTTTAAACGCTTCAGGGCTGTCAAAGCCTGTGTATTCTTCAGCTGCAAAATCTGATCAAAAGAATTTGGGAAAATCGAGAATCAGCATGAACTCGGGACAAAAACTGCTGCTGAAAACTATACGTAGCAATATAAAGAATCAGCAGAGCAGATACCTGCTTCTGGCGCCTATTCAAAGCTGAGAGTACATGTTTCTCGAACTCGCTCTTCCTTAGCTCCTTCTTGAGCTGTTAGAAGAGAAGATATTAACTAAAAACCTGAGGCTAAATAGAACTATTCAATCAACGAAAGGGCGCATCTTGGCTTAACCTGAAGAGTTTCCTTCTCGAGGGAAGCTTTAGATAGTCTGAACTGCATAGAGTCAAGCTTGATCTTGCACTGCAACTTAACCTGAAGAGTAGACACAACTCACAAACGTCAAATCTTCTTCGAATTATCTGCCACAAACACAAGATGGGGTTTACCTTTTGCGCCTTGAGTTTCTGGACTTCACCATCGACCTGCTTTACACAACTCTCAGTTCCAGGCTTCTTTATAGAACGTGGATTCGACTTACTCCTTGAGCTCATACCCTATAACACAACAAGTATCAAAGTTACACAACATGTGCGTGCAATAGATATCTGTTTTAATTGAAACCTGAAGAAAGAAAGAATGAATGAATGATTTCACCTCCTCTTTTATAGCAATAGACTTGTTAGAAGCTCTACTTGACTGCAAGGTACCACCAGAAGAAGAAGAAGTAACTGAAACACCAGCTAGTTTCGACTTCAGCTCTTCCACGTCAAGCTGTTTCAAAACAGATCATATTATAAGATAACAACTTCTCTAAAGGCTCTCAATACAAATAGCTCCACTGATTCAAATGAACTTCATACAAAACTATAAGAGATTTTCTGCACACGCGAAACCACAAAATCGATCATGCTACGAAACGAAAGCGAGATCATCGGAGTGAGCAGCAAACGAAGCTGGATCTTAAAATCAGGAGGAAATTTCGTAAAAAAAAATGATGTTAAGAAGGAAAGACCTTGAGAGATTCGTTGAGGGACTCCAGATCTCGAATCTTCTTCTGGAAGAGTAGCTCCGCGTCTTCACCGACTGTAGAAGGCTTCGATCGGAGATTCCGCTTCGTCATTTTCAGTCTCTTCTCTCTCTCTCTCTCTCTCGATCCAACAACAAGTAACGCTCCCTCTTCTCTTCTCTTTCCTAATGGGTGAAGAAGAGAGCGGAGGAGTGAGTGACTAATTTCAAATTATAATGATTGGGTGTTGCAGAGTGCAGGGTACACCTTTTGTTTGCACTAATGGGCTGAAAAATGAACGAAAGCCCATTTTATTCTTATAACTTCTTGACCACTTTTTTTTTGTTAATCTTTTTTGGTTGTTAAAAGACCACATTTTGTTAATTTTACATGTCTTTTTTTTTTTGAAATTTTTTTACATGTCTACATGTCAAGTATACTAAGGTTAGGTAGGTTAGATTAGTTTTTTTCCTCTGCTAAAATAATAGATTAGATTTCACTAACACACAATTCCTGATCAAATATTCAATACCATAAATGAATATTAAAAAATAGTAAAAAATCTTCGTAAAATTTCACCTACCCACGGTCCATGGTTTATACTCTTTTTATATCATATCTTCTCTTTATCATTTCTTCAATATCAAAAGAATCAAAGTAAGTGTTTCCTATAGTTCGCATATCATATCTTATATAGGATTTTTAAAACTACAATCGAATTTTACTGGCCAGGTTTAGAGGCGAGCTCGATTGACTTGAAGAGGAATCATTCAATGGACTATGGATCAAGTCTAAAAGAAGGTTTTAAGAAGGGAGAAAATGCAACTCGGAAGCATTACAAAACGATCCTTCTTATGGTAAAGGATCAGATGGAAGCAAAAGAGTTAAGGCACTTAGCACAACTTGAAGTAAACTCTATTTCTGCACAAATAGAGTTGTTAGAAAACTTTGAGGAAGAATCTTTAGACTTTAAGGATGAGAAAGAGAAACTCAAAACCAAACTCCTCTGTAATTATCCAAAGTCAAAGTCCCATATATTGATTGGGATAAGCTTGGAGAGGCATATAAGTCTCATTAAACCCATGGATAACTAAATAAAAACTTTAAATAGTTTCATTTTTCTGTTTTTTTTTGTTCAAACATTGTTCGGATTATGTTTTCGGTTGTTACTCCGGTTTATCCTCTTTTGATTTCAGATATTATCTCTGGCTTTAAAATTTTGTTTTATGTTTAAATTCCGTTTGTCCCTTGCCTTCCTGTTTGCTTGTATTATTTTCTAACAGGTACATCTCAATTTGAAAAAAAGGTACATCTCAGAAGGTGTCATAAACATTTTGATTTATTGAATCTTTGTTCTCCCTGATGGTCCATTCATCTTTCTTGCGTCTCCCTGATGGTCCATTCATCTTTCTTGCGTCTCTAAAAATCAGGTAAATCTTATACTCTTTACTATGAAACTATGATAAGACCTGCGCTTTGCGCAGAGTAAACTTATATGATAAAAACTAAAACTATATAGCATTGACAAATTAGATATGTATATGTGTTTGATTTTTTAAAAATGCATACAATTGTGTTTTCTTTATATAGTTATTTATATGTTGGTCTGAGCATTTGTAATTGTAATAGTGGACCAAAATCTATTTTGAATTTATGGTGAGCCTGATCGATTCGAGCTTAAATCTTTTATCACCCTGTTTATATTTATACAAATCGTAATGTGGTCATCAAGTAAATTTTTACTACAGAAACATATTTTACAATTTTTTAATACTTTATTTTAACATCATTGAGAACTATTTTAATGGTTTTAGAACCAGCAGCTTAGTATTATTTTCAAAATCGAATTACTTTGACCTTAATCTTCCACATAGTTTTGAAGGGTTTCAATTGGACGACTAAATTGATGCATCATATTTTCTTGTTTTAAGTCGTTGGCTGAATATATATATTATTTAATTTGAATATTTATTAAATAAAAATCAATATTGATACAATTTATGATTATTTGTATTGTTATAACAAAACAAATTAAGCCCATTGATCACAAAATTTTCAAAGTGGGATTTTAAAATTTCTAATAATTTATGGATGTTTAAAAAATTAAAATATAACATATAAGAAAAAAATCTAATTTTTATTATATGGTTAATGTGATTGTTTAATATATTTTAATAATATAAAATTAAACAAAAAGAGCTAAGATACAAAAATTGTTGTCAAATATTTATTATTCATAATCATTAATCATCGTCATATATATGTTAATCTTATTAGATAATTATGTAGCTTTTATTTAAGCAAAATGCGAGAATATTCTTCTTATACTATTTATCGATTTGATAGTTAGTTTAATAAAAATTATAATATAAATTAAGATTGACCAACCTATTTTTCTAAAAATTCTGAATTTCATTCTCATGGTGACAAGTAACTACAAAATAATGTTGTAATGTTTCTAAATTAATAAATTAATATATAAGGGAACAAGCACCAGTGGTCTAGTGGTACAATAGTACCCTGCCACGGTAAAGACCCGGGTTCGATTCCCGGCTGGTGCATTAATTCTTTTTTTGCTCAAAAAAAAATAATATATAAGGGATGTTAAACCATTGATCATTAATTTTTAACATACATTAATAATTTTAACAGTTTTAGTATTTTATTGTCAACTTTTTAAATTTAGAATATAACATATACGGAAAAATCAAAATTTTAATTTTATAGCTAATTTGATTGTTTAATTTATTTTAATAATATAAAATTATACAAAAATTGATGGAGGATATATAAATTGCTATCGAATCTTATTTATTAGAATCATTAATTGTCATATATGTATTAGTCATATTTGGTAATTTCGTAGCTTTAATTTAAGCGATAGGAAAAACAATTTATAAAAATTATAACCAATCGATTTTTAAATTGACCATGAGAACAAACGTGACGAAATTATTGTGAATGCATTAAAGCCAATAATTCTCTTTTAATATATAAGAGATTATTGACATTTTTGGGGTAAACCATAGAGTATTCCCGAATGATAATGTAAGATACCTTTATTTATCTTAATATTCAGTTATATTGTTATTTAATTTAAATAGTATTTTCTATTAAATAATAATTAATAAAACATTACAAATTTTCGTAGCAGTTTTTTGTCATGATTACTTATAATACTATTAATTATGGAGGTTTGAAACCCATTTTTTTCTAAAATACCGTCAAGGCATCCGCCTCCTAGGCGTTTAGACGCTATATGGTTGGTGATCATATTGTTTCTAACTTATACAATGTTTTATGCGGATTTATATAATTTTGACTTATAATAGCATTTAGGTGAACATTAAACGGTTTACGCGGACAGCAAATTTTAAACGTTAACAGTCAAAAATAAACTATTAATATCATGGTATTTTTATTAATATTATTCTTATATTAATTTTAGTTATTTTATGTATTTATATGATTGTAGATATTAGTTTAATTATTTGAAAAACCATTTTACATTTATGATCTTTATATATTTAAAATATTTAAAGATTAATAATCTGAAACTATTTATATATGCTAAAATATATACTTATAAATAAAAATATAGGTAGAAAATATTTTATGATTAGCTTCTAAAACTACTGTATATATATATATATATATTAGTCTTAAATTTTTTTATTGTAAAAATATAAGTCTTTATATGTCCCGTTTAGGCATTCGTATATACATGGCAATATACGTTCATATACCGTGTAATGAACGCCTAACGCACTTTAAAACACTGCTTGAAACTATGGAGACTTGAAACAAAGTCGAAATGATTGAGGCTAGAGAAAAAATCAGAATGATTAAGGCTTGAGACAAAATCTAAAATGGAGACCTCTTTCTTAGTTTATAAAAATTTCAGAAAACTGATTTAATATAAAAATGTTTTACTACTAATTTATGAATAATATTTTTTTTATTTTGTGCATTTAATATGATTGAGCTTCGTTATTTGTATTTTTTTATTGGGCCAATTAAAAATTAATTGTGCAAAATAAATGGGTTTTTATACAATATGAGAGCCTGCAAAATTGGAGCCTTGAGGCCAATTTATCATTGGGTTTGGCCTAGGGTCAAACCAATGGTGAGACTAGTTAAGTTTTATATATCAGATTAATTAACTTTATATTAATATACATATATGATATATGTTAATATAGGTGAATACAATTGATCATGAGAAATTATAGAAGTGTAAACATCAATTAAAGAATCATACTAGATTTTGACAAGCCTTTAATTTAGAGGATGAATATATTTTTTTTCTTTTACATTTTTTTGAAACTTAATTATTATATTTGTGTTTTCTTAATCATATTTGTGTATTTTTTTGTAATCATATTTGTGTAAAATATTTTTTTAAATGATAAATAAGATGTTTTAGTAATTGTATTAAAATAATCCGACCAAATCTATATTAATAGATCATGTTATTGTTTTAGTAAAATATAATATTTTACTAATTAATGACTTTAATGTTTCTAATATCATTATATTTGATAATATTACTACTTTATCTATTTTCACCAAATTATATATGAATGTCTTAATTGAATATATAAATATGCGTTCATGATTTATTACATACACGTATATGATATGTTAACATAAGAAAATACAACAGATCATGATGAATCATATTAATGTTCTCACATGCATGCGTCGTCCACATAGTTATGTGTATTTTTAATCTAAATTCAACACAAAGTTACTATGTGGATTTAAGCATAAACATTTTATCTGGATCAGAAAACTCGAATCAGAACCAAACCTAAATAGCTAGCCAAAACTGAAATAAGACAAAAAAACCCTAACTGTTCCTATATTTTATATCTAAATTAAATAATCAAACCAAACTAGAGTCGAACCAAACTAAAGCCAATTATGAAAAATTATCTGGACAACTAAAACGTATCTCAAAATATTTTAATATTTTTATCAGAATATTTAAAACAATTTAAATTATCTGTTTTTTGTCTAAAGCATTCTAATTACTCTATATTCGATCCAAATCATTCTAGGTTTATTGTCCGCTTTGATCTTAACCTAAAACTATTTGAATCGATCTAAACCCAAAAGTGGTCGTTCATCTATACTATTAAAGCATAGGCAGAATCCTATGAGAGATTCTGCCCATGCTTTTTCTAAATATTTACATCTAAATGTCACTGCCTTCTTTTTTTTTCTTTTTTTTAAAAAAAAAATCCACAACAATAAATGCTCAAACTAGAGAGCTCCGATTTGATCCGAGTATTTAGATTTTGGATTTTCGGAAATAAAAATTTCAACCTCATTCACGTATTTATAAATATTGGTTTGGATTCGATTAGGATCTTTGTTGATTCGGATAACCCGTTTAAATTATTTAAAGAAATAAAAAAAATCATAAATACTTTAAATTTCTCAAATCTAAAAAAAAAAATATTACATATAAGTTTCAGTACACATTCGGGTATGAACCGGGTCTATTCGGGTTTTATATTTTTCGGGGTTAAAAATTTAAAATATTTATAATTTTTGCTCGGCTTCGGTTCAGATTTTTGCGGGTTATGATAACCCATTTAAATTATTTTAAAAAATTTAAAATTAAAATATATTTTAAATTTTCTCAAAATCTAAAAATAGGAAAAATAATACATATAAGTTTGAATAATGTATGCCAAAATACATAAAATTAACATAAAATTTGGTTTGGTATGAATATTTTAATAAAAAATCAACAGATATTTCAATTATTTTTGGTGTTTAGAGTATTATTTAGCTATTTTAAATATTTACTTTTAAAAAATTTAAAATGTCATATATGTTTTAGATATTCTTTATATATTAAATATAAAAATAATTAATATATTGAAGATATAAATCTATTTCGGATACATTCGGGTTCATGAAATACTTCAGTTCGAATCGAATTCGGTTTTGGTTCTCTATATACAAAATTTTTGAACCCATTAGAATATTTAACCAATTTTGGTTCAAAGTAATTTTTGGATTAAATTCGATTTGGTTCTTCGATTCAAGTTTTTTATGCAGAATTAACCACAATAGTCAAACTGAAACTAAATCAAAATTCAGAGATAACCAAATGGTTCATATATCTTGGATCAGAAAACCAAAATTTAAACCAAAACTAAACAAAAAATAACAAAATAGAATTAAACCAAAAATACTTCCGCGCTTTTAAAGCGCGGATCAAAATCTAGTCGAGCTCAAAATCTCTTACCCATAATAACTGAGGCAAACCAAATCAAAACCTCAAATGTCCAGACCTACGTGTAGGGGCAGATCCACGGTGTCAGGTAGTGGGACACGTGCCCCCAAATCCTTTAGGAAAATTGTTTAACAACCAAGGGACATCTGACTTTTGTAGATTAATTGGTAAAGATGTGCCCGGTAAAGTCGCCCTCTTCGGGGTCCAAAGCTACACAATTTTTTGACATTTTTATTTGCTGTTTGACACGTATGCTCTTACTGTATCTATCTTTACAGTTATAACTTATAAATAGCATAAAAAAACTTATAAATAGCTTTTCCCCTCCTTCTCCTTTGTTTATTTTTTCTTTTCATAGTTATCTATTATATTTTATATATTTATCTTTTGAAGATTCTACGCCACATTGTAAGTACATTTTTAATAATAGACATTCACAATTGCTAGTAAATAAATAAAGCCAATTAATATTAAAATAATAAATAATATATTCATTAATTTATTTCACAATTAGAGTTTTGTTTTTTTATGATAAGATGACAAAACAAAGTTATGTATGATATTAATATATTTATGAATATGTTAACTTGAAGATTACTTTTTTGTATATTTTCAAATTATTTTTAAGTGTAATCAAATTATTGTGATTAATAACATTTGTGATGAAGTTTAAGAATTCTTAAACTTATTTTATAAAAAAGTTCCTGTTTTTTTGAGAAAGTACCTAAAAAGTTCTTGGGTTGTGAACAAATGTATGTTAATTTTTTCACAGTTTATAGATGATTATGTTTTATGATTAGTATCTTACAATATTTTTAATATAATGTTATTGAAGTCTATTATATAAATTAAATGAATGTATTATTAACTATGTGCCCCCGTCAAAAATTTGTTCTGGATATACCAGTGACTATGGGTGTGATTGGTAGCTGTTGTAGGTGTTCTTCCTAACTCTATTTATTTATATATCATTAAATTCAGAGTAATCAAACTTTAAGTTTTTTATTTAAACTACAGTTTTTAAAATAATTTACAGCTGTATAAGTGTTTTGCAGAGCCAAATATCCAAAGAATTTTTTTAGGACTTTCTATAAAATTTATAGAAATAAAAACCTAAAACCACAGCAAAAAATCTACTGATTTTTTTCTACAGCAAAAATTTTAAAACTACCCTATGTGGATTATTCATATATGAATGTGTATGAGAAGAGAAATGGAAAATAGGTTCGTATATATATTCATTACATCAATTAATAAACATCTAAGTTTTTGAGAAAATAAAAATTATTTCCAGACATCTTAAATTAGAAAACAAAAGATGTATTGAACCCTAGTTTTCATCAATCAAGACCTTATATTACATTCTGAAGACATAAATAACAAACAACTAAATATATTGCTTGTCATGAGTATCTAGATCAACATGAGTTGCTAAAGATATTGCAATAGATTACCAAAAAAAAAAAGATATTGCAATATGCCAATATCCCGATAAAAATAGAGACATAAAGTGATGCTTTAGTTTGATAGTATACAAAATAAGGGCTTGATTCTGAATATAGGTGGGAATGTGGCCCCCCAAGTCCAACCCATGTGGTTTGTTCCATGTTTCACCACCACCTACCCACTTTTCTCATTTCCATATGTATAAAACTCTTAAGTAACGCTACTGGCGGAGTCAAGTTTGGTGGGATGAAGCGATTTGCCCCTGTAAAATAAAATAAAATTAGCGTAAATTCTTACAGATAATAAATAATTAGTGCCTCATACCACATAATTTATTTGAATTATATATTTTCATCCATTAATATTTTCCGCTTATTTCTATCAACCAAAATATTTTTATATATAATTCAATTGTATCCATCCAAATGAATGTATTTATCTTTTGCTCCTAAAAGCATTCATACGAATTCATAAATTTTAGACGTTTAGTTAATATTTAATAAACATGAACACAAAACATATATGAACATATCGAAGAATTTGACTTATGCTAGCACATTTTTTCCTTACATTTTTCTGCAAAGCTTATAAGGTTTTAGTTTATACTTTCAAACGAGATGCACCAACTAATTTTTTATAAAACAAAAATTACTTTTTATGAAATATTTTATTTCTGTACGTCTAAGATCAGTCAATTGCCCCATGCACTAAAAATAAAAACAACTAAAGTTTGATCCGCATTGTTTGTGCCGGTATTTTTCATTTTATAAATATATATTTTGATATTTTAGTAAATGTTTTAAATATATGATTTATATGTTAGTGTTTTCAGCCATCTAAACTATACACTCATAAACATATAACAAATGAGGTTCTCAGATGAAGCAGAAGTAGAACATAATAAAAATGGATATATTTGCATAATGATAAAAAAAAGAGTTTTAGATTTTCTGGTAAGAGGTATAAAAGGAAAAACTCTTCTCCCAAAAATATCTAAACTACAAAACTGCATTTGATCCGCATTGTTTGTGCCGGTATTTTTTTCATTTTATAAATATATATTTTGATATTTTAGTAAACGTTTTAAATATATGATTTATATGTTGGTGTTTTCAGCCGTCTAAACTATACACTCATAAACATATAACAAATGAGGTTCTCAGATGAAGCAGAAGTAGAACAAAATAAAAATGGATATATTGCATAATAATAAAAAAAGAGTTTTAAATTTTCTGGTAAGAGGCATAAAAGGAAAAACTCTTCTCCCAAAAATATTTAAACTACAAAACTGGCGAAGGAAAATGTGGGGAACTGTTTATGATGTGTGTCCCTGATAAAATTATGAAAGGATATCTCTAAGTTTAGACTCAAGCTAAGATTTGTGTTGTGGAGTCGGGATATGAGAAGTTGAAGGCTAGACGAAGAGAGTGATTCTCTTGGATTGAGGTCATGGAGGCTGACTCTGCACTTCAACGAGACTGCTTATCATGTTATTCAATGAAAATGGCATTACCTTTAGATCATAATGTTTGGTTTAATACCTTTTATTCAAGTCACTTCTATATGTGAAATAGTTCATGGCTCTATCTTGTCACAAAAAAAAACATAATCTAATGGCAGAATTGACTTAGCTCGCATCGAACCTTTAGTAGTTCAAAACTGTAAAAAAGAACACGAGTTTAATTGTGTTTTATGTTCTTTTTAATAGAATGAATTGAAAAGATTTTTGACATTATACCTAAAAACCCGATGGACATTTTACCAAGAAAAAAAAGAAACAATCTGAGGAGTATAGCAAAAATGTCAAGAAACTAGTCCAGTTATAAAAGGCGGACTTTTCAAGGAAGCGAGGAGAGATTGATTCCTTCCTGTTTGCAGTAAGGTTAAAAATATAAACAACGCTTTCTCATTTCCTTTTCGATTTATATATATATTTACAATAACTCGCCTCCCTTTTGCAATAGTCGCTCGTGGAGAGTATTTTGGTAACAGCCCCCACCAACCCACCCCTTCCACTCGGACGGAGTCTCCAACGAACTCACGCCTTCACCAAACATCTCACTCAGATCTCCCACGATGCAGAGCTCCGCCGTCTTCTCCCCCCTCTCTCCCTCCCTCCCTCTCCTCAAACCACGCCGTCTCTCCCTTCGCCATCCCGTCCTCACCGCCTCTTCGAATCTCAACGTCTCTCCTCCGAATGTCGTCTCCGTTCCTCCTCTACCTCGCCGATCTTGGCGTCTCGCCTCTTCCGACTCCCCGCTCCGTGCCTGGTCCGGTCTCCCTTCCGTCTCCCCTTCCCTCGACACTAACCGTTTCAAAACTGCCGCCACGGCGGTTCCGGAGAACGCTGAGGAAGGAGAAGAAGGGAGTGGAAAGCTGAGTAAGATCCTCGAGCTTGGCTTGTTGTTTGCGCTTTGGTACCTTTTCAATATCTACTTCAACATCTACAACAAGCAGGTATTGGATTCTTAGATCCTCTACACCTCTTCGTTCCTCTTTATATATGCTTTAGGATCGTTAGATAAGTTTCGCATATGATTGAATCTGGAGGGATATTTTGTGCCGTTTCTTGCTGATTTGATTCTTGTTATGTTATAATATTGTTTCATTCTTAGCAATGTTCTAAAAATCGCTAGGCAGTGATTAGGCGTTTTATAGAGGATTATTGTTTATGCGGGCGCTTAGGCCGATTTTTCGGACGCCTAGACCGATTTTTAAATAGTTCGCTTTGAAAAAATCGTTTCGTTCATGTTAAGATTTCAGTGATTGATGATCTAATTTGATTCCCTGCAGGTTTTGAAAGCTCTTCACGCACCAATGACTGTCACTTTAGTTCAGTTTGCGGTTGGTAGTGTGCTCATTACCACCATGTGGGCTCTTAACCTTTACAAGAGGCCCAAGATCACTGGTGCTCAGGTGCCTTTTTTTTTGTTTTTTTTTGTTTTTTTCATGGAAACTGTTCTTATTCAGGAGGTATATTATTTACTGACTCATGGATATTTGATTTTTACCTTGATAGCTAGCGGCAATCTTGCCACTTGCAGTTGTGCACACGCTTGGTAATCTCTTCACTAACATGAGCTTGGGGAAAGTCTCTGTTTCCTTTACTCACACCATTAAAGCCATGGAGCCTTTCTTCTCCGTTGTCTTGTCTGCTATGTTTCTCGGAGAGGTAAGACCTCTTCTCTGATTCCTTATTGTAAGTCTTAAAGCTTTAATTTTTTATCTCTTGTCTTATTAGATTCCTACTCCGTGGGTAATCGGTTCCATTATTCCAATCGTTGGTGGAGTTGCACTTGCTTCAGTGACAGAGGTCTCATTCAACTGGTAAGCTCGTTCGAGAATTGTCAATTATCTATTCTTCTGGCTAATAGTTGCAATTACTAACTAACCACTTTTGATTGTTCTGTGTGGCAGGGCTGGCTTTTTGAGTGCAATGGCTTCAAACTTGACTAACCAATCCCGTAACGTGCTTAGCAAAAAAGTCATGGTCAAGAAAGATGTAAGTTCCCTGAGAATGACTCAAAACGTATTTGTGGATGAAAATACAGATCTTGATGTTGTATTCTAATGCAGGATTCTTTGGACAACATCACCCTCTTCTCTATAATAACCTTGATGTCTCTCTTTTTGATGGCTCCTGTGACTTTCTTCTCCGAAGGAATCAAGTTCACTCCGTCATACATCCAGTCAGTTGTGAGTTTTGTTTCTATGTTGCAAGATCAATCTTTTAATGTTTCCAGTCCCTAACGAAGTCTCTTGGTTTCAGGGTGTGAATGTTCAACAAATATACACCAAGTCTCTTATTGCTGCACTCTGCTTCCACGCATACCAGCAGGTAAGCCTTTTTTTCTTCTCCCTTTGCTGTTTTCGTTGCTAGAATATGAATCTGATTTTTTGGAGCAAAAATACAGGTGTCGTACATGATACTGGCGAGAGTATCACCTGTTACACATTCTGTAGGAAACTGTGTGAAGCGTGTGGTGGTCATCGTGAGCTCTGTCATCTTCTTCAAGACACCGGTCTCGCCTGTTAATGCTTTTGGTAATATCCAGTCACTTTTTTGTGTAAAACCCATCTCTTACACAATCTTTGGAAGCTCACTAATGTTATTGTCCTTGCTTTCTTGTAGGAACCGGAATTGCCCTAGCGGGAGTCTTCTTGTACTCGAGAGTGAAGCGTATTAAGCCAAAGCCTAAGACTGCCTAAGCAAAACTATCTGCTACTGCTTTTATATGTATTACAATTTTCTTGAGCCGAAGTTTTATTTCAGATAGATGGTTTTATTCTTCTGCGGATTCTTGATACGTTTCTTCTCTTTATCATGTGTTATTTGCTGATTACTCTTTGAAATATTTTACAGTTCTCCAACAATAATTTCAGCGCAATTCTAACTACAAAACTATTTTGGTCGTGGAATTACACTTTCCTGTAGTTAAGAGTTGTATTTGTTTTCAAACCACATCAAATGTCACCTAATCTATTCTATTAAATTATGAACATAATTAAGAATATTCTATTAAATTATGAACATAATTAAGAACATCATCTATTGATATAAATTTGCTTTAACTATACATTCTCTTTATTTAGAGCATCTCTAATTCCACTCTATAATAAACTACAAAATAGAGTAGGAAATAGAGTAATGAACAAATAAAAAAATTATTACTTATTTATTTTTCTCTTTATATATTCATATCTAAATTTTTTGTTTTCTGTTTGGTATATTAATTGAATTAAAATATAACTATAAAGAAAAACATAAACATGATTACAAAAAAAAAACATAAGTAAAGATTTAAATTAAAAAACAAAAATGTGAATATACACCAAACTTTTGTCCAAAAAAGATTTAAATTTCTAAAAAAAAATTAAAAATATATATTCACCTTTTTAAAAATGCATGTCAGAATCTCGTTGTATTATTAAACTAAAGCTTTTGTTGATTGTTTAATATATTTATCAGCTATTTAATTTTAATAAATTAATTTAATTGGTAAATTAAACTTTGGTGATTTTTTGTCAAGTAAAAAAATATACTTTTGCCTAACAATAACAGAGAAAATGACATATTTTTACCTTAACAAATTTGATTGTACCAAATATGACGTACCGCTGCGACCTGCTCCGGATCCAGCTCGCATCCATACTAATAGTTAAGGAATCCAATTGTTTTTATAAATATAGGTTTTTAAATAGATTTCTTTTTTTTTAAAACAGAAAATTTTAAATAAAATTGAAAGGAGCTCAAAAATATTTTATATGTATATAGTTTTATTTTCATTACAAAATAAACTAAATATTACTGACTAAACTAATTTTTTTAAAAAAATATTTGGAATATTAAATAAACATGAATTTTAAAGGGTCAAAAAATCTTTTTCCGAGGCACCTAACAATGTTAAACCGGCCATGCCTATTTGAATTTTGATGCTAAAAAGCTTAAGGATTTGGTTCCGGAGACAGTTAAGTGATCTGGACCAGCTCTACCACATGCGCAGAGAGCACTTCGAAAATATGTGTGTAAATGTGTTTAGAAGATGATTTAATCCTTTGTATATAAAATACCTATCATATCACTAAAATAAAACATAATTCGGGAAGAGTGGTTTGTGTGCTAGGTGAAGTAACTGCCTTAACTTGGATTTAAACTCCAAAGATAACTAACATAAAACAACATCATTTTGTGTTAATCTTCGATTTGTTGTTTAGGCATTAGGCCCAATTTGAATGTCCGACCGACTAGCGCCTAGCCTAGCGAATTTTTGAACACAGGTTAATATATAGTCCACAAATAAAGTTAAATCATAATTAATTAATAAAGGTAAATATATAGTCCTCAAGTAAAGGTAAATCATAATTAATTTTTATAAAGTTTATATAAATATAAATATAAATAATATATTGGGTTGTGTATTTTATTCATATTTAAGTTATTTTTTAATTTTTCTAAACAGTTCAAAATATTTTGATGTATTTTGCCATTTCACACATAAAATACATTTATATTTGCGGCAATATACCTTAAATAATTGTTCAAAAACAAAAAGAAAATTATATATTTAAAATTCAATTAATACACATAGCACAAAATTAAGTATATGTTTTTCTTACTTTTACATTATCACATACATCCACTAACTCTTTCTTTGTAAAATAGTACACCATGATAAAAGTCGGCATTGACTATAACAAACAGAGACAAACAAGGCTGTAGTATACAGTAAATATATGAGTACAAACTCAGAAGAATTCAGTTTGCCCAAATTTGGCCGGATCTGAGCATAGACCGGTGACATTGAGTTTGGCCTCCAAGAGTTTTTGATTTTTTTTTTTTTGCATAAGTGACAACCAAATTTGGAATTCTTTTTACAACAACTCTTTAGAAATGTTTCAGTTCTCTAAACTCTCAGATCAAATCCGGCTCATATTAGACATCGGCTATCTCTAATGTGTTTTTTTCCTACGGTATAAAAAAAACAACGCTAGAAGGATAAATATGCAATTATGAAGAGAGCCCATGTATATAATATTATGTCATATAATGAAATAATTTAGGATTCTACATGATCACAGTGAAATCCGAAATTTATAAGAACAAATATAGGTTTAAATGAGTTCAAACAAAGATGGAATGGAAGCATCTACATCTTTGCACAATCAGCAGGCTTAAATGAGACCGTCTTAGAAACGGTGTCGTAACCAACAAGGAAGTTCATCTGTGATAGATTCCCGTAGATGGCCAACTCGTCATTCCCACGGAAGGCGAAGCAAACCAAATCCTCAGAGAGTTGTACGAAGGCATTGGAGGAGTCTAACGTCACATC
>NC_079518.1:15969968-16094592 GCF_000801105.2 Raphanus sativus
TTCGATTTTGAAAACAATACTAACTGCTGGTTCTAAAACCATTAAAATAGTTATCAATGATGTTAAAATAAAGTATTAAAAATTGTAAAATATGTTTTTGTAGTAAAATTTACTTGATGACCACATTACGATTTTTATAATATAAACAGGGTGATAAAAGATTTAAGCTCAAATCGATCAGGCTCACCATAAATTCAAAATAGATTTCGGTCCACGATTACAATTACAAATGCTCAGACCAACATATAAATAACTATATAAGAAACACAAGTGTATGCATTTTAAAAAAATCAAACACATATACATATCTAATTTGTCAATGCTATATAGTTTTAATTTTTATCATATAAGTTTACTCTGCGCAAAGCGCATGTCTTATCATAGTTTCATAGTAAAAAGTATAAGATTTACCTGATTTTTAGAGATGCAAGAAAGATGAATGGACCATCAGGGAGAACAAAGATTCAATAAATCAAAATGTTTATGACACCTTTTGAGATGTACCTTTTTTGTTCAAATTTGAGATGTACCTGTTAGAAAATAATACAAGCAAACAGGAAGGCAAGGGACAAACGGAATTTAAACATAAAACAAAATTTTAAAGCCAGAGATAATATCTGAAATCAAAAGAGAATAAACCGGTGTTAGAAAAAACATGATCCGAACAATGTTTGAACAAAAAAAACAGAAAAATGAAACTATTTAAAGTTTTATTTTAGTTATCCATGGGTTTAATGAGACATATATGCCTCTCCAAGCTTATCCCAATCAATATATGGACTTTGACTTTGGATAATTCCTCCTCTGCAAGGAGGAGTTTGGTTTTGAGTTTCTCTTTCTCATCCTTAAAGTCGAAAGATTCTTCCTCAAAGTTTTCTAACAACTCTATTTGTGCAGAAATAGAGTTTACTTCAAGTTGTGCTGAGTGCCTTAACTCTTTTGCTTCCATCTGATCCTTTACCATAAGAAGGATCGTTTTGTAATGCTTCCGAGTTGCATTTTCTCCTTTCTTAAAACCTTCTTTTGGACTTGATCCATAGTCCATTGAATGATTCCTCTTCAAGTCAATCGAGCTCGCCTCTAAACCTGGCTAGTAAAATTCGATTGTAGTTTTAAAAATCTTATATAAGATATGATATGCGAACTAGAGGAAACACTTACTTTGATTTTTTTGATATTGAAGAAATGATAAAGAGAAGATATGATATAAAAAGAGTATAAACCATGGACCGTGGGTAGGTGAAATTTTACGAAAAATTTTTTACTATTTTTTAATATTCATTTATGGTATTGAATATTTGATCAGGAATTGTGTGTTAGTGAAATCTAATCTATTCTTTTAGCAGAGGAAAAAAACTAATCTAACCTACGTAACCTTAGTATACGTGACATGTAGACATGTAAAAAAATTTCAAAAAAAAAAAGACATGTAAAATTAACAAAATGTGGTCTTTTAACAACCAAAAAAAAATTAACAAAAAAAAAAGTGGCCAAGAAGTTATAAGAATAAAATGGGCTTTCGTTCATTTTTTCAGCCCATTAGTGGAAACAAAAGGTGTACCCTGCACTCTGCAACACCCAATCATTATAATTTGAAATTAGTCACTCACTCCTCCGCTCTCTTCTTCACCCGTTAGGAAAGAAAGAGAAGAGAAGAGGGAGCGTTACTTGTTGGATCGAGAGAGAGAGAGAGAGAGAAGAGACTGAAAATGACGAAGCGGAATCTCCGATCGAAGCCTTCTACAGTCGGTGAAGACGCGGAGCTTCTCTTCCAGAAGAAGATTCGAGATCTGGAGTCCCTCAACGAATCTCTCAAGGTCTTTCCTTCGTAACATCATTTTTTTACGAAATTTCCTCCTGATTTTAAGATCTAGCTTCGATGATCTCGCTTTGGTTTCGTAGCATGATCGATTTTGTGGTTTCGCGTGTGCAGAAAATATCTTATAGTTTTGTATGAAGTTTCATTTGAATCAGTGGAGCTATTTGTATTGAGAGCCTTTAGAGAAGTTGTTATCTTATAATATGATCTGTTTTGAAACAGCTTGACGTGGAAGAGCTGAAGTCGAAACTAGCTGGTGTTTCAGTTACTTCTTCTTCTGGTGGTACCTTGCAGTCAAGTAGAGCTTCTAACAAGTCTATTGCTACAAAAGAGGAGGTGAAAATCATTTTTTCATTCATTCTTCAGGTTTCAATTTAAAGAGATAATCTATTTGCACGCACATGTTGTAACTTTGATACTTGTTGTGTATATAGGGTATGAGCTCAAGGAGTAAGTCGAATCCACGTTCTATGTGCTCAACAAAGAAGCAGCATGGAACTGAGAGTTGTGTAAAGCAGGTCGATGGTGAAGTCCAGAAACTCAAGGCGCAAAAGGTAAACCCCATCTTTTGTCTTGTGGCAGATAATGTGAAGAAGATTTGACGTTTGTGAGTTGTGTCTACTCTTCAGGTTAAGTTGCAGTGCAAGATCAAGCTTGACTCTATGCAGTTCAGACTATCTAAAGCTTCCCTCGAGAAGGAAACTCTTCAGGTTAAGCCAAGATACACCCTTTCGTTGATTGAATAGTTCTATTTAGCCTCAGGTTTTTAGTTAATATCTTCTCTTCTAACAGCTCAAGAAGGAGCTAAGGAAGAGCGAGTTCGAGAAACATGTACTCTCAGCTTTGAACAGGCGCCAGAAGCAGGTATCTGCTCTGCTGATTCTTTATATTGCTGCGTATAGTTTTCAGCAGCAGTTTTGTCCCGAGTTCATGCTGATTCTTGATTTTCCAAATTCTTTTGATCAGATTTTGCAGCTGAAGAATACACAGGCTTTGACAGCCCTGAAGCGTTTAAAATTGCTTCTGCAACCGAAAAAGACCTTTTCCAAGAAAAATAATGGTCAGATAACAAGTGTCATTATTGCCTCTTTCTTCCTGTTTTTTTTTTCATTGGCTAAACTGTTTAAGTATCTTCTTTCTATTTTTCTTCCAGGTCTACCAAAAGGAACGAGCTCTACCATTCAGGCCGGGGTACCCACTGTATGATATGTGCTTTCAACTTTAGCTACTTATTGAATTTCATAAGTTGTCAATGTAAATGATTTCTTGTTCTGGTTGTGTAGGAGTCTAGCAATGAAGTTGTGCTGCTAGTGAAGTTGAACAAGATTCACTCTGGTTACGAACGGCAAATGAAAGAGTATGGTTTCAAAAGAAAGTTCATCAATGCTAATAAAATGTTATTTTACTTCTGTCGTCAGAAATGATAGTGTTCCTTACATTTTTGTTATCAGAATAGCTGAAGAGGTAAAAAAGTTCAGCCTAGAGGCAAGTGTGTTGAAGGCAGAGTTCGAGGGAGAGCAAAACTCATTGTAAGTTGTTTGATAGTTACTAAACTTTTGTTGTAGCCTCAAATTGTGTTCTTCTCTAAGGTGATTTTCTTTATATATATATAGCTCTCCGTCATGTGACAATGGAGTCAACCAGACCCCTATAGACTCGGAACTAAAGGAGCTTAAAGAGGAATTTAGCAAACTAAGTACTCTAGTCAGCCAGATGGAAATGGCCAAACCTCAATTCAGTCAAACAGATAGAGTTCAGGTTATCATCAATTCTGAATTTAACATTTAATCTTTTATCCCTAAGTAACCAGTTCTGAGTTTTCAATTTTCTAACTTGTTCATCAGACCGGACCAGTTGAATACTCTGTTCCCAGTAAGGATAAAGATGAATCAAACTTAATACTCTCTCAGGAGAGAACTTCAGTCTATGGTACCAGTGATGAATCAAGAAGCATAGAGCCATCTCAAGTGAAAGAGTCTGGGGAAGCGCTCTCGTCTGAGGAAGCGCATAGCAAAAAAGAGCAGAGCAAAGCTGAGATGTGTTGCTCTTGCACCAAAAAATCTCTGTGCAAGACGAAAAGCTGCAAATGCAGAGCAAATGGAAGTGGGTGCGGTATCTCTTGTGGCTGCATAGCCTCCAAATGTAGCAACAGAGGAGAAAATGTAAGATCTGACAAAGGAATGCAAGCAGTTGTAGATGGTAAGAAGCCCGTTGACGACACCAAAGTTGCAAACAAACAACCATTGCGTGATATAGGGAATATACAAGTAAGCTTCTTGTTTTTCTTCTGATTTAGACCAGACCATCTTTACATCTTTTTTGTTATTAACTTTGAATTCTACAGGAAGCTGGGAAAGTTGGTAAGCTGAAAAAAGTGCAGAAGCCAGTTGCTAAGAAGAAATGAAAATAACTGATAAAGATAAAGCTTCAAGACTCCAGAGATGTGAGAGTTAGACAAAGTTAAGATTGCCAGAAGCTTGATTGGTTTTGTTTTGTTTTACTGTCTATTTTTTCTTCAGAACTATCATATAGTAGTTCTACATTTGGATCTTGATCTCCATTGGTTAATAGTTGGCAACATTAAGAAAAAAATCACCAAAATATAGTTTAAACTTATTATCCATATATTTTAAATTTGATACAGTATGCAGCAAGAGATAAATAACTATAATAAAAACAAGCCACAAGAAAATTGAACTGAGAAATAGAAAATGTGCTTTTTTCTTATTAATTTGAAACTCTTTGATCTTTTTGTTTATTGCATTGCTTTGTATACACGAGAGAATTGTGTCTATCTAAAGAAACAATACAAAGCTAGTAACTCATATAGACTTGCTTATATGATAGACATTGTGACAAACCAAAGAAAACTATTTTTTATGCAATAAGCCTAAGGTTAAGTCTTCTTAACCAGATAGAGTGAAGCATCATATGCATCACGTCGTAGGGCTGAGCTGGACGGTTCAACACGAAATGCCGCTTGACTTCTAAGACTCTCTTATACATCTTCAAGTATCTAACAAGAGAGACACTCTCTAGAATCGTTTTGATCTCACTTATCCTAGAAACAGGGATTTGTATGGAAAAGGAGTCCCAATTAAGCACATCACTGAATGGTAATGAATAGTTATCCGATATGATCACAGGTACACAACCAGCGTATATAGCCTCGACCTCCCTTGGGCTAGCGACCTCCCAACCACTCGGGCATAGACAAAACTTGCTCATCCCCATTAGTGTTGTATAATCTTTACCCGGAGGAAGACGCTCATACACTTGTACTTGACTGTCCTTTTCTTTCCAATGTTGAAATAAGATTTTTCGGATATTACCGTGTGTTCTTCCCGCGAAAAATGCTAGTATAGATCGAACTCTCGGTGACTTCCCGAGGAAAGAGGGACCTAGTTTACCTTTAGGAAGATAGATCTCCGGAATGGATACATCTAGGTTCGGCCTGAATCCTTCTGAGGTGTTAGCATTGCAAAGTCCCCTTATGAATCTTTCGAACAACTTTGGGTTCCCATCGATCACGTCTGGTGCCTATACACAATATTTTTTACAGAAAAAATATATTATATTAAAATTTAAATTACACAAATGTGTGTTTATCATATTTCCTATTAACATTTAGAATCAAGCTAAGAGGTGAATACAATAGGATATATAATTCTTTTGAAAAATAAAAAAATATGATTCTTTTGGAAATTTACTATACATACAATATTATAAATTGACTATTAATTAGAGTATTTCCAATATCATTCAATTTTAACACTAAAATGAAGTTTAAAATAAGAAATGTTCAAATCATACTTAATTTTCCATTTCACAATAAAACAAAAAAATGGGATTACTCCATAAACAAGTTAATGAATTTATTTTTTACTCAATACTCCATTTTCATTCAAAAATAGAGTACGATTGAATAAAACTCAACTTTATTGACAAGTTACTTAATGTTAAAATAAATAAATAGGATAATACATTAGAGATACTCTTATATTTTCCATTTATATACTCACTTGTTATGTTTCTAATAACAATTAGCCTTTTTGTTAGGTTGAAATAGTATAAATATTAATTGATACACTTTCCTAATTATACGATCCATTAAGTTGTACATTACATTCGTGTAGAAATTATGGGATGATTGGTTGGACTTTAACTAATTATTTTTAGCTTTAATTTTTCTTCACAACCAAACAAATTGCCAATCATGTTTTACGTAATTTTCAAAGTTAAAACCAATTTAAAAAAAAAATGGTTGTAGGAGCCTTATTTTCTATAACAAAAAATTACCAATATAGGAATTTTCTTTTTTATTCTCTTTCTTATTTAGTTTCTACAGCTTTCAAACTAAAATTTATAGTAAATTCTAGAGACTAAAATTTATAGCAAATTCTCTGCAACTGCAATCTAACATCAAAGATGATTACTACATATATCTTCTTTTAGCAATTTGCAATATCTATCATAAGAAATAAAAGGTTGTTATTTGCAGTATCTGATATGTTATATACACTCAATCAATGGTCAGAGAAGAAAAAACACGTACCCAGTCATGGCATGATACCATGAAATGGTCACCTCCACGGCTTCTGTTCCAAAAGGGATACTTAGTAGCAACAACATCAACATAATCCTCTATAAGGCGGTGTAGGCGAGCCCGCGAAAACCCTTCGACAGAGGTTATGGGCTTGTAGACAAAGTGGATGACCTTGGCGACGCTAAATGGAACGAAATAAACGTGAGCATCATCAGGGTGATCTGCCCGAAAATGGCTCCTCATAGGGCCCTCTACGCACATTTCGTCCATGAACTGTCCTTCTATACCGTAAATGTCATTAACAGGGCCGTCGTGGAACAGTGGGGCCTCTCCCTCGGTGTATGTCCACACCTTAAAACGATTCATCATTTCCGTGTGACTCCTGATTTAGTGCATAGACGAGACGAGTGTGAGATCATATTACAAATTTAAAGTTGGCCTCTATCTATCATTTAAACAAATATGTTTACAAATATAAGGACATATAGTAGCAGCCAAGAGCACCATGTAACAAGTGGCTCCCACAGTCCCACTTATGTTAAGTAAATGTATTTCAAGAACAATTTTTAATTAACGTATTTCCACACATGATGTCATGATGTGTAACAGGATCGAGCCTTTGCCATAGTAGCTTTTTGAATAATGAGCTCATGTTAAAAAGTAATTGAATATATTTGATCTTTCTAGGTTCCATTAATCTTATAATATTCAATTTGCAATATTATATAAACTCTTCGATTTAACAAAAGAGGAATAGAAGCTCGTGCATAGAAAGTGGCATCTCACCGGAGCCGTTACATTGTAGTGTAAGTTGCGTAATTGTTTTGTCATGATGATCACTAATATCGATGTAAAATGGTTGGAAAAATAAGAAAACCCATGTGACTATCAAATATGTCAGCGCTATCATCTTTGACGCGCAATCTAAGAAACGATTAGACATTATGTACTAGTCAAGTATTTGTTGTACTCGTAAATTACCAATTTTGTAAAGAAGGAAAAAAAAACTAACTGGTGAAAGGCGGCTGGGTTCTTGTAGAGAGAGCTGCTATAGTTTTGTGTAGAAGCTGCCCTCTTAATTGCTGCTCTTGCTTTCGCTAAATCTGCTTCTACTTTGTTCAACCTACTTCTTTTCTGGACAGCAAAAATTGAAAAAAAAAATAGTAATAATGATTAGAATATTATAAAAGATGAAGGGTGAAGATTCCTTTTATCATCAAGAAGGGTAAAGATTCCTTGGTTGTTGTTATTTTTATTTTTTTGGGTCAACCATCTAATGAAATAAGAAAGCAACCAAGCTTTTTTCTTGAGAAAAAAGGGTTACATACCCTGATAAAAGTTGTTTTACTTGTCGGACTTGAAGACTTTTTTTGGTTATCTTGATCAGAGACAGGAGAAGTAAAAGAAACTGAAGCAAGTGTTGAGTTTGTTGTGTTGCTTTGTCTGAGAGGAGGAGGAGGAGAAGAGATTGAAGCAAGAGTAGTGTTTGTTGTGTTGTTTTGTCTGAGGAGAGACATAGGAGGAGGACTAGAGACTGAATCAAGGGTATTGTTTGTTGAGTTGTTTTGTTCGAGAAGAGACAGAGGAGGAGCGAGAAATGATAAAGAGACAGAAATTTGGTTTTTGTAATCTATGAAAGGCTTATTAGAGGGCTTTGTGTATACAAAAAGTGAAAAAGAAAACAGAATAAGAGAGATAGAAAAAAGGGTTATCAGAGAAAGAAAGCATCTTCTTGATCTTGGAGCTGCCATGGATATGTTTTTCTGCCTCTTTTTTTTTTTAACTCTCAAGAGGAATACACAAGAGCAGCCATGGATGTGTGTGTTTTTTTCTTCTCTTTGTTGTTTCTTGATCCTTTACTATCAAGGAAGACACAAGAGAATTTTGAAAGTGAGGAAGGAGAAAAGTCATAATGATTCTGGGTTATGTCTCTGTCATATATTATTATTAGTGGGGAAAAAAGAGTTTTGCTTCACCAAGCAACTTGCTGGTTTGTTTCTTTGATATTCTTTTTTTGTTTCTTTGATATTTTGGTCAGTTATGAATTATAATCCTACAATTAATGCGATTATTTTTTTTTTTTTAAATTAGAGCTGAGTCATCTATGTGTACGTTTACATCAAGTTTACTTGTATAATGTATTATGTTTTCTTTTTCTTCTTTCATCTAATATTTTATTATTATTATTTTGTGCACACATCTGATATTATACTCTCTATCTTCCAAATTGTAAGTAGTTTTAGTTAAAATCAGTATTATTAAGAAAAATAAACATTTGTTAAAAAGTATCATTTAATGTATTATTTCAACCAATAATAAAATAGCTAACATTATTTAATTGGTCACACACTATTTAATAAATATAAAGTTGCGTTAAAACTACTTACATTGTGAAACAATTTTTTTTTGCTAAAACTACTTATAATATAAACGGAGAGAATATTAAACTGCTGAAAATATCATAAACTGGTTTTTGAAAAAATAAACGCTAGCACCACAAGTCAAATCAAAACGAAAGACACTGGAGCCATCTGAAATCCAACTCCAAAACACTATTTTAATATAATTTTCACACAAAAACCTTTTCCAACCAAACATTTAAAAAAGTTACACAATTTTAGTGCAACACTATAATTTCACTAAAACAAAAATAACTATAATACTACTGACATGAGTAAAAAAAGTTGGGACCAAGAAAGGATTCACGAGAAATATTCTTTATTTGGGCAAAAAGTTAAACCACACGAGTTATATTGAAGAAAATTGATTGTCGAATAGTGTTAAGATAAATCCATACGCTGGCAGCCCTGATTCTGGACCGGTTGAAAGATCCAAAGTCCAAACCCTCAAATAGACTAGACACTGACCTTCTCAACTTAAGAAGAATACGCACTTGTGTCTAATAATTTGTTCTATGAACGAAACATTTTTAATAGGAATATGTAATGTCATAAATACTTTTTATTCAAACATTCGTGTAACCTTTGGAATGCAATCAATATAGAATGTGTAGATCGAAACACAAGGGACAGTGTAAACTGTAAAGGTACTCATGAAGATGTTTAGTTCGGCGTTCCAATATGTTGATCCCTCGTGGAAGCAGTTGTAGGCAAGATAAGAGCCAGCTTTTACAGGCAAACACAACATTTCTAAATCTCTACTTTTTTTTGTATCCATCAATCACTAAGAAAAAGAAAATGCCTTTTTATTCGAGGTGGTACCTTCATGTTTATTCATCATATACAAAGTAGAATAATTACTACAAAGCATGTGCAAGTCTTTAGATCTCAACATAAGAGTTAAATAACTCTTTAGTAAAAAGGTGAAAGAATAAGTCGCTTTGTGCACACCACATAACTGCTTGCAGTTACTATACAGAGTTGATCATTCCTGGATACCTGGATAAATACTTCACGAGAGGAAAGGCAGCCTAATCCGAAGCCTTTTCCACCTGCTTCTAGACAGGGACGGACGCAGGCCTAGTATATGTTCTGGCATGAAGTCATGCCTTGTCAATATCCCCACCAGTGGAGGTCTCTGCAATAGCCCACAAAGTAGAGATTTTTATCTTTTATGATAACTGTTTCCTTAAACTTATCTCTTTAAACGACTGATGAACCGAGAGCTATCAGATGTAGACTATAGAGTCCCCAAAGTCTTGTAACGCCCAAAAAGCTCACAAACAATCCAAATGTATTTTTACATGTCTCTAATCTGTTCTCCCTCACACCTACTTAAATTACTTTTGTAGTATTCGTATCAAGCACCTCATATTCCAGTGCCTATCAGAATCTAATAAGATAACAGCCAGAGAAAAGGAGAAACCAAGATCAACTTACATTGGAGAATTTTGGTATGACCAGTATGTGCCTTAGGCCAACTTCACGGAAGAGGACAAGAGCCTTTGCAAGTGACATCGTCTCCAAAACAGTGTAAGGAGAAGCATTAGAGAACGGGTGTAAATCCAAATACATATTCAATTCCTCCTCGCTTAATTCCACATCCTCTATTCCATCACCCCTCCCTGAACCCTTCTTCGCAAACTCGTCTGCCTTGAACTGAGCAAGTGTCTTGGAATCAAAAGCCACCGGACTAGACAAGAACACTCGTTTCTTTAGCAAAGTCAGAACATGAGTCCTGAGGATTAGACCGTAGAGAACAGGAGCTGGAGCGAGTGGTGGCCCATCAACCACAGGGAAGCCATTGTGATTGGTGGTTTTGAGAACGTGTACAATGGTCTCGATTTTCTCGATGCCCTTGAAGACTTGTAGCGGTCCTGTAACTACATCACCGACTGTAAGCTGCCTCATGTAAGGCTCTGCATGGCTGTGGAGGTAAGGAAACCCTTTTATCTTCATGATGAGGTTATAGATGTTGGCATTGAAAGCATCAGCAACTGTTTTCGAAATCAAGAGGACAACCATCATCATAGGTAACAGAAGCAGGTTATTAGTCAGCTCAAGGAGAATAACACACAAAGAAACAGTCATCCTCATTGATCCGCCAAGAAAGGAAGCAGCGCCGAGCACAGCATACAGACCATCGTTCAGATTTTTGGAGCCGAGCAGCATCCCTACAAACCGTCCATAAGATGCTCCCGTTACGATAACCGGTACAAACAGCCCCGCCGGAGCAACGATGCCGTAGCTAAGGATACTGAGGAAGAAGCAGGTGATGAAGAAGACGAGGACCGACAAGTAGTGGAACTCGAAGTCTGTGTTTTTGCTGAAAAGGTTTTTGATGGCATCATCATTCGTGTTGAAAATGAGGCTGGCTAGGTCGTTGTAGTGACCAGGTGGGCATTGGTACTTCTTGAAGTTGCCAGACCGGCCAATCGTAGGGCACTCCTCTAAGGCATCTGCAGGGCAAGGTTGGCATGATGCAAGAAATGGTAATCCGAAAAGAAGACACGACGTGAAAATTGATATCGCGCAAGCGAGGAGGATTTTCCAAGCAACCCCTTTCCTGTACAGAAGGAAGTTATAAAATGCTTGTACTTGTCTGTGCTTTAACCATATAAAAAAACATAGCTTACTCATAAATGTAGTTGTAAGCTCGAAGAACCTTCTCGAGGAGAAAGTTATAAATGCTTCCCAAAATACCACCGACGAATCCAAGTAGAAGAACAGGAAGCACATCCCCTAAATGATATGAAGCATTCTCTGAATAGACATCAAACACTATCAAGCCTCCTTTACCAAACAACCCGCATTTTCCACTTAAGCACACATCGATTAGTGCCCTGAGAACGATTGCCACAACAGCCGTTGAAAAGAAGATTCTCCACAAAAGCGCACTCCTCCACCAAGAAGACATCTCCTCAAGGGCGAAAAGGACACCACCTACGGGAGCACGAAAGGAGGCAGCGATACCAGCAGCTGAACCACAAGTAACAAGATCTCTTCGATCCCTATCGTTGTTGAAATACCGAAGCCATCTCCAAGTAAGTCCGTATCTCTTAGAGCCGCCTTGACCAAGTATGGAGGCAACGCAAGCACCAGTGTGCACCATAGGCCCTGCCTTACCAATGAGAAGAGACCCCGACACTGCAGATATGTTCCCAATGATCTGTATTCCCAAGCAAAAATTAAAGTTGAGCAATTCTCAAGCGTGAGACAAAATATAGCAACCGGTAGAATTATCGGCCGTAGAATCGTCTATATAATATTTTTCATTATCGACTGTAGAATCGTCCATATAATATTTTTTATGGTCAAGACATTAAAGAAAGAAAGAAAATGATTTACCTTAACAACCAAAGTGCGAAGTGAGAAAATCTCAGGGGCATCAACACCGTTGAGATAAGCCTTGACTTCAGGTATACCGGAACCAGCAGCAGCAGGGGCAAGAAAAGCGGTAATGAGGGAGGCAAAAAGAGTGAGAATCAGGTTTGTAACAGTGAAAACAAAGAAGCCCATGCTGTACCTGTTTTTATCTTTCAATCATCAACATTACATTGCAAAGCAAACAAGAAGAGAGAAAAAAAAAAGAAGAAGCAGAGTTAGTTAGTAAGTTAGTTACCGTCCGGCTAACATCATGTTAGAAGTAACGACGAACTTAACACCGGCGAGATTCTCGACGGCGAGGTTGTTGGTGAAACCGATGAGACTAACAATGATTCCGATGAAGAAACAGAGAAGCCACTTCATGAAGACGTATTGAAAGATCTGCGTCTTGCTACGAGCTCTCCAGTCCTGCTTGAAGAAATCATTCTCCGCGATCCTAAAATTCAAAAATCGGGCTTAGTACTAGGAGGAGAAAGAAATCAAAAGTGAAATTGAGGAAGATTTGGGGTACTCGTAATCGAGGCTTTCGACTGGGCAGAGGTTTGAACCGACGATGGCGACTTGAGAGGAAGAGTTGGTTGCGTGACGGAGGGAGGGGAGGAGCGGAACGGACACGGAATCCTCCGTCGTGGAGTTGAGCATCTCTCTCTCTCTCTCTCTATCAGAAGAATTGGGAAGATGATTGGACTCTTCACTGTCAGAAGAAAGAGAAGGCAAGTCGATTAGTTTTCTCCTAAAGTGGATATGTATCAGATTTAATGATTAGTTGGTCGTGGACTCTTTTTTTGGTCCTCTATTTCTTACTTAATATTTGTTTGAATAACTTCTTGTTTAGAGCATTTGCAACCGATAGCACTATTTTATTTTAGTGTATGTAGTTTTAGACTAAAAACTTTTTTTTCTAACCATAACACCAAATTTAATACTACAATTATTTTACAATATTATACATATTTTTATTTTTATTCTTCATTAATTGTATATTTTATTAATAAAATAAATGAATAATATTTTAGTAGAGTGAATAGTATTTTAGTGTGGTGAATAATATCATACCAAATTTGATCGAAATTATAGTGTTATACTAAAATAACATGATTTTTGTAATTGGTTTAGAAATGATTTTGATATAAAAACTAAAATAGTGTTTTGCAGTTGGAATGGAAATGGCCTTAGAAACCACAATTAGTACTGATAATGTTTTTGTCTGCCCAAAATGTTAATGATCGACTAAATAACTTTCATATTAGACTTAAAATAAGGTTCAGCTACAACACAAAAGTGTATACTGCATACTTAACAAGGCGCTTTTAGCTAAGCTATCAGCGGTAACATTACAAACTCTAGAAACAAATTTAAAAGAGATAAAATCGAAAGAACTTCTCAACACGTTAATATCATAGAGAATGCCCTTCAAAACAAACAAATAATATTTATCAATGGCAAACTTATAACCACATTTTAGTATCACAATTTTGTAACAATTTTTTTAAAAATATATTGTAAACAGCTTCCCCTATTGCATTAAGCATAGTTTTACCACTTGCATACAACAAAAACCATCAATAAGCATTAATACGCATAATCATTGAAACTCATTAATACGCATAAACATGAATATTATCATTTTCTAAAACTTCTTTCAGCCAAATAGGATAACCCAAAATCACATTGAGTAGCCATCTACTCTCTTTAGTCAGGCTTTTTGCAATTAAACAATTAGAATTGCATTCTTTGATTAAGTGGTTTTCTCTAATACTCGAGAATCATACTAGGCGTAAGTCGGATAGTCGGTCTGAACTTAGCAAATTGTAGAAATATGAAGATTAATCGAGGTTAATATCTCATTATACAATTTTTGATAAATTATATATATCTGTGAGTGATTTCTGGAAAAAGAACATATTTCAAACCCAACTTTTAGGTTGTACCTATTCTATTATAAACTTTAATATAATGCCATTTTTATCATGATTTTTCAAACATATTAATAAAACATGTAATAAATACATGATTTTGTGATTATCCTTTTTCCCATAATTTTAAATCAATAAGAATTCAAAAAGTGTAAAATTTTTTTGAAATTTGCATTAATTATTATTATTTGATAAATATATATTGAAAATTTGTATTTTTTGAAACATTTTTTTCTTCTAAAACATAACTTTATGAAATAGAGGGAGCAATTATTTTTTATTTTTAAATCCTAAACTTCATTCTGCTAATCTTAACCATAAATATAGATTCTATGTAAATAAGTGTTTATCTGGTTATTTAAAACTAAAGGTAAAAATGATTTATGCAAAGAAAAGTGGTATTTAGAACTACTCCATTAATGTCTCATTTTCTAATAAATATAGATGAAAAGTGGCTCTCTATGTAATATTTTCTAATAAGTATCTCATTTAAAAAGAAAATAAAAATAAAAATAAAATAGGAAAGAACTTGCTGACATTCTTAATTACCACATGTCTATTTATCATTCATCAACATTTTTTTCAAAAGTTAAATTTTAAATACTTAACAGAAAACATTTAAATATTATTTTCTTATTACTCAGATCCCCAAACTATGATATTCACTAATAAAGTTGCTCTTAGAACATGGAGTAGTTTATACTATTCCTCAATTATTAATTGTATTTTACTTTCATATATGTTGTTTTAGTGATAAAACTTGTTAACGCTACATATTTAAAATGATTTTATAAAAATGTAAACTAAAAATATCTATATAAATAAATATATAAGTTAATAAATTTACAAAATCCCCGAACTATTAATTTAGAGAGGTATCATATCTTATATATTTAAGAGTTGGAGATTTACACGATCTACAAGAGTTTTCCAAAACAACCCCTCGAAACAAATTTATTCGATGTAGTGGACCTTTTCTTTACTTTATTTTTGTAGACACCCAACCCTAATTCGTTTCATCCTCTCGTTTCTTCCCCACAACTCTCACCTTCTCGCGGCCCTAACCCTAGTCTTCCTAATTCCCTCAGCTCTTCCATATTTCGGTAAAATCTAATCTCTCCTTTTCTTCTTCCTTACTAGCCAAACACGCCAATGGTTATCGATTTGACGATTCAGAAAATCCTTGTTGAGCTGACGATAGAGTTTTGCGATTTTGAGATATTGACTTTGTGTTTATGAATTTATGTTAGGGTTTTGAGGATCTGAATCCTATGGGATTCATTTTGTTCTCTTATCTTTTTTTTTTGTATTTAATTATTTTATCTCTTTCCCTTTAGTAAAAAAATGAGCAACTCTGTAATAACAAAATGAATTTGTGAATGATCATCTCATGTAATTAGCATGAGAGTATATCTAAAACGCTTGTGTATGTAGATTTGATTGTACAGTCTAGCTACATTAGCTTTTACTGTTATTTTACTAAATTGATCATCATTATTGTTGGTCTTCTCTTGGCTTAATACAATTTGCTTGTTGTTTCTTCAGGATTTTTTTGTGTGGGTATGGGCAAAGGTAAGCTTATACTGATTTGTCAATCTGGCGGCAAGTTTCTGACAGACGATGATGGGACAATGACTTACACTGGAGGAGAGGCAGAAGCTATAGATATTAATCAGGAGACTTCATTTCTTGACTTTAAGCTCAAACTGGCCAAACTATGGAACTTGGACTATGATTCTTTGTCCCTCAAGTATTTTCTCCCCGGAAACAGAAGAACCCTTATCACCATGAGACAAGAGAAAGACATGAAGAGGATGTATGATTTTCATCTGAGCTCGGTCAGTGCTGAGGTTTTCGTAACAGGACAAGAAGGCTTCCACTCTCAAGCACTTGTCTCACCTGCTGCTAACTGGTATGTATGTTCTCTTCTTCTCTTTATATGATTTACGTTCTGTTGTTCAATGGATGCATAATCCGTTGATGAATTTTAATTGCAGGTCTGATAATATAGCAGTCACACATGTGGCATATGGGAATGTAGCTAATGTACCTATTCAAGTTGCCACAGAAACTCCTGAAGATAACAGCCTCGTTGATGTTGGTTTGAGATCTAGAAAGGTCGCCCCCAGGTTTACTTCTGAATCCGGTGGCCTTGTTGAGATTCCTGTGACCGTATCCACTGGTCCAGTGTTACCAGCCAAATCAACTTCGAAGAAACCCATAAGGAAAGGGAAGACGAGTCTTACTTCCAGTAACTCTAAACTGACTCCTAAAAGCTCCAAACAACTAGGGATGGGTTCAAAAAGCTCCTCTCCAACTAGTTCCCCTGCGAGTGTCAGTAAACGAAGACGTGTGATGGAAGAACCCAGTGTTTTGCTCGAGGATGGAAACGTCGGTGATACAAGGAGGAGATCCTTAAGAAACAGGGGAGAAATTCGAAAGCCTTTAGTAGAAACTGATGAGGATGAATATCTCTTAAGTGAGGAGGATGATGCTGACGATGTTGATGATGACGATAATGTTGATGTAGATGATGATGACAAGGACTACGTGCATGATATTGAAGCCTATTACCCTGAAACTGAGGATGTTAACTCTGAACCCCAGATGAGTTATTCTATCTCTGGTGTTAACGACGGTTCTGTACAGAGCTTGGTAGCCTCATGGAAACGTTGCATTACCGGTGTGGGTCAGGGATTCGAGAGTGTCGTTGAGTTTCGTGATGCACTGCAGAAATACGCAGTTGCTTGTCGTTTTGGCTACAGGTTAAGGAAGAATGAATCAAACCGAGCGTGTGGCGTTTGTTTAGTTGGAGGTTGTCCTTGGAAGATTTATGCATCATGGGTGCCATCAGATAGCATGTTTAGGATTAAAAAGTTCAACAGAAGGCATACATGTGGAGGAGAATCCTGGAAATCTGCACATCCAAAAAAGAACTGGGTGGTGAGTGTCATCAAGGAGAGGCTGCAGGAGAATCCAAATCAGAAGACTAAGAATATCGCCGACTCCATATTTCAAGATTTTGGTATTGAGCTAAGTTATTGCACCATTAGGCGAGGCATTGATGAAGCCAAAGGAGGGCTTCACACATCATTCAAAGAGGCGTATAAGCATTTGCCTCTTTTTGTGAATAAGGTTGTTGAGACAAACCCTGGAAGTATAGTTGATCTTGTGGTTGGTGAGGACAAGAGGTTCCAGCGGCTTTTTCTGTCTTTCCGGTCTTGTATACATGGGTTTCAAACTGGTTGCAGGCCACTTCTTTTCCTTGATGCCATTCCATTTAAGTCTAGGTATCATGAGATTTTGTTAACAGCTTCTGCCTTGGATGGAGATGATGGTGTGCTTCCAGTGGCATTAGCTCTTGTTGATGTGGAAACTGACGAAACGTGGCGTTGGTTTCTGGAACAAGTAAAGGTAGCTGTGCCAAGTTTACGACCCCTTACCTTTGTCTCTGACCGTGAGAAAGGACTAGTGAGTTCTGTGTTGGAGATTTTCGAGAACGCACATCATGGTTATTCCATTCATTACTTGATGGAGGATTTCATGAGAAGCCTGAAAGGTCCGTTTCTTGGAGACGGGAAGCCGTCCTTATCGTACTATCTACTGGCTGCAGCACGTGCTGATCGACTTGATGGGTTTAAGGTATACACTGAGCAAATGAAACGAGTGTCTCCAAAAGCTTATGATTGGGTAATGGAGATAGAAGCAAAGCAGTGGGCCAATGCATTGTTTGAAGGTGAACCATACAGCCACATAACCTCAGATGTGGGAGAGATCTACGCGAAATGGATTGAAGAAATTCAGGAGAGTTCCATCGTCCTGAAGCTTGTGGCATTTATGAATAGAGTCGTGGAGTTGGTAAACAGTAGCCAGGAGAGGTCAAGAGAGTGGTTCAGCCACCTTGTGCCATCTAAGGAGGAGAGTCTAGTGGAAGAATGCAAGAAAGCAAGCACGCTAAAAGTTTTCTTTTGCTCGGACACGCTTTTCGAGGTTCATGATGGGTCTGTTCAGCTCGTGGACATCAGTAACCAAACTTGCAGCTGCTTCGGGTGGAAGCCCACTGGTCTTCCTTGCCAGCATGCGATTGCTGTCCTAAACACCAAAGGCAGAAATATATATGAATACTGTTCAAGTTTCTTTACAGTTGAGAGTTACCGTTCAACGTATTCAGAAGCTCTGGGACCAGTTGCGATCGACTTGGCTTTAGTGGAGAATGAAGGGAGCAGCAAGGAAGAGGAAGAACAAGTACTTCCGCCTCTGTTTTCACGTGTTCAGGGAGTGGACAAGAGAATCAAAGACAGGAAAAGAGGACGATCCGTGTGCTGTACAAAGTGTGGAGGAGTAGGACATAACAAGGCTACTTGCAAGGATGATTGATAATCTTGTGTTTGGCCTGCTTCTTGTCATTACATTTGTACAAAGGTTTGCATCTTTCTTCATAGATTTTATTTGGAACCGCAAGAAGATCCGGTAAGGATTACTCTCTCCCTTTTCTTACTCTCAATGTTAGTGTATAAAGTAATAAACTGTGTTATGCTTTGTGGTTATGTGTTGCTTTGGATACACTAATACCTTTTTATAGTCTTTCTAACTGTTATTTGACTACAGCTAAATTTTAGTTCTTCCCTTTGCATCATTGCTGATGCCAAACCTTAAATTATAGCTTTTTTTATTTTCTTGGACAAATCCTTAAATTATAGCTAGCATCTGAAAAAACTTAGGCATTTCTAAATATTCTTTTCAAAAGAGATTACTGATCTTTAAATTTAATGTTTGGAGGTGTTATATTCCAAAAAACACAACCTCAAATCTATTCAAAAGAATATATATTTTAAGTTCTTTCCATCATAGGAAAAGTAAACTATCGATCGACTCTATTTTGACCCAAAAAAAGAAGAAGATCAGACTCTATAAAGACGTTTGTCAACCAAACTATGACTCAGTGTCTCTGTGAACAACATAGGACGGCTAACTTGCAAGATTATCAGGTATATTTTGAGTTCGAGGCACATGTATAATTTCAAATGTTCCAAATTTTTTTAACCATCTCTACCAATTTTTTTTTTTTTAAATATGTTGCCCATATCACGTGGAGTTATCATGCATTCCATAGTCCATCAAACCCACAAAACCTTGTAATGTATTATACCATCACTGTCCCAAAAATCCATGCTTCTTCCATGAGCCATCAACATATAATACCATATCCTTTTTTGGATCGTAGATTTAGGTAGGGCTCTGGGAAAATAAATAGAATCCGAAAATCCGAACCCAACCTCATCCGATAAAAATGAATCTGAACCAACATAAATACTGAATGAACTTTGTTTTATGGTATTTCGGGTTATTAATATTATCCTAACCGAATCCAAAATCTAAATGGATATCTAATAGAACTTGAATATTAAAAATCCCAAAAGAACTTGTACCAAACATGATCTCAATTCCTAATATGTATCTAAAATACACAAATATATTATTGAACATCTAAAATAATTATCGATTACATAAAAATTGATGGTTGAAGGTGACAGTTGAGGTTTGAAATTTTTAGATTTTGGTTTTATTTTCATTGCGTAATGTTTTTCAATTCATGAAAATTTGGTTTTCGCTTTATGCTTTCATTTATTTGGTTTTCTTTCTATCAATAAGTATATTTATTTTTCTTTTCATTTTGAATGATCACGTTTAATGTTTTTTTCTTATTTTTGAATCGATTTTATTTATGTTTTGGTCATAAAATATGTACAAATCAAGTACTTTAAAACCGAAGAACCGATTTTATTTATGTTTTGATTACAAAGTAGGTATAAATCATGCACTTTTAAACCAAAGAATTGATTGGGACTCGAACCCAAAAGTATATCGGATTGTACCGGTTCTTTGAAGATTTACTAACCCGACCCAAATCCGATAGTATCCGAACGGGTCCCGAATCGAACTTTCATATAACCCGAATGAGACTGATTTTGATAAACCCAAAAAACCGAACTCCGATTGGATAAAAGCGAAACCCGATTGGAACCCCGAATGTCTTAGTCTAATCCTTCCTCTTTTGAAGCAAATAAAGATATATCGAAGAAAAAGTCTTTTCCAGATGATATAAAATTAGAATGTAGGTATTTTATTTGGCACCTGCGATTCGATCCGGATCAGAATGTAGACTATTTATTTGGGATCCAATGTGATTAGATTATTATACTACTCCACAGATCAGAATATCCGGATCTAATCCACGTATATTTTTTAATATATTCGTCTCATCTTATCTATATTTTCACCTGCGTTATTTAAAACGCATAATACTTAAAAAAAAAATTAGTTAGTTAAATTTTTAAAAAAGTATTATGCGTTTTAAATAACGCAGGTGAAAATATAGATAAGGTGAGACGAGTATATTAGAAAATATATGTGGATTAGATCCGGTTTTTTAAACGCATAATAAACCGGTCTGATTTTTACTTTTTGCAGATAAATTTTTCTTTATGAAAGTTAAATTTTGGGTTTTCAAAATATAATATGTTTAATTTGTATTTCTCTTTTTTTTCAAGACTAAAATAAGTTAACATTTTGGAATATATTTAATAATAATTATAAATTTAATTAGTAAGTTCAACTATAAAATTATATAATAATCTATAAGATTTTACTCTAGTAAAAACATGAAATATCTTAAATTAAAATTCATTTACAAGGTTAAAAAAATTCATGTATGGTGATATATTCTGTTAATAATTAAGTAAGAACCATATTATCCTTATTAAAGTATCTAGAAATAGTTAAAAATTTGAGTTGCATAGATCGCTAGGCAAAAATTTTTTTTTATGATGTTTATGTTATAGTAAGTCAATTCGGTATTTATGTCGGATTTGAATCGGTTCAAATTCATTTTTATCGGATCGGGTTCGGTTCAGATTTTGGATTCGGTTTATTTGCCAAGTCCTAGGAAGGATGCTTAGGCTAGTGCCCAAACTGAGTCTAATGAATAATAATCTCAACTTGGTGTACATTGGTTAAATGTTACGGTATCATGCTTAAGATCCAATCCATTTCTGACAAGATCAAAGAAAGAAGCCAATGAGAAAGCTCCACGTATGTGGAATTGTGGATGGAGATAGTTGATAAATGTGAGTGGGACAACAATCAAATGCATTCGTCGAGATAAATCTCTCCCTCATCTTTTGTGGTACCCAATCAATCCCCTCGACTTTGTCTCAGTCACGTCGCTTCCTCATTTATCTTCGGATCTCTATAGAGCGAAGACGTGCTTCTCTGATTGATTCTTTGATTGTAAATTGATTTTGCGATCAGGTAGAGCGAGTATGAAGATTCATCATCTTCTGGTGGTAGTAGTCTCTGTGTTGTTGAGCTTAGTTTTAAACGGAGAAGGTGGGATCACAAGTAGCTACGTCCGCTCCGAATGGCCCGCCGTTGATATTCCACTCGACCACCCAGTTTTCAAAGTCCCTAAAGGCTACAACGCTCCACAACAAGTCAGTTGCTTTCATGATTTTGAATCGAGAAACTAATTAACAAACATGTGCTGATTAATTAATTTAATTAATTAAAACAGGTGCATATAACACAAGGTGATTATGATGGAAAGGCAGTTATCATCTCTTGGGTGACTCCTGACGAGCCTGGCTCCAGCACCGTCCATTACGGCACCGTTCAGGGCAAATACGACTTTGTGGCTCAAGGCACACACTCAAACTACACTTTTTACAACTACAAGTCTGGCTACACCCATCACTGCCTTGTCTCTGGCCTCCAGGTAACTAACGATACAAGAACAAGATTCAGTTAGTTATATATAACTACACTCAAATGCCAATTTATTAATATATACCTTTTTGTCTGTGGTGGAACAATTAGTATGATACAAAGTACTATTACAAGATCGAAAGTGGTGAATCTTCTAGGGAGTTTTGGTTTGTGACACCACCACATTTACATCCAGATGCTTCTTACAAGTTTGGTATCATAGGTATGTCACTCTCTCAAATGGATCTTCTGCTTTCTACCGCTGCTATTTCTGATAATAAGATTCATTTTGTAGGCGACCTGGGCCAAACGTTCAACTCCTTGTCCACGCTGGAACACTACATGAGGAGTGGAGCTCAAGCTGTGTTATTCCTTGGAGATCTCTCTTACGCTGACAGGTATCAGTATAACGACGTTGGTATCAGATGGGATACTTGGGGCCGTTTTGTGGAGCGAAGTACCGCTTATCAACCCTGGCTCTGGTCTGCTGGCAATCACGAGATCGATTACATGCCTTACATGGTGAATATATACTATTTCTTGAGAGTCATCTTAGTGTTGTAACTTGTCACTCTACTCAGGTTTTGGCTCTTCTGTCTTTTTTTTACAGGGGGAAGTGACACCTTTCAAGAATTACCTTGAGCGTTACACTACCCCATACTTGGCTTCAAAAAGCAGTGATCCTCTGTGGTATGCTGTTAGGCGTGCCTCCGCTCATATCATTGTCCTCTCCAGTTATTCTCCTTTCGGTAAATAACATCATCCCCTGCTTCTAACACTGTCTGTCTTATAAATAAAAAAGGTGAGTGAGTTGACACACTTGTGTTTCTGATGTGTTGTTACAGTGAAGTATACACCACAGTGGAGATGGCTTGATGAAGAGTTCAAAAGAGTTGACAGGGAGAAAACTCCATGGCTAATTGTTCTGATGCATGCCCCTATATACAACAGTAACGAAGCACACTTCAAGGAGGGTGAAAGCATGCGAGCAGCTTTTGAGGATTGGTTTGTCGAATACAGAGTCGATGTTATCTTTGCTGGACATGTTCATGCCTACGAGAGATCGGTACTTGCTATCATTTAACATCTACTCTCCATAGATATATTTTTTTTTATTATATGCTTCATTGTAAAATCTTTGTTTTTTATAATCAGTACCGAGTATCAAATGTGCGGTATAATGTGTCAAGTGGAGATCGTTTCCCGGTTCCAGATACCTCAGCTCCTGTTTATATCACAGTTGGAGACGGAGGAAATCAAGAAGGTCTTGCCGGAAGGTGAGTGACTTGAACAAATCTAACAATGATCCTTGGAATAAGATCTAAGAACTAGATACAGTAGACGTAGAGCTAAGACTAAGATTTGAACCGCTGATGGTCTTTTGGTTGCAGGTTTAGGGAACCACAGCCAGATTACTCTGCATTTAGAGAAGCTAGCTACGGGCACTCCACTCTGGACATAAAAAACCGAACACATGCGATATACCACTGGAACCGCAATGATGATGGGAAGAAAGTAGCAACAGATGAGTTTGTGTTATACAACCAGTACTGGTGAGTTTTGCTATTTCACCTTTAACTAAAGCTTTAGGTAACTACATAGAAACAGAGCTAAGTGAAAAAAAAATGTGCATGCATGCAGGGGAAAGAACATTAGACGGAGAAAGCTGAAGAAGCATTATATCAAGAGTGTTATGGTTGACTGGATTGCCAGTTGATTTGCTTACTAAAGTATAGGCGAAGATATTCGTCCAACTCTTTACTCTTTTTCTACCAGATCTTGATTACTTATAATATTGTTTGTGCTTATTCATCCATGAAATTTAATATTCTAATAAGACATAAACTAGCTAAAACATATATACTTGCCTGTAACAGTTGTAGAGCCAGTGATGTGCTCAGAAGTTTAAGCTTAATGTATTCAAGCAAGTGCACATCAAAATGCAATTAGTATAGTTAGAAATTATATTTTTTTCAAAGAAAGAGAAGGCTTTGGAAATTATTTCATTGCATTTATTTGGTCTATAAAGTTTATTATGAAAGATAGGTACACTTTTTTTTATTTTCTAATCAAATAATTGAATGGAGCCATCTTAAAAGTCCAACAAGCAGCAGCTCTCTAAGCACATGCAGGCACAACAACGTTCGGCATATGCACAAACACGATGGAGTATGGAGCTATTGTTATTGGCTCTGCTGAGTTTACATGTATCGGTTCCAGTGGAGGTATGTCACCTGCCGAATTAACCTGCAGTGCATTACCGTTGAGTAGCATAGTCCGGCTGTGTAGATCTCCATCCTTTGCTGTCAAATGGTACTCTTCTCTTTGGGTTTCACCATTAGAGTCCCAAGGTAGCTGGGAAGTCGCTACTATTTTCCTGTGTCTTAGACTGAAAGTGTTATTTAGCTCTACCTTGGCCACAACTGTTGTAGTGTTGTCAAGGTTCATCAGTAAAACTGTGATCCCTTTCTGCATCATGAAAACTTTATTGTTACCCATCAGAAGAAATAATATGTTTTTTCGAGTTACATATATATGGAAACTCTGATTTACCGATGGTCTTGCACAATGAGTGTATGAACGTATCTTCTTTGTTCCGGAAAAGCTTGTGAACAGTACCTTTCTTCCCATAAGTCGTCGCCAAATCAGAGCACTGTAATTTGTTGACAAGTAGTTAGGATGAAAATTTTCAAATTTATTCTAGTGACAGGGCCAAGTTTCATCTTATATATTAGTTGTACCTGTAATAGTCAGGGTTGGGAGTGAAATTAGTAGTATTCAGCAGGCCATAGTTTCCTCCGATTAGAGACTGTCTACAATATGTTTTCGTATCATAAACTGATGACATACCAAGCTGGTCCAGGTACCTACCATCGTGCAATTTAATATCATTTTTTAGTAAAAGTCAAGTTTATATTCTGCTGGTATGGTGTCCTTTTCTTACCAGAAACTATAAACGAAAGCATTAGAGACAAGGTTACGCCCGCTGTTGTAGGCGCCACCAGCCTCACCAACCCACGCCACAGCCTTTGTTGAGGATTTGTTGATTATGTTCTTTAGCCTGCGGAACGTTGCCTCTTGGTCCAGGTACGAAGGGTTTAGAATCTTTTCTATCAGATGCTGGTCCATTCCTAATCCATCGAAATTGTAGTTTTTTTTTTCTTCCATTTAGGTGTGATAATAAGGGAAATGATGAAGAAGCTGCTTGATGATGTGAAGCCTTTACCTGAACCGAGATCGTAGATGTGATGAGTGGTGGCATTGAGAGAGTCTCCAGCTTTGTTCAAGTATTCTGTGAACCAAGCAGCGTCAAAGAAACCACCAGGGCCTATCACCAGTGGCATGGGACTCACATCCTTATACACCCGGTTCACAATGTTTCGAAGAGCTATGGTGTCCGTAGCGTACTGACTTGCTGCAATTCTTGTACCAACACCACTTCCACACAGCTCATTGCCTATAGAGAATTATAAAAAAAAAAAAGCTTAGTGATCTAAAGAGATTTGATCTCTTGCTTATTATGCATATTGTCATATCAGGTGACTTACCGAGCTCCCAACCATCGACCGTGTGGTTGTTCTGTACTATATATCGGATGAATGATTCAGCATTGGTGTAGTCCCAGGCACCTACGGCTTCACCATTGGGTTGTATGCTCCGCCCAGAGAGTGCATTCAGCCCGAAGATGACTTTAGCTCTGATTCAGACCACACAAGAATGTAAGAGAGAGAGTTGAAAGAAAAAAAAAAGAGAATTTAAAGGTTACCCGGTTTTGTTAAAGAAGGCATTAAGCTGGTTCCATCGGTGCCTAGACAGACATCCTTGTGTGTAGCCAAAGAGAAGGGAAGTGTTTTGGGTGAAAGGAAGACAAGGCTGTTGATGATGTGCTGTCTCATATACCACCAAGTCTTGTAGTGTTCCTCCTATTCTTATTTTCAGTGGAGCGAATTCTGTATTTTTTTTTAAAATTGAAAATTTTCAAATTTTTTGAACATTTAAGATTTAGAATTATCAGAGACGTGATGTGATTACTTACCTCTGATTGCATTCTGAAAAATAGTGTTGTTCAGGTCCTGCAAGAAGATCAACATATATCCAAGTTACACTAGGCTTCATTTTCAGTACTAAAATGGCATTGGATTTGGACCTTGGTACATAATGATATTTGACTTCACGTTCCATAAATGGTAAAAGAGTCATAAATGGAGTTTTATAATTTCTACAAATGTTCTTTTATGTTTTATTCATTCCATTTCTAAAAGAAACAAACAAACAAAAAAATCAACACAAAGAACAGAAAAACACCACATCAAGATCTTAGCTAATAGCCTGCAGATATATGGTTCCCAGAGATAAAAGTTAATCACCCAACATCCCCAAAACATGAGAAAGAAAAACTGTAAATCCACCTCTTAAAGCTATACTAGCTCAACATACAGAGTAAACGTCTACCAAACAAAATAAAATAAACCTCTAGTGTTTTGTTTCTTGGTAAAAGATTTTCAACAAAAAGTAAATTGTATTTGCTAAATTCGGAGTGCCTAACAAATGCATTGCTGTTACACCGACTAAAAATACACGTGAAGTGTTTTTTCTTTTTCTTTTGTTCTTTTTCTTTTAAAGATGTAGCACAAGTTGCATTGTTTTCGCCGGAAACAAAATGAAAAAAAAGAAATGTAAAAGAGAGGGAGAAGAAAACCAGGTTAAGAATCGAAGCATGGTTCCAAGCACAAGTTCCGTAGTCACATTTCTGAGACGGCCACCAATCCAAAGTGGCGCAGATGAAGTCTTCGTCTACTGTTCCCACGGCCTCTTCTCCGTACACAAACACCGTTCCTTTCACTTCTACGGCCGAGCTTACGGCGGTCTTGTCCGAAAACCGGAACACCCAAAGGAATAAAACTATCACCAATATTATTTGACGACAACCCATTTTTCTCTTCCTTATTTTTATAAGAAAATGGGATCTGGTTTGGTGTTTTTATATATATGCAAATGGAAGACAGAGACCTTACTGAAAAAGTGAAAATTGTTTTAATTTAAGTTATTTAATGGTGTAATTGGTGATCAAGTTTTGGAATACTATGAATACAAGGATTTAAAGAAAATGGAATGTCAACTAATAGAATGATGGAAGTTATGGAATAAAATAAATTGAATTAAGGAAAGAGATATTGCTATTATTTTGCTTAGTTAGTAACATATCCTAAAAATCTACCAGAAGTGTAAATTTAAACCTTGACAGATCTTCTATTTAACTGCAATAAATAAGTTACATAATATTTAAACTTAATTATTTTTTTTTAGATTTAGTTGGATTTCATTAGACTCATTCACGATTTTTTTTTTATCATGAAAGAATTATAACCATATTCATTTTGGTTCCACATATACCACAGGAATTGATGGAATGAGAACTGTTTTTAATTCCATGCAAATGGTTATTTCTTTTGGAATCTAATGGAATAAGTTAAATACACTTACAGCCTAAGTACCCTGCCTTTGTTGTTTGAGTTGTTTACTTGACCTTTTTCATAAAGTAAAATACATAAAAAGATGATCTAATTAATAAAGTATATTGAGCCAAAATATTAATTAAAATAAAGTATACAAATCTACCTGCACAACCTTGATATATTATCTCTATTATTAAAATAGAAGTACACTTATAAAATGCCCCTAAGTTTTCAATATTATTTACAATGGTATGCCACTGAGCATTTAATTAATCTTCATTTATTAATGTTTGTTTTTTCAGTTATTTAATGTGTGTTTCCTAAATTTTTTTTTGTCTTTTTTCTGTTTAGTTAATGCATTTCCAAAATCAAATTCTATTTAATGTGTGTTACCTTTTATGATTTTTGTCTTTTTTGTTTAATTAATACATTCCCAAAATCGAATTCGTAATAAATAAAAGTTTGGCAACAATAATTAATAAACCTAACTTATATTATTCATTATTTTTTCCTATGTTTTATATATGTGTTTGTGTTTGCAAACAATTAATAAATATAGCTTTGAATGTTTAATGAAGAATATTATTTATAAATATGTAATTATATTTTTATTATTTATTAGTAATAACTAAAAATACAGTCACATTAACTAATTAAATTTTTCAAAAAATTCTATACTTTTCAAAAAATTTGCTAACATGATTTAAAATATTTTCACAGTGCATGCACCTTCTCTATTTTGAAAAATATTGATACAACTATACAAACCGACTATTCTATGGAATAAATTGTCTATAATTTTTTTATTTTCTTACAAATGTTATAACTAATGTATCAATTTTTAATACTATACTAACTCATATTTGTATATGTTTTCTACTTTTGATTCAAAAATTATATTTTTAGGTATTTTATACATAAATATAATTATACAAATGTTTGATTTGTTTGCATGATCTAATTTTACAAATGTTTGATTTGTTTATATGATGTCCAATAAATATTGGTCATGTAATTTACTGTAGAACGCAAAAAAATTATTTGATGTAATTAAGTACATTGTTATTTTTAAATATGTTATATTAGTATATATATTGGAAACCATATATAATATTTAATATAAACAAAAAAATGAAAATTCACACCCGCTCGAGATCTAGTTGCTTAATATTTTGCTAACATGCAAAAGGGTTACACCAAATCAAACTCTTAATAAAGCCAAAATAGAAAGGAGATAGACTAACCACCCTAGATTACGAATCATGCGAAAGGGATGTTTAATCTAATAACTACTCGTGGCCTGGTGGTGCGAGCATGGGTCAGTGACCAATACTCGCTTAGTTGCACCGAATCACACCAAACAACCAGCATTGCCTTCTTTTTTTTTCTCTCAACTGGAACTTGTATTATAGGCATTGAAATAATCTGGTTTCAATATCAAAACCTGCAAGCCAAGCACCTCAACGTAGAGGGCAACTCAATTGTCATTACAACGCAACTCAAAATTAAGAAGATGGATAAATTCTCGCATTATCAAAAAGTTTACATATATACGACTGAAAAAGGTCAAGCAAAGTCAATTATTTTTAATTTTCAAAAAAAAAAAAAGTCAATTATTTTTTCCAAAGCTATTTACTTACTTGCTTTCGTTGAGTTGTTATTTGGCCTTTCACAAAGTTGTTATTAGTAGCAGTGGTGGAATCAGCAAGAGAAGTGGTTGCTAGAATCTCGGAACTTGAGAAGACAATGGACGGGAGAGGAACTGAACTCGAGGAGAACTGAACTACAAGCAATCATCGTCCACAGCTGAGGTCGATGGCCTAAGAGCAGGACTAGAGATTCAGTGTCTGCTCAAAAACAAGAGTTAGAGAAGCTAATGGAGAGCAAATTAAGGCGATGAGATGAGATCGATGGTCTGGGCCAGAAAGTGGTGTCACTTGAAAGCCAGAAAGCAGAACTAGAGATCCAACTTGAGAGGACGTCCGAGGAGGTCTCTGAATATATATGAGTCAGATTACAAACCTAAGAGAGGAGATCGCAAGCAAGGTCAAAGATCCACGATAGTATTCTAGAAGAAAGAAATTGTTTATCTGAGAAAATCAAGGGTCTTGAAGTTGAGATAGAGACTCTACAGAAACAGAGAAGTGAGCTTGACGAGGAGGAGCTAATTAAGAACTAAAACAGAAGAGATCCTTCAAATCAGATCATCAGATTTGTCAAATCAGATCATCCATGTCAAAAAAAAAGCAAGAAAGCGGCTTACAATACGATGGGAGAGGAACACAAAAACATATCAAACAACTTTTATCAGAACGCGAGGAAACACTTAAATAAGCTAACAGAGGATCACAAAGAAGCCCAAAGGTTATTGGAGGAGGAGACAGGTAATGAAGTATCATCCAGAGATTCTGCTATCGCAGGTCATGAAATGAAGAGACAATGGAGGGTTTACGTAACGAGCTGAAAATGAAAGGAGAAGAGATAGAAACACTCATGGAGAAGATCAGTAACATCGAGGTCAAGCTACGTTTATCGAACCAGGGTAACAGAACAGGTGCTAACAGAGAAAGAGGAAGTTAAACACTTAGAGGAACAAGCATTGCTTGAGAAAATCCTGGCGGTGACTCATGAAGCTTATCGAGGTATGATGAAAGATATAGGAGAGAAAGTGACCACAACACTAGATGTCTTTCAATCAATATTGGGAAAACGGTAATGGAGGCATCTAATTTACAATGGGCTGCGACGAATTGGGTGATAGAGAGAGGAATCACGAGAAGGAGAAGATGAAGAAAGAGATGGAGATGAAAGAAGAGGAAATAAAGAAGCTTGGAGAGAAAGTAAGAGAGGATGAAAAAGAGAAGGAGAGGATGAAGGAGACTCTGGTGGGCAATGTTTTGAAAATCGGACCGGACACCGACTCGGTGAAGCTACTGGTTGATTGGTTCGACCGGTCGAACCAGATTTTTTTTTATTTATATAAAAATGTATATAATTATATATTTATACTATATAAACTTTACTTCTACATATAATACTTTCTCTATTTTTTTTTATTAACTCAAAATAAATAACAAACATAAATCTTAATACTATGTAAACTTAAAATTAAAAAAAAAACAAATGATTTACAGCTAAAACAATCATATTTATTTATTTTTACAACTAACATTTCAAATTTTAAAAATATGGTAAAATAAAACTAGTATATAAGAGTCAAAAATATATTTTTCATATTTTTTCTTAGAAAAATAAAAAATCAATTAAATAGTGATAGTTGAACACTAATTATAAAATATTAAATTTTAGTTAGTAATAATTAAAAACACTTAATTATATGTTAATTTTTAAGAAACGGGTTTTAAAATTAAACCGGGTCACCGGTTTTACCGGGTTTCAGCCGATTTTACTGGTTTTTATCAAATTCGGGTTTTAAACCGAACCGGACTCGGTTTCTTCAACGAGTCACGGTCGGACCGGTTCGACCGGCCGGTCCGATCCGGTTTTCAAAACACTGCTGGTGGGACTTGGAGAAGAGAAAAGAAAAGCAATAAGGCAATTATGTGTGTGTATCTTACAAATATTTATTAGTTTCTATATTACTAATAAAATGTTTTCAAAAAATTTAAATCAAACATCAGATTATTTATATATGACAGTTTTTCTTCAAAATATATATGCTTATCACTGAGTCAAAATTTTTGAAACACTCACATATTAAAAAATATTTTAATTTTATTTATACAAATATTTTTGGGAAATTGCACTGTCTACACACGACATATCTCCCATGAATCAGAATTATTTTGTGGTCTATAACGTTTTTTTCTGAAAGATAGGTACATTTTTTTAATCTTTTCTAATCAAATAATTGAATGGAGCTGTCTTAAAAGTCCAACATGCAGCAGCTCCCTAAGCACATGCAGGCACAACAACGTTCGGCATATGCACAAACACAATGGAGTATGGAGCTATTGTTATTGGCTCTGCTGAGTTTACATATATCGGTTCCAGTGGAGGTATGTCACCAGTGGAATTAACCTGCAGTGCATTACCGTTGAGTAGCATAGTCCGGCTGTGTAGATCTCCATCCTTTGCTGTCAAATGGTACTCTTCTCTTTGGGTTTCACCATTAGAAACCCAAGTCAGCTGGGAAGTCCTGGCTATTTTCCGAGACGACGTCTTCCTGTGTCTTAGACTGAAAGTGTTATTTAGCTCTACGTTCGCAACAACTGTTGTGGTGTTGTCAAGGTTCATCAGTAAAACTGTGATCCCTTTCTGCATCATGAAAACTTTATTGTTACATCAGAAGAAATAATCCGTTTTTTTTTTCTGAGTTACATGTATGGAAACTCTGATTTACCGATGGTCTTGCACAATGGGTGTATGAACGTATCTTCTTTGTTCCGGAAAAGCTTGTGAACAGTGCCTTTCTTCCCATAAGTCGTCGCCAGATCAGAGCACTGTAATTTGACAAGTTAGGCATCACTTGGTTAAGATTTTTAAATTTGTTCACAAGTTTCATCTTATATATTAGTTTTACCTGTAATAGTCAGGGTTGGGAGTGAAATTAGTAGTATTTAGCAGGCCATAGTTTCCTCCGATTAGAGACTGTCTACAATATGTTTTCGTATCATAAACTGATGCCATACCAAGTTGGTCCAGGTACCTACCATCGTGCAATTTAATATCATTTTTTAGTAAAAGTAAAGTTATATATATATATGTTTGTATTCTGCTGGTATGATGTCCTTTTCTTACCAGAAACTATAAACGAAAGCATTAGAGACAAGGTTACGCCCGCTGTTGTAGGCGCCACCAGCCTCACCAACCCACGCCACAGCCTTTGTTGATGAGTTGATAATTATGCTCTTTAGGCTGCGGAACGTTGTTGCCTCTTGGTCCAGGTACGAAGGGTCTAGAATCTTTTCTATCAGATGCTGGTCCACCCCTAATCCATCAAAAATGTAGTTCTTTTTTTTTCTTTCTTCCATTTAGGTGTGATAAATAAGGGAAATGAAGAAGCTGCTTGATGATGTGGAACCTTTACCTGGACCGAGATCATAGATGTGACGAGTAGTGGCATTGAGAGAGTCGCCAGATTTGTTCAAATATTCCGTGAACCAAGCAGCATCGAAGAAACCACCAGGGCCTATCACCAGTGGCATGGGACTCACATCCTTATACACCCGGTTCACAATGTTTCGAAGAGCTATGGTGTCCGTAGCGTACTGACTTGCTGCAACTCTTGCACCAACACCACTTCCACACAGCTCATTTCCTATAGATAATTAAGAAAAAAGCTTACAAATGTAAAGAGATTTGATCTCTCGCTTATGCTTATTGTTATGTCAGGTGACTTACCGAGCTCCCAACCATCGACCGTGTGGTTGTTCTGTACTATATATCGGATGAATGATTCAGCATTGGTGTAGTCCCAGGCACCTACGGCTTCACCATTGGGTTGTATGCTCCGCCCAGAGAGTGCATTCAGACCGAAGATGACTTTAGCTCTGATTCAGACCACACAAGAATGTAGAGAGATAGTTGAAAGAAAAAAAAAGAGAATTCTTAAAGGTACCCGGTTTTGGTAAAGAAGTCATTAAGCTGGTTCCATCGGTGCATAGAGAGACATCCTTGTGTGTAGCCAAAGAGAAGGGAAGTGTTTTGGGTGAAAGGAATACAAGGCTGTTTCTGATCTGCTGTCTCATATATCACCAAGTCTTGTAATGTTCCTCCTATTCTAATTTTCAATGGAGCAAATTCTGTATTTTTTTTTTTGAAATTGAAAAATGTCAAATTTTGAACATTTAAGATTTTAGAATTATCAGGAATTTGATGTGATTATTTTACCTCTGATTGCATTCTGAAAAATAGTGTTGTTCAGGTCCTGCAAGAAGATCAACATATATCCAAGTTACAATAATAGGCTTCAGTTTCAGTACTAAAATGGAATTGGATTTGGACCTTGGTACATAATGATATTTGACTTCACATTCCATAAATGGTAAAATAGTCATAAATGGAGTTTTATAATTTCTACAGATATTCTTTTATGTTTTATTCATTTCATTTCTAAAAGAAACAAACAAACAAAAAAATCAACACAAACAACAGAAAAAAACACCACATCAAGATCTTAGCTAATAGCCAGCAGATATATGATTCCCAGAGATAAAAGGTTAATCACCAAAAACATGAGAAAGAAAAACAGCAAATCCACTTCTTAAAGCTAATACTAGCTCAACATACAGAGTAAACCTCTACTAGAATAAACATCTAATGTTTTGTTTCTTGGTCAAAGATTTTCAACAAAAAGTAAAGTGTATTTGCTAAATTCGGAGTGCCTAACAAATGCACATTATTGTTCACAAAAAAAAACAATAAAATAAACCTCTACTAAACTAAACAATAAAATAAACCTCTAGTGTTTTGTTTCTTGGTAAAAGATTTTCAACAAAAAGTAAATTGTATTTGCGAAATTCTGAGTTGCCTAACAAAATGCATTGCTGCTAAGCCTGCTACACCGACTAAAAATACACGTGAAGTGTTTTTTTTCTTTTTTCTTTTTTCTTTTTTTTTTAAACGTAGCACAAGTTGCATTGTTTTCGCCGGAAACAAAATGAAAAAAAAAAAGAAATGTAAAAGAGAGGGAGAAGAAAACCAGGTTAAGAATCGAAGCATGGTCCCAAGCACAAGTTCCGTAGTCACATTTCTGAGGCGGCCACCAATCCAAAGTGGCGCAGATGAAGTCTTCGTCTACTGTTCCCACTGCCGCTCTTCCGTACACAAACACCGTTCCTTTCACTTCTACGGCCGAGCTTACGGCGGTCTTGTCCGAAAACCGGAACACCCAAAGGAATAAAACTATCACCGATATTATTTGACAACAACCCATTTTTCTCTTCCTTATTTTTTCATATAAGAAAATGGGATCTGGTTTGGTGTTTATATATATATGCAAATGGAAGACAGAGACCTTACTGAAAAAGTAAAAATTGTTTAAAATTAAGTTATTTAAGTACCTGCCTTTGTTGTTTGAGTTGTTTACTTAACCTTTTTCATAAAGTAAAATACATAAAAAGATGATCTAATTAATAAAGTATATTGAGCCAAAATATTATTAATAATAAAGTATACAAATCTACCTGCACAACTTTGATATATTATTGCTTTTAAGTTACATGAATATTTTGCTTACATGCAAAGGGTTTCCACCAAATCAAACTCTTAATAAAGCCAAAATAGAAAGGAGATAGCCTAACCACCCTAAATCACGAATCATCCGAAAGGGATGTTTAATCTGATAACTACTCGTAGCCTGGTGGTGCGAGCATGGGTCAGTGTCCAAAACTCGAGTAGTTACACCGAATCAAACAAAAAAACCAGCATTGACTATAATTTTTTTTCTCTTTTTTTTTTTTGATTAACCAGGTGTTGGCCCCTTCGGACCCACCACCTAGGCCCGGCGCCAGCCTGCGTCTGTACCGGTTAAGGCCCTGGACACGCCTCCCCGCCCGAGTTTCGAACCCGCGTTCCCTCAGCCGAAGCTTCGGAGTACTGAAGTTATAATTTTTTTTTCTCAACTGGAACTTATATTGTAGGCACTGAAATAATCTTGTTACAATATCAAAACCTGCAAGCCAAGCACCTCAACATAGAAGGCAACTCAGTTGGCATTATAACGCAACTCGGAATTAAGAAGAGGAATACATTCTCGTGTTATCAAAAAGGTTCTGAATGATCCAAAGCCACATAGGACTGAAAAGATCAAGCAAAGTCAAGTTTTGAGTAATGATAATTTGGATATTCTCTCAGTTAACCCAAAACAAGTGATGGGCAGAGTTTACCTATGGCCAAAAATAGAAGAAAAACTAAGAAAGATGTTCGGAAAACTTCAATTTTTTTCTGAATACCGGAATGTTTGGGAAATTCGTAATTCTCAGAGACCTGAAACCGCAACATGTAATATTAGTTTCGTCCCAACAGTCATTCAAACTAGGGATCTCTAAACACAATAGTCACGAATTCTTTCCGACTGAGGTAAGGACATCTATTTTTTTATTAGGAGATTCGAAACTGAAGCACGTAACCGTCACAGATCTGAAACTACATCATGTAATATTAATTTTGACACAGCAGTCCCACAAACTGAAAATTTCTGATACAATGCCTAAGATTCTTTCCAGTTGAATTAATGATTTCTAGTAAAAAAAAGCTTCAAAATTATGGAGAAAAAGGTGAAGTTATGAACATGGACTATCATAAGAACTAGTTAGAGAAATTACTTATAATACTCAAATCATACATATAACTATAGTAACTCTTATAATTTTATAACTAGAGTTAAGTAGATAACCACAACACAAAAAAATATTAGGACTCAACAAGGCTAAGGTTTAGAGAATATTTATTAATTTATAGGATTTAAAACTATATATAGGCCAATTTACTAAATTTTTTTTTTTTTAAATTTGGTTTTATGTATCGTGTAATTGTATAATTTTTTGTGTATGTACATTGTTTTCTAAAGTTTTAAGATTATAATTCTAATGTTTTTGTATAAAATATATTTCGTCATTAGTTTTTAATTAATATATTAATATATATATATATATATATATATATATATATATATATATAATTTTTAACATTTGTAACAAAACTTATTTATATATTTAGTTAACTATACTCTAAAATAATTATTTATACATTATTATTTGTCATAATTCAAACGTTTTACTTTCATTGACATTAGTTATCCTGATTTTGATTTTAAATGAATTCAAATTTACTATACATTTGTTAAACCAAATTAGTTGTTAGTATTTTTAAAATCTAACTTTGTCTAATATATTTGTGGCTAGTGTATATAGATAATAGCGACTTCTACAAGAAAATAATAATATAGATTTGAGATAAAAAAACTAAGCATTTGGTGGAGCTTATTGAATTAGGTATTCGAAAGAATTCTTGGTTTTTGTAAAATGTTACCTTTAGATTTAGTATTTATAAAAAAGAAATTTCATTATATAACCCTCAAACGAATTATAATTCATTGTATAACAAAAAGACCTAAATTGTAAATATGCATCGTGTCTTTTATATAATAATACCATTATACTCATGTATACAACCTGTGAAACCTTCACAAAGAAAAAAAAATTACTTAATAATTTATAACTGCAAAAGATAAAACGTGGTCTTTCATTACCGACACATCTTCTTGAATTGATTTCTTCTCACAAGAAAGCTAGCGAGAAAGGCAACGATGAAGGTGTAGACGGTGAGCAGACACAACAACTCTTTCATTTCTTTTCATGCTTCTCTTAAACAATTGATTCTTACAATCATGCTTTTGCCTTATACTCGGTTTTCAATTTTAAATCTTGCAAATGAGATTGATATTATCGCATCAAAGTTAGATCCACAGTGCTTTACATATCCAGTGGTGAAAGTTAACGATGGCGAGTTGGTAAAAGTGTCACCATGTCGGAGAAAGAGAAGAGATCAAGACGTATCTCTATATAGTGGTGAAGAATAATGACGGTGAACCAAGTGAATGTGTATCAGCGTCTGAAAAAAGAAGAACTTAAGAAAATAAACTCGCCGTCTATACTATATTCGGTGAAAGGAATAGTATAGTTTTATATTTTGTAGTGTAGCTATTTATGTAAGAGTATCATACTATTTAAAACATATTTCTATATTATCCCTTAAAATGTAGTAATCTGTCATATTTTCAAATTTGATAGTTTTCTTCTCTGTCACTTTGTATGATTGATTGTAATATGAAATTTATTTTTCTAGTGTTGGATAAATTGGATTATTTGGAACATTTATTACTATCAATTTCTAGTTTATAAATCTAAGTCTATTTTGTAATTAATATTTATATAGTATAATTTAATATTATATAATGTGTTATTTTTAGATTTTGATATTTGAATTTAGAGTTTATATTTGGGTTTAGTGTTTAGTGATTAATGATTAGGTTTTAGAATTAGAGGAATGGGGGTAAGTTTGAGGTTAACATTAGACTTTGAGGTTTGAATTTAGAGTTTAGGGTTTATATTTGGGTTTACGGTTTAATGATTAGGATTTAGGGTTTAGTATTTGTAAGGTGGGGTTGAGGTTGGGATCATCATTGACTTATTTCATGAAATTATATATTTTATATTTTCACCAATATGTACTATGCTATTTATTTTGTTTCATTCTATTTGAGTTTAAGATTTATATTTGGATGTATAATTTATATTTGAGTTTAGAATTTAGTAATTAGAGTTTATGGTTTAGTATTTAGGGGTTGGAAATAGGGTTGAGAAATAGCTTATTATTTAGAGGTTGAATAATATTTAAGGATTATGAGTTTAAGATTTATATTTGGATGTATAATTTATATTTGAGTTTAGATTTTAGTAATTAGAGTTTAGTATTTAGGAGTTGGAAGTGGAGTTGAGATATGGCTTATTATTTAGAGGTTGAATAATATTGAAGGACTATGAGTGTGGTTTAATTGCTTATATAATATTTTGGCTATGTGGAATAGAACACTCAGTCTATGTACGTATATGACCAATAAATGTGTAAAGTGAATTTCTTTTTCGTCTTTTATTCGTGACCGTATATTATTTGTGATATGTCCTGTTTACCGAGTAACTGAAAATAGAAAGGATATAACCGGCTCACTTTGAATACAAATGTTAAATTCTTCATAATGTCAAAATCAATATCATCTACCTAATTTTATTTTCAAAATTTGGTTATATAGCAAATTAACCCTTTATAAAACTTTGCAGAAATTCATTTGAATTTGTCATTTATATAAATCCCATTAAATCCTCCCTTGGAAAATTGAGATTTCATCAAGAACACTTATCAAGAATTAGTTTGGATTATCTTAGAAACTATTTGTAGTCAAAAATCAGCCAGAAGAAAATACCACCAATTAGATGGTATTTCACAAAAACAAAATGAAAAGTATTTCATCGTCTTGTTTTATTATCTGTCAAAAATTACGAATGCCATTATAACTTTATCACCCTCTATTTTTCCATCAAGCCACCGCCACCACCATCGGCTGTCGTTATCCCCGAACACCAACCATTCTCACTAGTCGGAGACGTTTTGTCCACGTTGGTTCTTGGATCCACCGATAGAGATACATCTGACATGGTTCTGTTCTGTTCTTTTAACAATTTTTTTTTACTTGATCTGATGATAATTCAAATGGACAAGTATTCCACTGTGATAACTCAGAAGATGAAGAAGTAATATGTAGAGAGGCTGGGACGTGTCAAAGGGAAGACATGAGTGTTCACTGCCTTCCTATATGTCATGTCACATGTTGCAGTAATATTAAGTGTGATGATGAGCCTTTAATATAAACACTAATATATTCAATGATATTAGGTGTTATATAGCAAAATGAGTCTATAAATATAGTAACCAATTATATGTCTGCGAACCAAAACCATTTAATCACCAATATAGAAAGCATCTGAATTGGCATTACAATCAGCGGAGGATCCAAATCACAGTAATAGAATAGCCGGTTGATGTTAAAACTAAAAGAATTAATCTTAAATTAATTATGTAATCCTCCTATATATTAATTGAAAAGTAACTTAAATAATTTTTGCTTATATGTCGTTTATAGGTGAGATTTCAAAAATTGTTATAATTTGATTGGTTGATAATTTTTATTAATTATTTATTTTATTCAGATCTAAAAACAAAAAGATATTTTGGAACTCATTAATACAAGTTACCATATAATACATGTAATATTACAAAAATAGTTTATGGTAACTAATTGTAGAATTATAGAAAAATATATCATATGTCATTAACTTTTTTTATTTTATCAGTTTATTATTTATAATTATATAAAATACTAATATTTTTTTTATAAAAATAAATATAATGGTTGTATACTTTTATAGAAATAATTATATTTCTATGTAATGCATTATTATAACTCTTTATGGTTTTAAATCCTGCACATGGTTTTATAAATCATTTATACATATTTTGAAATTATTTAAGATCATTTTTCATTCTAACTTATAAAGTCATTTTTATTAGAGTTCACGTATCATTTATAAAACTTTTATTCACATCTTTGTAAATATTTATAAATTCATTTATAATACTTATAAAATGTTATAAAATCATTTGTAAATTCTTCTAAATCTATTTATATTGTATAAAGTGTAGTTATGATAACTGTATAAAATTATTCACATTTATTATCATATATTAAACAAAAATCATTTAAGTGACTTTTGGTTAATATGATTATAGGTGAAACTTTAAAGATTGTAGTAATTTTGATGAATTTTAGATTTGATTTATTTTTATCGATTCTAAATAAAAAATAATTATAAAATCAACTGTCTTCAAATTTTAGATTGAAGTACAAAATCTTTTTGTATTGGTGAATTGTATTATTAAGTCATCTAAATAAAGAGTTGTAAACAAGGTGAACCACAAAAGCTTAGTAAATTTATAAATAATTGTTTGTAAATGTTTATAAATGTATTCACAATTGTACAAATGTATATTTATAAGGATTTGTAAATCATATAAAATTATGTCACAATTTTTTTATCTGTTAAAAAATAAAACATTAAAGATTTTTGTTACATGTAGTAAAAACTGAAATCTTAAAAATTGTTACAATTTCAATAGTTAATGATTTTACATATTTTTATCAGTGCCAAAATGAAATCCCAATATGAAAAGTGATTCTACAATCAATTATTTGTTGTTTTGATTTTAATAAATCTAAAATAAAATGTTATTATTTTTAATCATACCAAAAACTTTTGTTTCCGAAAAATATTTAAAACACACATAAACAAAAAAAAATATCGTTAAATTTAAAATATATTAAAATAATCAAGAAATAGTAAACATAAGTAAAACAAATCAGCAAATTTGATCTGAGAGTTATAAAAACATATGATCCTCATCTTGGAGCTACAAATTAAAACTACTTTCTTCTTTTCTTTGGGAAAATTAGAGTAATTAAATTCTTCAATAACTAAAATAAAATTTAATTGTACAATCAATTACCTGAACCAATTATAATATTGTTTTCATGTAAAAAGAAACTTTAAGTGACTTAGATTTATATTGTTGAATTATCTTAAATCTCACAGCTATTCTAAAAATAAATGTTAAATTTTTGATTATCAAACTATGAAGTTAAAAAAATAAATTTAATAATTCTAATTATTATTCAATAATTATAATATTGTAAACAAAATACATATTTCTTCGTATAATATTACTCTCGCGAAATCGCGGATAAACACCTAATATTAATTAATACTGTATAAATATCAAAAAAAATTAAAGATGAGTAAAAAAAAAGAATTGAACTCGAGTTCCAGGAGTCAAACTAATTATGGGAGTCAAACTAAAGGTTTTAAACCAAATATTCTAATAACTATCTGACAAACAAAAGTGAAATTCATTTTTAGAAATCACAGAGATCATCTGATCCCCCTCCCCACTGCATGTCTCCGCCCCTGATTACAACCCAAATGATAAATTTTGTCATTATCAAAAAGTGCAGAAGAGGGATGTTATCACCAAACAAGCTTATAATAAAGTCAAACATAAGAAATAGATAGCCAAATCACTCATTATTACGAACAATCTAAAGGGATGTTTAACCTGATAACTATTCGTGGCCTGATGGTGCGAGCATGGGTCAGTTCTATAGGGTCCGAGTTAACTGTTTGCACTGAATCAAACAAAAAAAATGATAATATCAGCCTTTTCTAAATTTGTTTTATCATCTTTGAATAGTTTTTTTTTCAACAGGAGCCTATATCCTAATAGGAATGTTGATTTGGGTGTACCTACCTTATTTAAACCTCTCCAATTTGGGATAAACCTACCCTATTTAAACCCTCTCCATTAAAACTCTAGATCCAAACCTGTTTATTTAAATTCAAACTGATTTAATAATAGTTCTTAAAAGGATAATCATTTTAATAAACTAAAGCATCTCCAAAATACATTCTATAAATTAAAATCTGAAGTTTTTGTTCTACAAAAAGAAACTTAAAAACTTCAGATTGGAAGATTCATATTTGTATTTATAGTTTGATACTTACAATTATCAATCACATTTACGATTCATATTCATATTTTTATTTATCGTTTATCATTTTCATCCTTAAAAATTTTATATCTTTTAAATATATCAAATTTGTTTTTCTAAATTTAAGTTTTACACATTAAATTAAAATAAATAAATAAATAACATCTAAAATATTATAAAACTGGATTAAAACAACAACAATATTACAAAAGAAACTTAACCAAAAAGTTTTTTTTTAAAGTACATGAATACATAAGTATTACACAATTTTAAATACTACAACAAGACTTGTAGTCATGTAAAGTTGATCTGGAACCTCCAAAATTCGCAAAAAAAATTCCAAAATATTTTATGTAACAAAAGATGGTATGGTTGTTGTTGTTCTTGATGTTTTTTGTATGATTCTTTTTTTTTTTCAAATAGAATCTATTCACATGTATTAATATCAATGATAAAAATAAACAGAGTAATTTTTACTTTGAAATCCACTAGTTGATCATATATGTGAAAATTACGGAAAAAGTTTTATGGAATAAAATGATATTTTGCTTGTAATATTTTACAATGTATTTTTATATAAAATTTTATATTTTAGTGAACATTTTATTAATTAATATTTCTGAATATATATATATATATATATATGTGTAATTTATTTATAAAAGTTTTTCAGATTTAATTTAATGACGACATATGTAAGGACCATTGTATAAAATAAAAATATTTTTAATTAAAGTTAAGTTTGAAATTTTGTTTTTAGAGAATAACACCTTTATACTTCAAATATAAACTTTTGAAAACTTTAAAATAGAGTATCTTGTCGAATGAGTGTAAATGGACATTTATTCACAAAACCTTTTAAAAGTCGCTAAACTCATTTTAACATCCTCAATCATAGGTACGAAATGAACTTCTTAAATACCAAAAATGCAAACCAACTCGAAACTAACACTATTAAGAAAAACTCTTTTCAACAACCACATCAGTCTGAAAGTAGTCGAGAATAGCATTTTCTAACCGATTCTCGACGAAATTCATATGAAATTTTGTTTCACATATTTTGTCCTCTGAAGGTGATTGTATAGCCATCCTGTAATTCACTAGTTTAGGTTTTTGTTAAAGCTAAAGTGTAATACATTCCAATTGGCGTTGAACCATAAAATATATTAATTCATTAATATATTAAGAAAACCTAAATTTTTACCTTTCTAATAATTTTGGTTTATCTAAATATGATATGAATTTTTAACATATGCCCATTATATGTGTGTGTGTGTGTTAGTTAGGATTTGAAAATATAATATTCAAGTAATGTTGGTATTTTTAGGCCTAAAATTTTGGAATATTAAATACCTAAAATGTTTTGACATAGAAATGTTTAGTTTGTATATATCAAACATTTTGTAAGTTAATTTTATTTTTAGTGTGTTTATTATTATTCTGTTAAAATATTAGATTTTAAGGTTTACGGGTAGAAGATTTTGTAAGAAGTCTGCCAAAAATTCATGAAACAGCAGATTTCTTTAGAATTCTTTTTTAGAATGTAGAATAAATTTAGGATTAAAAGTCTTTTAAAGAATTTTTCTAAACAGTAATTCACTAAAAGCTTCTTGAGAAGTCTGCTAACTTGTAATACACTAACAAACTTCTTGAGAAGTCTTATACACCGAAATTTTTTAAACCTAATTAAAATTTTGTTTCCTTATATAAAGAATATTTACACATTTTCTATTCTTTTCTAATTATAAAAAAATGTATTATTTTCACTCTAAAACTCTATAACCTTTCTTTAATCTCTTGGAATTTGAAAACACCAAACTTTAACCTAAGAGATTTTTCAAGAAGTATTCTTGATAAGATTCCTACACCGAATTTATTTAATGTAATTAAAATTTTGTTTCCTTATATAAAAAATATTTCTACATTTTCTCTCTTCCTTTCAAATAACTACATCAAAACTGTAATGAATAAATGAGTATTGCGAATGATTTCAAGAAGGAAAAGTGTTTCTAATTGATCCAGAATGTGGATACAATGATCAAAAATAAAGAGTAGGAATAAAAATGATTTAGTCTATATCAAGCATGGAAACGACGATGGAACAGCATTGCTTGGTTTAATATTGACCCTATAGGATCAAGAACGTGTATCATGTGGTCTACATTAACTGTATTAGGCTTTCTTAGTTAATTATGTAAAACTATTAGCAATATTTTTTGAGCTTTTAAAGCCCATTAGGAATAGATTTGGTTCTCTTAAACCAATTAGAAACAAGATTAGAATTTGGTTTTCTTAAAATATTTTGGTTAAGGATTAGGGCCTGGTTTTATTCTTTTAAACAAATAGCACCACTTTTTGTATTAATGAACCTTTATTAATAGAAATAAACTCTTCTGGTGCAAAACAAGATCTATCTTGGAAACTATTGTCTTTGTGTTCATGTTGGTGGATAAGCTTCTCATCACACTAAGGAAGAACTCATTTTATGTGATCCATCCTAGATACCAAATAGGGTTAGCCTGTGTCCCAGGACCAGAAACGCAACCTGTGAACATTCCATAGCTCTAAGGTGAAGCCATCAATCACCCAAGAGTGTTAACAGCTTCTTTTGATCCTTTCACCCATCCCTCTTCAAGAGATCCAGGGAGACACAGTCATTCCAGGGTCTACCAAGATCGGCGTCAACTCTTTAAGTTCAGAATGGGCTTCATTTTTCTTAGGTATATGGTCTTTATAATGGGTGTTTGAGCTATTAGACTGGATCTTTGAACCGGTTTGGAGTGGGATGAATTCCGTTTCCAACAATTTAACATGATAACTATTCATGGCATGATGCTGGTGTGAGCATGTATCAGTGTTTTACTTTCCAATAGTCGAGTATTGCACTAAATCAAACATAAAAATCAGCGGTTACTAAATTTATCTGAATTATTTTTTTTTTCAACTGGAGGTTACAGCTAGAGGTGTAAATTCAGGAAAATCTGCCCTATTTTTATTTTCTCACATTTAAAATTCACTTTATTTTAATTCTAAATCATTTATTTTAATTAAAACCATTTAATAAATGATTTACAGAAATAATCTATTTAACATTTGTTAAGCTAAATGAGTCTATACATATAAATACCAATTATAATTCTGCGAACAAAACCAGTAATCATCAATATACATCTAAATTAGCATTACAATTAGTGGAGGAGCCAAACCACTTTAGGTTTGAGTAATAGAATAGTCTGTTGATTTTAAGTTAAAAAAGAATTGATATCAAATTAATTATGTAATATTAATTAACTATGTAATATTATTAAAAAATTAAAGGTGGATCAAAAAAGAATTGATCTCGAATTATAGGAGTCAAACTAATTATGGGAGTCAAACTAAATGTTTTAAACCAGATATTCTAATAACTATCTAACAAACATAAGTGAAATTCATTTTTTAAGATATCACAGAGATCATCGGATCCCCCTCCCCGCTACATACCTCCGCCACTGATTACAACCCAAATGAAAAATTTTGTCATTATCATAAAAGTCCAGAAGAGTGATGTTATCACCAAACAAGCTCATAATATAGTCAAACATAAGAAATAGATAGCCAAATCACTCATTATTACGAACAACCTGAAAGGGTTATTTAACCCGAAAACTATTCGTGGCCTGCTGGTGCGCGCATGGGTCATTTATATAGGATCCGAGTCAACTGGTTGCACTGAATCAAACCAAAAAAAAATGATAATATCAGCATTTTCTAAATTTCTTTATCATCTTTGAATTGTTTTTTTTTGTTCCAACAGGAGGCTATATCCTATTAGGAATGTTGATCTGGGTGACCCTACCTTATTTAAACCTCTCCCGTTTTGGTTAAACCTACCCTATTTAAACCCTCACTATTAAAACTCCAAACCTGTTTATTTTCAATTAGAAACAGATTTAATAACAGTTATTAAAAGGATAAGCTTTGTTAATAAGCTAAAACATCTTCAAAAGACAGTCTATAATTTAAAATCTCAAGTTTTTGATCTCTAAAAAGAAACTTCAAAACTGTTTCATATTTGTATTTATATTTTGATACTTACAATTACCCATCACATTTATGATTTTTAGATAATTTATCGACAAACCCTTAAAAAGATGCTACAACTCATTTTAACATCTCTAACTAGATTCTGATCTGTCTTTAAAGAGCGGGCATATTTTTTTGTTTTCATTTTTTCTAAAAATTTAATTTTTATATTTATGTTTTTATTTGTATAATATTTTTAAATAATTAATAAGAGACTTTAATAATTATATTAAAATAGTTGGATCACACCTATATCAACAGGCCATGTTCCTGTTTTAATAGTATTGATTATAGGTATGAAATGAACTTCTTAAATACCAAAAAATGTAAACCAACTCGAAACTAAGACTATTAAAAAAACTCTTTTCAACAACCAAATCAGTCTGAAAGTAGTCGAGAATAGCATTTCCCAATCGATTCTCGAAGAAATTCATATGAAATTTTGTTTCACTTATTTTTTCCTTTGAAGCTGATTGTATAGCCAGTTAATTCGCTAGTTCAGGTTTTTTTTTAAAGCTACAGTGCAATACATTCTCATTGGCATTGAACCATAAAATATATTAATTCGTTAATATATTAAGAAAACACTAAGTTGTTACCTAACTAATAATTTTGGTTTGTCTAAATATGATATGCATTTTTAACATATGCCCATTATATGTGTGTGTTAGTTAGGATTTGAAGATATATATTCAGGTAATTTTGGTATATTTAGGCTTAAATTTTGGAATCTTAAATACATTTTTTTAAATTTTTGACATAGAAATGTTTAGCTTTATATATTAAACATTTTATAAGTTCATTTTATTTTTGGTGAGGTGTTTATTGTTATTCTATTAAAATATTAGAATTTAAGGTTTACTAGACTTTAATCCGCGCGCCTGTGCGGAGATATTTTTTTAATTTGCAATGTCAAACTTGAAGCAATTTCTCAGATATAAATGTATATATGTGACCATGTTAATAAGGAGTGGACATTTCGGTTTAATTACGTGTTTGGTTTGAGTTCGGTTCGGTTTGGTCTAGTCTATTTGGGTGTGAACAAATTGAACTAAAGTCAACCCAAATTAGTTTAGTTTGGTTTGTATTCAATTTTTGTTCGGTTTGGTTTTGGAGTGTATTTGATTCAATTTAATTTGGTTCTGATTGTGTTTGTTTAGTTCAGTTGTATTAATTTTTATGTTTTAGTTCAGTTACAAAATTATAATTTATTAAATATAAACAGATCATCATTTGACACAGAATCATTAATTGTTTTCTTTATCTTTAAATGTACAGCCAAGCATGACAGTAAAAATGTAGATGATGTAATTTAATAGTTTTATGTTTTTATTTTCAAACCTAATATAAATATCATAGGTAATTTTCTGATTTTGATATTAATGTATGAGATTCATTTTCATACTCTTTTATTTTATTTGAAATTGTGTTTATTTTAATAATTTAGAAGTAAAATGTGTAAATAATATTTAATTGTTTAGGTTAAAATATAAATATATTAAATCTAAATATTATTAGTTTATTTAATTAATCTAATAAAAATATTTTGGTTTTTGGTCCAATTCAAAACCAAACAATTTGGATTGATAAAATCTTCAACCAAATTGTTTATACATATACTTTAATTTGGTTTGAGTCCGTTTGAGTTTGGATGTAAAAATAAAATTTTGACATATATATAAAACAAAACGAACACCCGCACGGTTGTGCGGGTCGAGATCTAGTTTATTATTAAATCGCTGTAATATGTCATGATTAACCAGTCACAAATATCCCACAAATCCAACAATTTTCAAACATTGTGTCAGTCATACAAAACGGTAAATAACGCTTGAAACTGCAACCACCTGCATCCGCAAACACTCGCATCCACCACCGCATCCGCCACCGCAACCGTTGCGTTTGATCCAGTCGGACCCTATATTGTAAGTTTAGATACTTTGACGTTACATAAATATCCAGTACATATAGCTTTTAAGAGATTAAATAAATATTCCTAAAAGCATTGAACATCTTACTAAACTGAAAATTAATAACAACTAGATCTTGATCCGCGCAACCACGCGGATTTTAATTTTTATTTTATTTAATTATGTAGATTTTTTTAAAATTACTTAAAATATCAGTTTAAAATAACGCCTAACGCCTAAGCGCTATCTAAGTTTATAATTTTTAATAATTACTTAAAATATTTTTAAAATTAGGTACTTTTAGGAATATTTACTTAATCTCTTAAAATATTTTTAAATAGACTAAATAAATGTTTAATTAGTTAGTTTTTAATTTAGTTTATAATTTTTAATTTTTTTTAAAAAAACATTCGGATCCGGTTATCCGAGGGTATTTAGATTTTAGTCCGGATATCAGGAAGGTCCGAATCCAAATCCGGGTAGCAATTTTACAGATCCAAATATATCCTAATATACCCTGAACACCCGGTCAGTCTCACCCCTAACTATATCGATGGAAAAAAATAACTTTTTGAGATAATGCTTTATGATATACTAATGAATTTCCTCGGACTTCAACATCTCTTATGTTCCTCGAACGCGGAATCAGTTTTCAGTTTTTTAGCTAAGACAGCTAGATCCTTCTATAGGCAGTTACTTTTTATTGGATCTATTCCGGTCTGGTTACCAAAATCACCTCAAGTTTGAGTAATAGAATAGCTGTTTACCGTAAAAAAAAATACTAATGAATTTAGTGGGTATGCAAGAAGTTAATGAGCTTCTTATTTGTTCGTGTAATATGTCGTGAAAACTATGAATAATTAGTAAATTGGAAAGCTAAAGATTCTGACCCGTCTTTAAAAGAGCGGATATATTTTTTTGTTTTAATTCCTTTTGAAAATTTTAATTTTTATATTTAATTATAATTTAAAACTCAATTTGGATTATATATATATTAAAATTATCAATAAAGTATTAAAAATGTGGGTTGTAAATAATTGAACCACACATTTATCAATTATACATGATCCTATTTTAATATAATAGATTTTGATATCTAAATTAGTTAAATATATATTTTCGATTGTGATTCACCTAATACATTTAGTGTATGTAGAAATGTATTTGGGAGGCAAGATTAGAAAATAAAGTAATATTCAGTTTTTAATAAAATTGTTTCTCAATCAACTAAATAAATAGCAAGATAGAGAATAAGATAATAGTTTATGTTTTAAATAAATCGTTCTGAAATCAACTGAATAAATAATACCAAATCTACCTTATTAACTGTTAAGATGGTAAAATAGAAATATGAAAAATAATTTTCAATTAGTTAACTAATATTTTAATTTAATTATTAACGTGAATTTTGCTAATTGATTATTCACTTTATAGTAATGTTTTGTTAGAGTAGTTAATGCTCGTTTACATTCAAAGACTTACTGATAAATAAATTTCAGTATTTGTAATGTTAGTATATATTAAGTGGTAGCAATTGAAAAGCAAACCAAACACGTGTTATAATTACGGTAAGATTGTTGTATTTAAATTAACCTATAAGAAGAAAACATTAAATGATTTAAATCTCAGTGGAAAAAACTGTTAATATTAAGATAAAATAAGAGTAAGTTCTTAAAAGTTCTTTAATATACTTCCGTTTTAACAAAATTTAATTGAATTTATAATTTTGATTCGAGAATAAATAATTTTAAAGTTTTCTATTTGTGTTTTTCAAAAAAATTTATTATATATTAATAATTGATTTTCAAGTAGTGTGTTCATATCCAACTCAGAACTATGATTGAACCGATAAATCCAATGATATGTGTATAATTCAGTTCAATTTAATAAAAAGAGTTGTAATTATAATCATAGAAAATCTGGTCAAAATCTAAAATTCCGCTATTAACCTAAAATCCGATATGAGATGACCCGCTGAAAACCAAAAAAAAAAAAAAATTGAAATATTTATTAAATAATTCATACTTTTTAGTATTATATAAATTTGAAAAAGTAACTATTTAGATTTTAATGAGATTTGTATTATGTCATTTGAAGAAAATGAAACAATGGTAATACGAAACTTTATTATTGATATGAAAATATTTTTTCTTTTTTTGGTTACTATGATAAATTTAATTTTTATTTATGTCGTTTAAATCCAAAACTTAATTTTAAGATAATTTAAAAAGATGAACACTCAAAATTAGCATATCATTACTATGTAAAAAATGGCATAATATTTTTTTAAAATTTGCATGTATATATTCATATCTGATCTTTAAATAATATTATAGATGAAAGAAATGATATTCAAATTAAATGGAAAGTATATACTGTATAAAAATTAAAATTATTATCGTTCACAAAATATGGAAAGTATTAATTAGCATAGTTATAGAGAATATTATATTTTTAGTTTAAATTAAATGTCAATGGAAATATTTGTAAATATATTGAAATGCAGAGCCAGAATCCTAAACTTTTAGAATATGATCCTGCTTTAATTGTATAGATGGATAGAAGATTTCTTAAGAAGTTTGCCATAAATTTATGTAATAGCAGATTTATTTAGAATCTTTTAGAACATAGAGTAAAATTAGGATTAAAAGACTTTTAACGAATTATTCTAAACAATAATTCACTAAAGGGTTCTTGAGAAGTCTGCTAACTTTTAATTCACTAACAAACTTCTTGAGAAGTCTTATACCCCGAACTTTTTTAACCTAATCAAAATTTTGTTTCCTTATATAGAGTATATTTACACATTCTCTCGTTTTTCATAACTGCAACAAAAGTGTAATGTTTCTCACTCTAAAAATTTATAACCTTTTTCTAATCTCTTTAAATTTGAAAACACCAAAGTTTAACCTTGAAATGTTTCTCAAGAAGTCTTCTTGAGAAGTCTCCTACACCGATTAATTTAACGTAATTAGAATTTGGTTTCCTTATATAAATAACTAGGTGATGACCCGCACCTCTTGCGGAGTGAATATATTTTATTTAGATTGTAAATTTTTTTATATTTTCAATATTTTAAAGGTAAAAGTTCCGGTGACATATATGATATGTTATACAATGACAGATTGTACTAAACTGATTATGTTTATATAAGATAAATTACATTTAAAAAAAAAAAAACTTGTGTTATTGGTTAGGAGTAATCGAAGTTTAGTTAGTGGAAGTAAATAATTATATAAACTTGGTTATGAATTTAAGATAAAAAGAGAAATAGACAATCAAATGGAAGATTTCATAAGATAAAACGAAACATAGAAAATATAATAATAATATATGAAAGAGAAAACTTATAAGAAAAAGTCTTCAAGAAAAAAAAACAACTGGTATGAAAAGTATATTCAGAACTCTCCTATAAAGAACGATAACAAAGAATATAAACTTACCAAAATGAAATTGCATCCCCATAACATATATATCAATATATTACATTCATTTTTGATATTGCTTTAAATATGTTTAGGTTGTGATGCCTATGTAAGAATAGTTTAGGAAGATATACATATCAATCGAGGATAGGGTTTTGGTGAGGCACGATTTTACATCATGATAATCAAATAACGCCTATAATCAAGCCAAAATATCAGTAATTGATCGTCTAAAATTTACAATTTGGAAATTATGCAGTTTGTAAGATTTGACCATAAAGAATTTAAATCTTTGGTTACTAATCATATAATAAAATGATCAATCTTTGATTTAAACGGCGAATATTTATGCTGAAATTGGAAAGAAATAAATTTTACATTCCATAAGTAATATAGCAATGGCGTTAAATCAGATTTTTTGAAAAATACATGAACTGATATAAAAAATTATTCCATTAACATTTGTGAAGATCTCTCAATTACAAAGATAGTGGTCATTAAGTATGTGGATTGCATAAATGTTTATTAAGGGAATAATTTTCTGTCAGTCAGTCCTTAATTTTCGGCTACGTGCATCGTGGACATAGTATGGACTCCATTAATATAAACACTTTTTCATTACATAAAATTCATCAGTTTAAACATAAAATATAAACAATTTTTCATTACACGCTAAAATATTGTGTTTTATATGTTCGCATCCATTATATTTTATCATCTCTTTGTCTCATGTCTTTCTCCCACTCTATATTTGTTTTTTGCAGGTTTTTGATTTCATGATTTTCATTTTATCTTCCCAAAAAGTAGATTTATTAATATTGGATATGCATGTTTATGTTTTTCTGTGTTATATTCGAATAAAACTATAGATCCAACCTAATGTGATTGTTTAGTTTAATTATATATATATAAATTTATATTTATATTTTTTTCTGTTTTGAATATTTGTTAATGTTTTGGATATACATTCATTTCAGATCTAAAGACAATACATCAGACTTCGGACTTCATTAGCAGACTTCTCAATAAGTCTTGAGAATTGTAGTGCACTAGCATCCTTCTAGAGAAGTCGAATATGTAAACTGTCAAAAATGGTAAAAGTCATTTTACAATTATTTTGTGTTTCTTTGTGTTAAATTTAAATAAGATTATAGATTCAACTTAGTGTTATTTTTTTCTTATTATTTTAGCTTAAAATGTTTTCATGGTTTATCTTTCTCTCTAAAAATAAGATATAAATCATCAAACTTTTGATATTTATCTGTTTTGTATGTTAAAACCAAATAAAAGTATAAATTCAAAATAACTGTGATTATATGTATTTATTATTTTTTTAGTTCTAAAATTTTTAGGTTCAAACACTATAAAGTATTTTTTGTGTGTGTTTGATTCAAATTAAATATATTAAATTTATTGTAATTGTTTTTTCTTATTGAAGTTTAGAAGTTCTATTTTAAAAATATTTTTTTGAAACTATTTTGATCATTTTTGAATATACAGATTTTTCAGATCTGAGAACTATGTACCGACCATCGTTAGCAGACTTCTCGAGCAGATTTCTTAGGCAGATTTCTGGAAAAACTTCACCGAAAAATTCTGCTAAACCAATATTTTAATGGAAAATTAAAAAATACAAATATAATTTGACCACATATTCTAGTGGAAGACTTCTCTAAAATATTCTAGTTCTCAGTTTAACTTCACTGAAATTTTTAGTTCCCTTTAGGATTACGAGACTTCTTCGAGAAATATGCTAAGCTATAATACACTAGAAAACTCCCCAGAAAAATCTTCTATAGAAGACGATTTTGATTATGTTGGACACTGGTGTTCCCAATCTTGTTTCACTTATAGCGGTTGAATGTACAATGAGAAATCATGTAGAAAGAGACTTTGTTTTGATAGTGCATATAGAGTTGTAGATAATACATTTACTTGTCTCCAAACTATTAAAAATATATTTGTGTAATAAGGATAATAATGATGATAAAAAGTTATAGTTATTACACACTTAATGATATCAATATATTATTTTCTTAAATCTATGTATCAATATTGAAAATAGATCATTTCGAATACTATTCATATTTTCAATACAAACCAAAACTCTGTATCCTACACTATATATCATATCATTTTTCATGTATAATATTATTTAACGATCAAAATGAGTATACACACAAGAACTAAAAAATATTTTACTATCATTTACCAAAAAATATTAATATGACAATTCTGAATGTTAAATATAGTTTTAAAATTATTATAAAATTAAATTTTAAATCTAAAATAAAAATTTGAACTTGTAGTAGGTTAATAACGAAATATACTAATATTTTCATATCAATAAGTTTTTTATATTATCATTTTTATTTGGATGACATAATAAAATTTTATCAAAGTCTAAAGAATTATAATAATTTTATGTTATATTAAAAAGAAATATAAGTAATTTCATCATTAAAAAAACAATTATCAGATATAATTTGTGTTTTTATCGGATCAATGTTATCAGATCACGGATTAATAGCGGGATTTTATCTTTTTAAACGGGTTTTATCGTATTTTTAATTAACAAATTTTTTATTAAATATAAACCGGATTATAAAAAAGGTAGTGGGTGTACCGGTTCAATTATGAATCTGGGTCGGATATGAAAACACTTCTTAAAACTCAAACATTATTATAGAACAGCTTTTAAAATATTTGTTTTCTAATAAAAAAAAAAAATTCATAAATTTTTTATGAGTATGGTTCAACAAAAATATAAGAGCTTTCAAAGATAGTAGTAACTTTTCTAAATCGAATAAGGATTACGAAGTAGTGGGAATCGATGGTTAGAACTGTGATATAATTGTATGACAAGAGAAACCCATTTTCAGTTTAAAATGAATAATTCATATTATTATTACATTTCAATAATAAGAACACATTGCTCTTCAATATATAATATCTATACTACTAATTCACATATATCATCTTTAAATCTATTTCGAACAAATACCATATTTTCAAGAAAGGAAAATAAACAATAAAAACATAAAATCTCAATTGTTATGATTCTAAAAATAATAATTGTAATTTGTAAATCAGTTTCACATCAGTAACTGAAAAAAAAATCATGTTTCCTAAGCAGATCAAAATCTAGTTTTAGGTTATTTTTTGAAAAACCCTTGAATTATTATTATTTTCTCTTTATTGAAAATCTAAAAATACTAAAATTTCTTATGTTTACTTTTATAAAATAAAAGTTAATTAGTTCCAAATATTAAATTTCTTTTAATATTGTTGATTATGATATTCTTAAGAGTTTTTTACACTGCGGGGCAGTTTGTGAGTTTTAATTACATTTCAAGACAGTTATGACTATTGAGGTAGTTTTTATTAACTAAAGTCATTGATCTAACTAGATGGACCCACAATTTTTTGAAATTAGTAACCTTTTTTTTTATCTGGGGACCACACATTTAAAACCCAAAAATATATTAATAAAATCCAGAAATTATTAAAGCTTCTTCTTCACATCGTGATCTGTTGAAGGTTATTGAATTATATTTTTTTTTTGTCGCTGCAACTCTTCTTTCTCCGCTGCATCTCTTCTTTTTCTCCGTAACTCTTTTTTCTCCGCGAATCTTTTTTCTCCGCCGCAATTTTTTGTCATCTTGAAAATGTGTTTTGCAACTCATTTATGTCGTCACCATAATTTAAGCTCTCGCCTCCGTCACAATTTCCTCCTTTCTCCTTCAACGCAAAGTGAAACAGTGATGGTTCGAGCTCGGATCTCATCCGACATCGTGATTATGTTCTAGATTGAAACTCAGCAACAATGGTCAAGTTTCTGAAAATTACATATTTGGTCTTTAAAATTTTTGATTCTTTATAATTAAGTCCCAACATCTTAAATATACAGATTTTTTTTTTTAATTTTCCTCAGATTTTTTAGATTGTGCAATAGAACATATATACACTAAATTTTCTAAATGCATCCTAAAATAACATAAATAAACTAAATTAAAATGCTAAAAAATATTATAATCATATGATATATCATTGTAACAAATTAAACATGTTCAAGTTAAGATCCAACATAGTAATTAACTTCCTAAAACATCTACATAATAATACAGTTGAAGTTCTTTAAGATATTTGTTTTATGATGGACATCTATATTTGTTTCATAATAATACACAACTTTACAGCAGCTGGACATCTAACATGTATCTCAAACATGTGTACACTAACATATGTTGGACATCTATATGCTGGACATCTATATGTACACTAACATATGTCCAGCGATGTACACATGTACACTACTATATTGTTGTCCACTGTACACCACCAACATTTAATGTGTATATGTACATTAACATATATACACAACTTTACAACATGTTGGACATCTAACATGTATTTCAAACATATGTGTACATGTAAATATCTGAAAATATAATATGTATATTGTACACGTTAGTCCAGTGATGTACACTATCAAATTGTTGTACACATGTATGCCACCAACATTTAATGTGTATATGTACACTAACACATGTACACAATTTTACAACATATTGAACATCTAACATGTATCTCAAACATATGTGTACATGTAAATATCTGAAAATATAATATGTATATTGTACAAGTTAGTTTTTGTCGATAGTCTAAAACATGTGTACATGAAAATATCTGAAAATATAATATGTATATTGTACACGTTAGCCCTTGTCTATATGTACACTAACATATGTCCAGTGATGTACACCTGTACACTACCATGTTGTTTTACACATGTACGCCACCAACTTTTAGTGTGTATATGTACATTAACCTTTAATGCGTATATGTACATTAACATTTGTACACCGATTACAAAGCAGCAATTACAAAATATCGTCAACGTGTACACATGTATTTCACTGTTCACATGTACAATGTTTTATAAAAAAATCACATATACATTGGTTCTTTTACACTGCATATGTTATGATATCTGATGATTCTAATGATTTTTAGTTCTTTTTGATTTCATTTAGGTGTATAAATTGCATTTGTTTGTAGACTAAAATGCAAATTTAGAAGTTAGAAGGTGAACCTAAAGAGCAATTTGTACGTTTAAAAAATATTGGAGGCAAAACTGAAATGAGACCGAAGTTAAAGGACTGGACATGCAAAAATGTCAAAGTTAGCCATTGTTACTCTTGAGCTTTTTGTGCCAGTTTGAGAAGACACTAAAGAGGAACGAAGGTCACATGAATGATGAATCACGAAAAAAAAGAGCTGAGACACAATACAGAGGATTGAACTACACTGAGAAAACCCGTTGTCATCTACGGTCACGAGCTCCTCCGCAACTATGCCTCTCGACTCGGCCACAAGAACTGCGACTAAGACTTGCTTCTCTATCTGTTCAAGCTCGTTGTGATGGTCATCATGGAAACCTCTCTCATTTGCCTCCCTTCCTTCTTCTCAATATTTGTTAGATCATCGAAGATCCATCAAAAATAGGAGAAGGGTTTTTGTTATTTGTTTCAGTGAAAATTAAAATGTAGTAGATGAACTGAAAAATGTAGAATTGTTAAATTTATGAAAAATTAAAACATCTTAAATTAAAATAAAAATTTGTCGAAGACGAATGGTCTGAACAAAAAAAATAAAAAGAACTCAATGTGTAGAAGAAAAAGATGATAATAAAAGAGAAAAGAGTGGGTGGATGGGACCCATTAGTTACAATAGAACTTTGTTTTAGTTAATAAATAGACAAAAGGGAGATAAAGTTAAGATAAAGTGTGCCAGGAGCTATAACTGTCTTATGGTGTAATAAAAAACTCAAAACTGCCTTTCAATGTAATAATTTCTATTCTTAAAATAGTAAATTTTCAACTTGTTCTCCGAAGTTTTGGCTCAACACTTTTTTTTCTTTATCCTATACATATTCTATATCGTGTTACAATGTTTCTTAGCTAATTCTCTTCTCGTTGATCAGATCGTAAGAGAAACCAAAAAAAAAAAAATCTCAAAAAAAGAAAATAGGAAGCGAATCAATGAGCCATCATCATCACTTATCGTTTAAAAAGAAACTCAAATCAACGCTTTGCATTGCGGGCGGATGTTTCGGAACAACCAACCACCCCCAAAGTCTCCCTGAGCAACCATCATCTCCGACGAGTCCAAACGAGACATCTACACAAAGCCCAACCAAGACCAAATCTCCTAGACTTGCTCGGACGCTGTCCAAATCGCACGAAAAATGCAAAAGTCTGATCCATAGGATCGGGGAAGGTAAGCACGTACGACGTCACACGACGGATTTTCATTATGATCCGTCGAGCTATGCGCTAAACTTTGACAGGGGAGAAGAGGATGAAAATGTCAATCGTTTTCCACTTCACAATTTCTCCTCTAGGCTCCCTCATTCACCACCTTCCTCTACCACGTCGCCTGGATCCTCCCTCGCCATCCATAACCTTTTGCGGTGATCATTCACTTTTTTTTTTTTTTTTTTTTTTTTAAATTGCGTTGTTTTCTTAAATCGTGGATTGTTTTCGTATATTGTAGCACTGTACATATTTCTTATCTTTAATTTGACGTCCCAGTATTTTTTTTTGTTTGTTTTCCGATATAAATCACCATATCGAAATCGTAGGCCTAATCGGAAAATCGTACCTATAATATTTATTTGTATCAGTTTCAGACTTTCGATTGAGATCCTATATCTCTCTCTTTTGTAAAACTTAACTCATAATCTTGTAGAGAGAACTCCAGAGCGGCTCCTTCCTAGTCTGTTTCTAACAGGAGACAAACAAGTTTGGTTTTTTTTTTTTTTTTTAACTTTATGTTCTTCTGGTACCGACCCACATAGCTACCAAGTTTGGTTCACAAGTTCTACCTGAGTCATCTCAAGAATCTGCACAAGAAACTTTGTTCTTATGCTGTTTTGAAAACCCATAAACTGTAATAAAAGACCCATCACTCAAACCGAAAACGACAATTCCTCGTTTGCAACCATGCACTGAGACCGGGACGGGACGGGAAATGGCAAATTTAAAATTCGTAGATATTAGTACGGCTGAAAGACGGCAACATTATAATATAAACATACCTACCTACCTATATATCAAAATATTAAAAACTCTCACATAAGATATAACAGTTATAAAAAAGTTAGAAAGCAACAGAGTAAACTAATATATAGTAGTTACATGACCAATTCGAAATAAACAATCGATTATGTTCTACCTACTAGAAGACAGTATAATGCTAAGAAAAACAAACTTCATTGAAGATAAGATGAGACAATTTGTCCTGACTTTTTAGCCATGTTCAGATTTATATAACAAGTTGTTTTGATTACAAGCTCTTGTACATCTTAGTTTTTAGCAACCAGCCGAAGAACTCTCGAGTAGAATTGAATTATAACGGTTGAGAGTAGAAGAAGTAGATGCTTACTATAAACACACATATACATTCATATATACTTAAGGCAGAGATGGAGAGAGGGAAGGCTTAGTGACCTTAAGCTCTCCACAGTCACTAATGAAAACCGTCTTAAGAGGTCTGTTCCACAATGATCTTGCGTTCTGAGCTCTTTCGTCTCCCAGAAACTCTGCGAAATCGTTGAACTGTCGAATCTTCTCCGACGGCTTAAACGTTGGCACCGCAGCTATACTCGTCACCACATCTAACCCTGTAGAGAGATTTTTCAATTTCTTTAAATTAAACTCAACATTAAGAATCAAAGAAAGTTAATTTTAATTTAATTACCTTCAAGAACAGTACCGAAGACAATGTTGCCACCGTCGAGCTGCGGACAAGGACCAGGTCCCGTAGTGATCAAGAACTCGACGTTTCTGTACTCAGGATCGAGTCTGGTCTCATCGTCGTCGTCGTTTTCAGACAAGCAAAGAGAGACGAGTCCGGGACGAGCGTGAGGGATGAGGAACGACTTGGAATTAACGACGTCGGTGTTTCGAGGCAAACTCTTCAGAAGAGGACCGACCTCCGCCGTGTCTCGCCGTAATCCTTGTCTTCCGGCGAGGAAAAACTGACCGGGGAAGATTTTGTGGATGGGAGTGTTCTTGTAAGAGGTAGAGGAGGAGGAGGAGGAAGTGCACATGAGTTTGAAAGTGGAGACAGTGAGAGGAACGTGACGGCCGTAAAGTCCGAGAACGACGCGGCCGAGGGGAGTGGAGTCGGGGCAAGGAGTGGTGGAGGAGAGTGTGGCGGAGGGATCAGAGCGGAAGTAAGTTGGGCAGAGGGAGAAATCGAGGAAGACGCGGTCGGTGATTGTTACGTCTGGTGGGGAAGGGATCTGAGGGGAGGGAGATACGGTGGCGATCGTGGTGGTGGAGAGGAGGAGGTTGCGACGGCTGATGGAAGCTGAGAGGAACGGAGGGATGATAATGGATGATGATGCCATTGATGTGGTTGATTGCAATTTGCAATGTGTCTCTCTCTTCTCTCCTCTGATCTTTACTGGCTGTTTTCTACGACGCCGTTTAGATAAGGTATGATCGCTGGACCGGGCCGACACGTTTCGTTCTTTCTCTTTTCTCTTCTAAACCACATTTCTTATGGGGTTTTGCCTGATTTGTATTTTGGCTTTGATTAGTGACCATTGATTAAATTTGAGTTAGAAGATTAACTCAAGAAATGTTACCAATCATAATTAATTTTACATTTTTGAGTTACTATTTGAAGTTTAATGTATTACTAGATTTTGATCCGCGCTTTCAAAGCGCGGGTTTATGTTTGGTGAAAATTTTATATAATCACATTTATATAATCCGTCTTGTATATGTATTTATATAATCCGTCTCATATATGTATTTTATATCCAGATTTATGTTCGGTAAAACTATATTATACATGTATTTTTAGGTTTTTAAGTTTGAATTAGATATTTTAAATATAAATCAATATAACAGTTTTATAGTTTTGATCGGTGTTTTGAAATTTGACTGAGACTTGCGGTTGAACGGATTACCGGTTGATCAAAGATAAATTCAGTTCGGGTTTGAAAAAAAAATTTAAAAATCCAATAAAAATTACTAAAATCGAAATCCGGGTGAACCACTGGTTGAACCAATAAACAATTTTTATTTTTTATAAATAATTTTTGTTAGATAGTTGGGATTATATTTAGGAAAAAGCGGTTTAAAACCAAACCATTAAATAGTTTGAGAAAAAACGATGCAGTTTCAAACATGTCCGGTTGGAAAAATATTAAAATGATGGAGTATTAAACACGGAATAATCACATACCAAAATTGAATTAGGAAACCGGTGGTTAATGACAAACCAAAAACAATTAAAAAAGAAACCAATGCAGAATGTCCAAAATGTCATTAATGAATACAAAAGAAAGCCTCTTTAATAGGGGTAAACAGAGTAAAAATCCAAATGTGCTTGTACTTTAATAGTATAGATACTTGAGTTACAATTTTGAGTTATTTCTTTGATAAAATTGATAAATCAAGTGGTAACTCAACATCAAGAAAAATAGCATGTATTAAGGTTCGAGTTAGTATTGTTTTTTGTTTTTCAACTAAAAACACACGATCACTTTTGGATATATTAAACAAATTTTTTTTTTCTAAGTTCATTTCACTATTGTATACGTGTTATCCATGTAACTATTTAACATATTATATACTTTTAATTATTATTTCTATTTGGTGACTATTGTTGTAACATAATTGATTTATATGAGTGCCTTTTATTATATATAATACATATATATAGTAAAATTTAAATATACGCATGAAAAATGTATATTTATTTTATCTAATATTTTTTTAAATTTGTAAATTATTATTATTATTTTTTGTAGAAAATGTTATACATCAAAGTTACTAATTAATTATTACTAAAATATTAACTCACATTTTAGTGAAAACTCATTATATAAATATGAAGACACCATGTTTATAATAAATATATCTTCAAATATATTTCACAGTTTATTTAATATATTTTTATTTTCTAATATATTTTAATTTTTCTAATATATTTTATCAAATTTATAATAAATATTATTGTAGATATTCATAATATTTTTCTTAAATATATATACTTCAGTTTCAAAAAGATAATAATAATAATACATACTGCAACTTATACTTCAAAAATATTACCAGTCAATTATTTAAACACACACAGTAATTCATATCTTTACAGCAAACTTACTACATAAATTTACCATTTTTACCGAATAATTTTTACTGCGAACGACATCAATTTATAATTTTTTTTCTAATACTACATGTCACCAATCGGAGCCTTTAACTATTTGGATCCGTTCCAATCAGAATTTTATATATTTTTCCAAATGTAAAAATACTTGTAGACATCGAAAACCTTTTTGAATATGTAAATATATATACAATTATACTACGGAATATAATGCAATGTTATAAATTATTTATATATATATATATATATATATATATTAGGATGATATGCCTATTTGACAATTACAATTTATATTCACATATTTGATCATTACAATTTATATTCACATATTTGACCATTACAATTATATTCAAATAATAAAACAAATGATATTCAAATTCTTTTTATTTGGGAATCTTTCTAATTACACAAGAACAAAAAAAATCATTTGATTCTCTTCAAAAAAGTTAAGTAATTGAATGTTAACTAATATTTTAAGCCTTCAATGGAGGAATCAATATCAGACATGGTCAAAGAAGCAGTGGAAGATAACGATGCAAGCGTAGAAATAGATGAAGACGACGAAAGCGAGTGGAGATTAGAGGAAGATGAAGACGAGGTGAGATGCAGAGCCATACTATTGCCTTCGCTCCAGGACCGTGTTATAGGGAACCAGACAACCTCGGACCTTTTGTGGCGACAAGATTTTTTATGAAGCGCGCAGCTGCAGTTTTTGTGGTATGGACGTCTTTCGATGGAAGCGTCGCAGCTAGAGATGCATCCTTCGAAGATGTTGCGGAACATCCCATCCACTGATCCAGCACCCATCATTCACCGTGAAAGAGAATCACTGTGAAGGCGTCGTCGTTTACGAAGAGAGTTTTTATTATTATCAATCAAAGATGAATGAATTCTGGTTTTGGGGTTATTAATGTTTTTATAGTCAAGCAGAAATAGTGGTTGAAGATGTTGGCGATCGATCGTGAGAAGCGTGTGCGTGTGTTATTGCTCTCTTTTCGGGATCCTTGAGACTTTGACCAAACCACCTCTTTATTATTTCTGCGTCTAATTTCAGTCTTTTTCTTTAAATAAAAAGACTAGGATGATACCGCGGGTGACACATTTATATGAAAGCATAGAGACACATCCCCTATTTAATCAGTATTATTAAAACAGAAGAATTATTTATCTACTTGCAAATAGTCTAGGACACTCTAGGTTGGACCATTGCATTTATTTAACTTCCTATTATTTTCTTATAACTAACTTAATTATTATTAAATATATATTGTATCTAACCAATTATTTTAATATTTTTAAAACAAGATCTTTAAAATATATTCTTAAGTATCTTTTACTAAGATTACATCTTAATAATATCTTTTAATATATTTTATTTAAAATATAAATACACATTTATTTTTAAATATTTACTTTTAAATAATAAAAGTCATAATTAATAACTAACCTTTTTATGAAAAATTAATAACTGTAGTTAAAAATGTTTTTTAATTCATTTTTATTTATATACTAAGAAATAAAATTTCTATAGTATTTATATATACATAATTTATATTCTTAATTGAATTACTACATCAAGTAATAAATATAAAGTAACTTAATTCATCTATTAACTATTTTCTAAATTATAAAATAACATAATAAAATAAATGCATGAATTTTACAACATACTTCAATTTATTAAAACAAATATTAAAGTTGATGTATAACTAATAAATAATTTCATAAGTTAATATATATATATATATATATTAAATATTTTAAAATTTTCAATTTAGTTATCAGGTATAAAGTGGGTTAAATGACAATAGTTAATTTGTATAATAACTAGGTATTTTCCTGCACCATTGGCAGTGAAAAGATTTTAAAATATTTTCTAACAGATAATATAAATTATATTTATTTTTTTATTAATATTATAAATTTTCTTTTTCTTATTAAAATATTTTAATTTAAATTGATTTAACTTAACATTAAAATTAAGATAAAAACAATTTTGTTTATTTTGAAATATAATTAAGAATGTGCATGTACATATTTAAAAATTATAATCTTAGGTAGATTTTTCAATCTATTTATTTTAATTAAATATGTAAAATTGCATAATTTTCAAAAATTAAAATTAAACAATATTTATAAAATCTGTAGATATATATATAAGAAACTAATGATTTACGATTTAATTTGATTTTATGATTTAATTTTTATAATTTTCTAAAAATATGTATATATTTTTGAATATTTTTTAATTTAAATGATATTTCAAAATTTGAAATGTCATAATTGAATATATTTATTTTAATGATGATTTATGAGTTATTACCATATTTTTAAAAAGTCCAAAAATATAAATCGACAATAAATGTAATACATGAGTTATTACCATATTTAAAAAGTTTACCAAAAATATAAATTAACATTAAATATAATTGTCCATGTCATATTAATCTATAAGACATGTCATCAATTTTAGTAGCCATGTCATATTATTTTTGTGAAAATGATTCTAGAAGACATGTGGCAAAATCACATCTCAAATATAGTCTAGGGGATGAAAATTTCATAATTTTCAAAAATTAAAATTAAAAAATATTTATAAAATCTGTAGATATATAAGAAACTAATGATTTTACGATTTAATTTGATTTTATGATTTAATTTTTGTAATTTTCTAAAAATATGTATATATTTTTGAAATATTTTTAATTTAAATGATATTTCGAAATTTGAAATGCCATAATTGAATATATTTATTTTAATGATGATTTATGAGTTATTACCATATTTTTAAAAAGTCCAAAAATATAAATCGAAAATAAATGTAATATATGAGTTATAACCATATTTTAAAAAGTTTACCAAAAATATAAATTAACATTGAGTATAATTATCCATGTCATATTAATCTATAAGACATGTCATCAATTTTATTAGTCATGTAATTTTATTTTTGTGAGAATGACTGTAGAGAAGACATGTGGCAAAAATTGTCCATGTCATATTAATCTATAAGACATGTCATCAATTTTAGTAGCCATTTCATATTATTTTTGTGAGAATGATTGTAGAGAAGACATGTGGCAAAATCACTTCTCAAATATAGTCTAGGGGATGCTGAGCAAAAATATAATAATAAATTTGCGGGTTTAACATAACTTTTAAATAACGAATTTAACCAGATTACATATAGAGTAATTGTTTTTATCAGTTTAACCGCGGGTCCGGACCGGGTTACAGAACATTGTATATAACACTTCATGTGTAACATTTAAAAATATATACACAATCAAGAATAAAAATTTATATCATTCAAAAATAATCCCGCCCTTTTAAGGGCGGGTCAATTTCTAGTTTATATTAAAGGAAGAACATTTGAAAAATAGTAACCTCAATTTTGTAGTAATTAAAAAAAATCTCATGCTTATATATCATTCAATTAGATTGTTAATTAATCTTATGTGGCATCATCTATCTTATTAAAACATGAACATTACAACTTCTTCTAGGTGGATTTTTAAAAGGTGGACCTCATATATTTAAATTAAATGTCTCATTCTTTATATATAATACGTACCATAGTCTAACTTTGCATTGATGTATTTCTTTAAATACAGTTCTTCTTTTTGTCCATATTCCATATATGATTTTTACATTTATTACATGTCGATTTATACTAAGAATACTAAAAATATTAATCATTCTATAATTACCCTATACAATTCATTTTAAATTGATCAGTATATTTTCATTGGCCATATTAATTTTATTAGTACGAATAACATTGGGTAGATAAGTCATAGACACATACATAAATATATGACTATTCTTATAACTACGTTGGGCCTAATCTACTTTCTAAAACAAATAACACATAGCTTCATATATTGTATAGAATACAGTAATATTGTATAGTATTATACTTATACAATAATACTAAAAACAAACCAAACTGAAATATAATATATATCGAAAAATGCTTTGAACCATTACACACAAAATATATTAGACCTCAGAGATAAAATTCACTTTGAAATTACGTAATAATTATTTTAAAAAATTAAAATTTCGTAATGTACAAAAAAATATAAGTTTTATATAAAATTTTTGTGTTACAATAAAAAGACACAACTCGCGCTTGCAAAGTGTTATTTTTACATACGAAAAACAGTTTTGATATTGTTCTTTAAACACAAAATTGAATTATACAAACTCGATACTACATAAAACTAAACAATATAGAATACATTTTAAAAATGAAACCCGTGTGGGTGTGCATATGTTTATGTAATATATAAATATATTATGTTACACGTATTTTCATATAAATAATACCCTAATGTAAGTTTTGTATGATAAATATTGAAAATACAAAATATATAGCACTATATATTTTAAATAATATAGAAAAATCTACTTTACGTTATCATAAAATTTAAAAATCAAATTTAGTAATTAAACACATTGTTTATTTAAACACATTAGTACACATTGTTATTTATCAAAATTTTATATTAATATAAATTGCGATCATGTATAACATTTAGTAAAAACAAAGATAAAAAAAATTGATTCCCGCTCGGTCGAGCGGGTCACGATCTAGTTACATTGAAATTGAAAAAAGAAGGAGGTCCAATTCGATTTTTATTTCTTCCTAAAATCATTCAATACAAAACTATATGATATAATATGATATAATGTCGATGAGAGTAACAAATACATAAATGAGAGTTAACTTAACGGAGAAGAATATTTACTTTCCTTAAATAAAAGATACGAAATTACCTAACATGATTAAAATATATATGACAATTAATGATTATGAATAATAAATATTTGATAACATTTTTTGTATTTTAGTTTTCTTTTTGTTTGATTTTATATTATTAAAAGATATTAATAAATCACATTAACCATATAATAAAAAAATTTAGATTTTTTCTATATGTTATATTTTAAATTTTTTTAAACAACTATCAATTAATATTAAATATAATACCGGATTTTAAATTTTATATCCGACTGTACACAAAATTTAGGTATATACTTTTAGATAAATTGCGGTGTCTTAAACCATTTTTACAATTTTTACAGTATCTTATATATATATATATAAAATAAATGAATTTTATATGTAAATACATATACGTATGTAGGGCTAGAAAATAAATCTTAATAAAAAAAAACAAACCGAACCCAATGCGAAGATAATACTAAATCTGAACCGGAATTGATTAAATATCCGAACAAGTTAAAAATTGTGGTATTTAGAGAACCGAAACCGAAACCGAAACCGATCTGAACTGAAATATTTTGGGTAACCGAAATATCTGATATATGTTTATATACCTAAATATATTAACTATTTTAGATTTAATGTATACTAAAAACATCCAAAATAGATAAGATACTTTTAAGTTGTCCAACATACTTAAAAATATAAACAAATGGTCAAAAATAAATGTGCGCTAAATTTAAGTATACTCTTTTTTTTTAACAAAACACCAAAATTTTAAGTATACTCAAAACACCAAAAATACTTACAATATCTATTTATTCTCTATCCAAATATTCAAACCAAACCAATATATATAATAAGTTTAGGTTATATGACATATGTTATTCAAGTTTATATGTAATTTTATTTTGTTTATAGATTTTTAGAAATTTAATGTATAAAATGAATTTAATTTTTTAAAATAATTTAAATTGGTTATCCGAACAAATATCGAATCTGCAAAGATCCGAGCCAATCTGAATCGATAAATACTGAATGTGGATGAAATCTTTGATCCCAAAACTCGAAAACCGAATAGATCTGAACCAAATACGAATGAAACCCGAACAATCATTCTTATATGTATGTAACATATATTTTTATACCCCGTGCAAGGCGTGGATCGTCACCTAGTTTATATGAAAGCATAATTCATATCGGTTCGTAGGGATAGGCATTCGGGAATCAATTCGAGTTCGGTTTAGATCTATTCGAATTTTGAGTTTTTGGAGTCAGAGATTTCAGTCCATTCGGATATATTTAAATTTTGGTTCGAATTCAGTTTGGATCTTCGTGTATACAGTTTGAGTTCAGATAACCTATTTTGATTACTTTAAGATTTTTAAATTAATTATATACTTTAAATTTCTCAAAATCTATAAACAATAATATATTACATATAAATTTGAATAATATATGTGAAAATACCTAAACTTAACATATACATCGGTTTAGTTTGAATATTTGGATTGACAATGATAGTTATTTTTGGTGTTTTAAGTATATTTTAGCTATTTTAGATATTTACTTTTGAATGTTTGTATATGTTTTCAAGTATTTTGGACAACTTAAGAGTATCTAATATATTCTGGATGTTTTTAATATACATTAAATCTAAATATAATTAATATATTTACGTATATTAATTTATTTTGGATACATTCGGTTACCTGAAGTACTTTGGTTCGAGTCGTGTTCGGTTTTGATTATCAAGATACCAAAATTTTGAATTTATTCGGATATTTAATCAATTTCGATTTGAATTCAGTACTATTTTTGAGTCGAGGTCGGTCGGTTCGGTTCTTCGGATTCGAATTTTTAGCCTAGTCCTATCGGTTAGTCACCGAGTTTTTAATATTGGACGTCCATGCTATAAATTCATTTAATTGAATGGCCAATCAATAGAATGTAATAAAGAGAAAAAAAAAACTTGACCAATAAATGTTTTATATATTATTCATTGTTTAAAAGTAATCAAAGAATTTAGAAATAATATTTTGAAAGACTTGGTCAAACAACATATGGTAACTTGGTTAATGATGGCCTGACCAAAATCAATTTATGAAAACTATTAGACCTGGCTTTAACTTTATTTGCAAACAGATCTGCGATAACATTAGTTTTAGGGAAACTGCCAAAAATAGCATTTTTCTTATATCACTTTTCAACAATACTTTAACTAATTTTATTATTAAATTTTTAGTAGGTAAAATACTATTGTACCTTTAACTAATTAAACCTAACATATTGTCTATTCCCCCCCTCCCCCCAGGATTTGCAGAAATGACGGTGGTTTGATGGCGCTGGCGAGTTCCCGGCGAGATTTGACGAGGTTCCAGCGAGATTTGGCGACGATGACGAGTTCCCGGTGAAATCTGACGATATTGATGATTTCCGGTGAGATTAGATGACGCTCAAGATTTCTCTGACGAGCTCTGTGATGACCTCTCCGGCGATCCCTCTGACGAACCTGGAAAACTTGACGAGATCCGACGAACTGAGCAAGCTCTCTCACAACGTCAACGAAGGTGACAAGATAATAGATGGTGATTTTTTTTCTATTTTCTTAATTTTTGCTTGATTTCTCAGAATCGATGTGCGATGTGTTTCTGTGAAGGGAGAAAAAACTTTCTGATGAAATTTCTCATCCTCAAATTTATAAAAACTTATAAATATAGCCATGAAGAAGATAGTGTTATGCATTAACATTTTGATATATTTTGTTGATTCTTCTTTCTATGAATATTTTGGGTTGGATCTATATATTTTTCTTCCCTTGATCCCTATATTCTTATAATCATGTTATGATGATCGAAATATGTTCAGTATGTTCTATATGTGGAGAATGAAAGCTAATAAATGGAATTCACTGGACGAATAAGAAGCTCTAAACCACTTGAATAAGGTACTTATACGTCTCTACTGGATGAAGAAGAAATGTATAAATCAAATCAATCACTAAAGCTTTTGAATTTAATTTTTGGTTTCTGTTTAGGGTAATCAGTAGAGAAGACACTCTTTTGGGTCACGAGGTGGTTCAATGGAAGCTTACTATGGTCTAAATATCATTCCTTATCCACTTGTAAGTCTAAATGAGACACATAGTTTTTCACAGTGAGATGCTTTTATCTTTGTGTTGCTTTATATGGATTTTTAGTTTAGTATGCGTCTCTTGTTTATATATGTTTATCAAATGATGTTCTTTAATAAGCAAAGAAATGGTGGAAAGTTGGTTAATTTGGTGAATATCTTGTGGCTTCAGAGAAAAATGCAAGTTGATATGTTTATCTTTGCCTTGGTAGTTAATTCATCTTATGGTTGTACATAGAATTGTGTTAAAATGCATGGAAACATGCATTGAGATTTTCACAGAATTTTTCTCACATGAGATGATGCAAAAGTATATGTTTTGCAAAGCCTATTTGTGTTCATTGTCTGTTTGAGCGATTTTAGAAAAATCAAATTAAAAGCCATTATCAATTAGTTTATAAACCTTTATAAATCATTTGATTAACAATTATCATTCAGTTGACAAAAACTCACTTAAAATCAACTTTTCGTTGGACTTTAAATAAATATACGGTTAAGAGTCAGTGTATGCGTGGATTAAAGGCATCTCTTAAGTCAATTTATGTGTTGATTAAAAGCAAAACTTGAATCAATATATAAAGCCATCAAGTGCCATACGAAAAAGATACAAAAAATCATTTTGATTCAATCTTCATCTTCCCCATAACAATTTTCAGAAGAAAAACAGAGTATAGTTTGCTAGGGTGTCCATACGGTGTGTTGTACGGAGATCGATAGTTGTATCCTCTAAGACGTCAACAAACTACATACACCATTGTAGGGACACATTTTAGTTTTAGGAGATTGCTCAAGCAAGCCTCTATCAAACTGCAATCGATTAAGTAGTGAAAAAAATAATCATCTTATTTATAAGAGATTATAAATCTAATAATATTTATAAGGGTTTATAAATATATAAGGGTTTGTAAATTCAAACATATTGAGTACGTGAGATTGGTTGCATATGTACTTTGGAATAACACTTATAAACTCTTATACATCAGTTTAAAACTTTAATAAATGATTTGTAACTTTAGAAATCCGTAAAAAAAAATTATACACTTTTATAAATGATTTATAAAACTTTATAAAATGATTTTTAAACTTTCATATATGATTTATCAACTCCTATAAACTCGTCATTAACCCATCGAGAAAAACAAAAAAAAAACTCTTATAAACCCTTATAAGAGCTTATAAATTTATTTATAAATATTTATAAGTTGATTTATCAATGTTTGAAAATTTACTTTTGATTTATAAGAGTTTATAAATGTTATCTATAATAGTATATAAATTTTTATTAAAACAGAAAATGATTTATAAGGGTCTATAAGTTGATTACGGGAGTTTTTAAAAGGGAAATTCTCTCGAATATCACTTTTTAAGTTTTTGTCACAAAAACAGCACTCAAAAAATAAAATGACCAAAATAGCACTTTTTGTTTTAAAAATTTCAATATTTATTTTTATTTTTAAAATTTGAACACATTCCTAAAATCCCACCCCTTAACTCTAAACCCTAAGTCTTAGATTAATTAACCCAAGGGTTATAAATGCATATTTACCCTTCAATAAAACTTGTTTTAGTCATTTTCCTCCTTGTGATGTTATTTTGTGACAAAAACTTGGTTTGGTGCTATTCTGGTCTTTGTCTCTTTTTAAAATGACTTATAAAATTTATAAACTAATTTATTAGGATTTATTTTTTAATTTATAAAATATTAAAATTTCCCATCTTGCACACCCATTTTTCTATACATTTCCAACTAATTTAAAGGTCATAAGACACAAAGTGTTCACATATTTAGTTTGAAAATATGTAGTTTGGAAGAGATGTAAGCAATATATAATATAGATAGATCAATCCATTTATCAACAATTGGTTTTAGGTTAGAGTCTCATCTAACTTAACAAGAGTTTATAAGTTGACTTATAATTTTTTTAAATTGGCTTTTGATTTATAATAATTTAAACTGGTTTATAAAAGTCAATAAATGACTTATACAATGATTATAAACTAATTAAGAAACACTTAAAACTAATTTATAAATGTTTATAAAATTATTTATAAGGTTTGTAAACTGATATATACAGGTTTATAGACTAATTTATTAAGGTTTCTAAGTTAATGTATAAAAACCTTATAAAATGATTCATAAGGGTTTATAACTTAATTTATAAATTATAACTTAATTTATAAACTGATTTATAAAGGTTTATAAACTAATTTAAGGGTTTTCACTAAAAGTAAACATGATCATGCTAAACATTTCTTTGTCTAACTATGGAGTTTGAATATTTTTGCAAGGCAAGCTGTGTGATATTGAAGAAAGGCAAGCATATAATTGAAGCTGGTTTGATGTTGGACACTATAGTTCAATACCAAGCTTATCTACAAGAAACTGAGCTCTAAGAAATTACGCTACTGATGATGCTTATGACAATTTGTAGTTTGCTTGGTCTGTCCATGAACTGGGTGCGTTCGGTTTATTCCTAGTTGAACAATGTGTCTTGTGGAGCTGTCACACATAGGGTTTAGACCGGTTCATAGTGCCGGTTATGCACTGGAACATGTGGCGTTGGAATATTTAGTAGTTATTGAATTCATTATGTTTCTTTAAGAAAGAGCTTTTGGTGCGTAATGTAATATATTTTTAGGATATGAACCAATCATTTTGATTATCAGAGATAGGTAAGATTGAAAGATTTAGCCCGTTTATAAATTATTTGTAAGAGTTATAAATAATTTATAATGGTTTATAAAGCATCTATACAATATTTATATATTATTTATAATGGTTTATAAATTATTTATAAGACTTATATATTATTTATAAACGCCTATAAATAATTATAAGGGTTTATAGATCATTTATAATGGTTTGTAAATCATATATAAAGGTTTATAACTTATTTATAATGGTTAGTATATTATTTATAAGAGTTTTATATATCCTTTCTAAGAGGTATATATATCATTTATAAAGGAATATTATTTATAAAAATTCACAGACCATTTTAAATCCTTTATAAGGGTTTATGAATTATTTATAAGATATTATAAATCATTTTAATGGTCTATAAATCATTTATAATTGTTTATAGATCATTTATAAGATATTTATATATCACTTTAAGGGTTTTAAATAGTTTATATAGTCATATAAACAGTTTATATAATTTTTATAAATGATTAAAAACCTTATAAATGATTTATAAACATTACAATTGATTTATAAATAATATTAAATGATGTGAAAATCATTATAACTTTCTCTCCAATAGATTTTTAGTAAGAAAAAATAGTTTATAAGGTTTTATAAAACATTTTCTAACTTACAAAATCATGTATAGAAGTTTTTATAAATATTTTTACGTGAAAGTGATAAGAATTTGTAAATATTTATATAAGAGGTTATAAAATTATTATAAATGTTAATCAGTTAGTTATAAGAATATCTTAAAGCTTATGATTTTATCTATCCACTCATGATTAATAAACAATTATAAAGAATTATAATTTTTTGCCAATCTCCCTCTCTCTCTCTTTTCTTGTTGTATATGTATTGTGTAACTAACTATAAACAAGTTTGATTTCAAGTAGAAAATAGCTTGGAACTGCACATATGCAAGAGATTTTGGGTAATTTAAATTTAAAAGAAACAATTAAATGATTTATAAAAGCTTATATGTCATTTATCCAGATTCATAAACCAATTTCTAAGATTTAATAACTTATTTTATAAGGATTTATAAATTAGCTATAAAAATTATAAATAATTATAAATTATTTATAAGAGTTCATAAATATTGAAACAACTATCATCAAGGTGAAGTTTCAGAGACTCTATTACAACACCACTTGGAGTGTTTGCTTCTTTGCTATCCCTAAGGCATAGGTTCCAGCTATCAAATCTGGTTTTGGATGAAGGTGAAACCTGAAGACAAGAACTGGTTCTTGTTCTGCCGAAGAGTGTGACATACATTGAAAGATATGCATCTCAAGATTTCTTTAGAGAACCTACTCGGGTTTTCCATGTCATCTACGATGTGAGATGAGCCTAGAAGATCTCCAAGGATAGTGTGATGACCAGAAACATATCCATTGGCCACTCATGTGAAATAGTTGGAGATTCAAAATTCTCAAAATGTTGAAGCCATAAAACGTGAAGCAATACATCATTCTAGAAAGATAGAGGTAATTCTCAGAGACCAATGTAACGTTGTCACAACTAAGAGGGACGTATAAGCTGAAAAGGTCATTATTTTAAGGAGTATGACATGTAAAGAGCTCTGCACATCGAGAAGCATGCACATTAATTGATAAGTTTAGAGGAAACCTAAGTAGTATAATAGTTTCTCTCATTTTATTAACTTAGCCAATAAACTTATTTATACAAATTACATAACTTGTCTAGTAAATTCTTTAGATTATAGAATATGAATTCTAATTTATACATTAATGATATATTTTCTAATAGTTACATCCAAATATATTCGAGGTGATCTCTTAATCACTGAAATCTCCCAATACCCTCCCGCAAACTCATACGTGGTAACACGTATGAGATTGGACAATCATCAAATCATCTTCATGGTGTTTATATCCCCACCATAGGGTCATCAATAGCGTTTATACCTCGCCAAAGTTATCGATTCTGTGAAAATACTGTAGTAGTTGTGTATCTTCATCGTCTCATGCTACCAACTGAACTGAACGAACCCATCTGATCCATGCTCAAAGTCCACAGCGACATCATCAAATCATCATTCCGTCGGAGCCGTATATCCATCGGAATTATCAATCTTCAAATATCTTCGTGACCACCATCAGATTTGTAATAGATAAATAATCACTAACTACACATGTGAATATGAACGGATCATCAAAGATCCATGCTCATAATTCACGTAGTGTCATCAATCATACATAGCCCCCCCCCCCCCCCCCCCCCCCCCCGCAGTATATGAAGCCACGTATTCTCTTGGTTTTTTTTTTAAATAATTGAAAATAGTATAAAACGTTAAAATTCAGTCTGAACACCATGAAAGCTTTAAAGTAAAGACGAATAGTAATGCTCGTGCATAAGATTCAGGCACGTAAAGCCCTCTTTTTCTTTTTTTTTCTTTTTTTTTTTAAATCGAAACCAAAATATCCAAAACCAGCAAAAATAAAACAAAGGAATTCCAACGAGTAAGAATCCAAATCGAAGGAATAAGATCAAAGGAAAAAAAATGAGACAAATTGACCATAACCCACTAGAATTAGGATCAAAAGCTCTGATACCATGATAAGTTTGGAAAAAACCTAAGTAGTATAACAGTTTCTCTCATTTTATTAACTTAGCCAATAAACTTACTTATACAAATTACATAACTTGTCTAGTAAGTTCTTTACATAATAGAATATGAATTCTAACTTATACATTAATGATATATTTCCTAATAGTTACATCCAAATATATTCGGGGCGATCTCGTAATCCCCGAGATCTCCCAATATTAATCTTCTCCTCAGGATATTTATATGCTTAACATGTCATATCCAATTGTTCCACAACATCTGAGAGAGCCAATAAGTTAGAAAACTTTGGACGGAGTTTATAAGAGATGGACCATTACTTTCTTACCATATAATTTGGGAAATTAATTCAATAAGAGAAACCATGAAGGAGACTGTGGCATTGTTTGTTAAGGCTAGGAATTCATGTTCATCGATGAGAGAATTACCCAAGATAAACGACCATGGGAAGTTTGTTGTTCCATGTTTGATATCAGGGGTTGAGTACTTTGCTTGTCTCTTGATATTGGGTACATGGTTAGTCTCATGTACCAGGACTATTGTTGAGATGATGGGTCTTGTTACATGAGTTCATCAGCTGACTATACAGTTTGTAGACATTTCCACCAAGTCTTTTACTAACTTTCTTGATGTGAAAGTAGGAAATTGTATTGATTCACAATAATTTTGATAGACCTTTGATTTTGGGAAAGGCGTTTCTGGCCACAGTTGTTTCAGTATTTGGTTTTCCTAAAAACAAGATGTGTTTGCACACATTGACAAGAATTATACTACAAAGATGTGCCTATAGATAAAGGTATGCACCTATCCTCTTTTGTTAGTATGATATATATATGTATATATATATATGTTTCTCAGGGAAGTTTAAGTGATAACATCACTTTTGTTAGTGTTTTTCTTTCTTTTCCACATGTTTTAATGAATCAATTTTTTTTTCTGTATAAAATCGATCCTATTGTTTCTTCAGTAAGATTGAACTTTGGTTTGTGAGGGAGTAATTTCTTTGCTACCTCTTATAAACTTGATAAGATTTCATATAGAGGATTCAATGAAGTTTTCCTTCAGTGGCAATCCAGAAATTTATTTGGGCTTGTTTAAAGGTGGGTGTATGTAGTCTATGAATTCATTGAAGGCACTATTATTTTTATAAGGAACATGCAGTGGTGTTTCTATGAGGACCGATGACAGTGATGAGGTAGATTGTGGATCTGTTGGTTATTGCCTATATATGTATAGATCGTGTAAAATTATAAGGATTTTTGGGTAAATTTTAATCAAAGACGTAAATGATGGGAGAATTGTCTTCTCTGGCATTATTTGTAAGGGCTTATTGCAAAAGTGACTCAAAACTTGAATTCAAACAGAAAACTAACATTTTCTTTTGACTCATTTTTTTTTTGAGTTTTTAACCCCACATCTGCATTTTATCTACGAAAATGCCATTAACCCTTTTTTTTTTTTTTTTTCGAAAATGGCTTCTTTACTGTCTCAACCTCATTTTCTTCAAGTATTTACAATATTGCCACTGCCATGAATAGTGGGAACAACCTTGTACGAACTGTTTGGAGCTTTTAATGCCCTTTAATGCACGTAAATCTCTTTACACTCTCTCTGTTTCAATTGTTATGAACTAAAAACAACATTTCTTTCACTTTCTCTCCATATTCATCCAAAAAACTGAAGCTTTTGATTCAAAATTGTTTGGAGCCATATTTCTTTCGTTTTGACTTACGGTTGCTTTCGTTTGAGGTTCTGGGTGGTTGGAGAAGACCCTGTGTGCAAACAAAGTCATCTCACCTAGTTGAAGGTACGAATTTGAATTTTTTTCAAAATCTGTTCGCGTAGAAGACTTACAAGTAAGTCATCTGTATGTAGAAGACTTACTGATGAGTCTTCTGGTCAAACGGACGACTTAAACTAAGTCGTCCAGCTTTGTTTGGTGAAAAAAAACAGTCCAGACGACTTATATATAAGTCGTCTACGAGAAACAGGCTAGTTTTGCATTTGACCGAATCGTGTCAGATCTTTGACTATTTCTGGACGACTTATAATTCAGTCGTCTCTCGGAAAGTTAAAATTTCAATATTTTATTAAACTAGACGACTTACGTGTAAGTCGTCTTAGGTTAGTTTTGTAGTTGAAAAATAAAACTTCATAATTTAATTTTTACCAGACGACATAATATAAAGTCGTCCCGTCAGAAGACTTAATTTAAAGTCGTCCGGGGAAAGCAAAGTCGTCCAGAATTTTTCCCAATTAAGTCGTCCAAACCTTGCTTATCCCGGACGACCTTAAATTAAGTCGTCTAGCTGGACGACTTTTAGTTAAGTCGTCTGGAGAAAGTTAAATTTCAAGTTTTATTTTTCAATTACAAAACTAACCTGGGACGACTTACGTGTAAGTCGTCTAGTTTGAATAAAATATTGAAATTTTTACTTTCCAGAGACGACTGATTTATAAGTCGTCCAGAAATAGTCAAAGATCTGACACGATTCGGTCAAATGCAAAACTAGCCCGTTTTTCGTAGACGACTTATATATATAAGTCGTCTGAATTTTTTTTTTTAACAAACAAAGCCGGACGACTTAGAATTAAGTCGTCCCTTTTAATTTTCAATTGCAAAAGTGACCTCTTTAGACGACTTACCTTTAAGTCTTCTGGACGACTTAAATCTAAGTCGTCTGCGATAATGTTTGTTGAACTTCTTCATTTTCTCTATGTTTACTAATGTGTTTTATTTTGAATATTTGCAGATGATTTTTAAGTTACATGCAGTGTATGGAGAATGGTTGTTGAGAGATTTCCGTTGGGATTTTGTGGTTGATGATCTCAAAGGAGCAAGATTGTTTTTATTGAATGAAGATTCAACACATGCTGAACTTGTTGCAATGGCTCAAGAAGATTATAACCTGGACATGAGATCAGTGACTGTGGAGATTAGCTACTCATTACCAGCAGAAATGATGATGACTCCAAGCAGTCCTCCCATTCATGTTACAAGTGATAGACAAGTTCGAAACTTGCTCGAGATACTCAAAACGCATAGAGTATGTCTTTGTGTATCAAGCCGCAGCAAGGTGGAAACGGTTTCAGAGAAAAGAGAAGAAGCTGGTGATAATGATGAAGCTGGTGAATGGGAAGAAGATGTTGGTGATAATGATGAAGCTGGTGAATGGGAAGAAGATGTTGGTGATAATGATGAGGCTGATGAATGTTTTGAAGATGTTGGTGATAATGAGTCTGTTGAAGATGAAAATCAAGATGGGGAGGAGGAAAATGGGGAGGAGGAAAATGGGGAGGAGGATGCTGATAACACTATTGTTGGTGAAACGGATCAGAATGGTGGGGATTACAGTCTTTATGGAAAGGTTCTAGATGAGGACGAGGAAGATGATGATAATATTTGTTTTGAAGAGAAATTGAAAAGACATATGCTAAGACAAATGCTATTGAAGGAGGAAAATCGGATTGTACCAGCATCTATGTCAACCAGAGTTTTGTTAGCAAGGATGCACTGCTTTCAGAGCTGCGGTTGACAGCAGTGAGGGGTAGGTTTTCTTTCAGAATATACAAATCAACAAAAACTCTCCTTGTGGCAATATGTCGGGTTAGCGGTTGTGGATGGAAGATCAGAGCGAGTGTGAAACATGGGTCAAACACGTTTTGGGTAACAAAGTATGTGGAAAAACATTTATGCTCAATTGGAGACCGAATCGCTCAGCGGAGACACTGTACTCCAAAGTATGTTGGTAGTCTTTTCATTGATCGTGTTGGGATCATTGATGGGATAACTCCACAGCATATCACTGATGCAATGAAGAACATGTTTGGCATGACGCTTGATTACACCACTTCATACAGAGCACTGTTATATGCACAGAAATTGGTGAGAGGATCAGCAGAAGAAGGGTATTCGCGTCTGCCTTCATATCTCGAGCAAATCTCCATTGCAAATCCTGATTCTATCACGGCTATAGAACTTGATTCTGAGAAAAGATTTAAGTATCTATTTCTCTCTTTTGGAGCTTCTATCAAAGGTTTTAAGTATCAGAGAAGGGTCATTGTGGTGGATGGAACTCACCTAAGTGGAAAGTATGGAGGTGTTATGTTAGTTGCAGCCGCACAAGATGGCAATTTTCAGATATTCCCATTGGCTTTTGGGATCGTGGATGCTGAAGATGAACCTTCTGGGAATGGTTTTTCACAAAATTGGCTAGTTGTATATCTCATGACAAGCCTCTGGTGATAGTCTCTGACCGGCACGCGGCCATTAAAAGTGCGTGTGAGAAGGTGTTTCCTTGGGCAACCCGAGGAATATGTTATTATCACCTTCAAGATAACATTGTCAAAAAGTTTAAAGGGAAACATCTCATGTACTTGGTGAAAGGGGCTGCTTATGCGCACACGGTTCACGATTTTAACCGGTACATGGCTGAGATACGGAGTGCAAACCCGGAACTTGCAACGTATTTGGAGAAGGCCGACGCCAAGCTATGGTCAAGGGTTTATTGTAAGGGGAACAGGTTCAACATAAAAACAAGCAACATCGCTGAATCTATTAATTCCGCACTGAAGCGAGCAAGAGGATTTCCGATTCCGTTCCTGCTGGAGTTCATAAGGCAGAAGTTAGGAAAATGGTATTGGAAAAGGAGACAAGATGCTTTGAGTCTCCCAACTGTACATAGCCGGGGTGTTGAATACTTGCTTGCTGTTCGATCAGAGATAGCGGATACGATGACGGTCGAACCAATTGATGGATGGCGTTTCTTTGTCAAAGGTGGCAAAATGGACTGTGCGGTTGATTTGGAACATGTAAAGTGTGGTTGTGGTGTCTATGGAGTGGAGAAAATACCTTGCTCTCATGCTATAGCAGCTGGAACACATGCTGGTGTGCATATCGACACACTTGTATGTCCACTTTACTCAAAGAATCATCTGTATGCAGGATACTCAGAGAATATATATCCTATCGTGTCACAACATATTGAGGAACGAGAATGCTTTCCTCCAAACGTAAAGCGTGGTCCGGGGAGACAGAAGAAATCAAGATGGCAATCTTGGTTGGAGCTATCTAGGATGAGGGGACACAAACCAGGAAGAAACACAGGGCACGGAGATGCTCAAACTGCAAGGAAACTGGCCATACGAAACCACAATGTACACAACCAGTTGACTAGTTGTCCAGACGACCTAAATATAAGTCGTCCAGTCTTGATTACCCGTCCAGACGACTAATTTCTAAGTCGTCCAGTGTTTCGTCTACCTTCTACGAAGTCGTCCAGTGTATTAGACTACCTTCTACTATCCCTTCAAGTGTATTTTTTTAGACGACCTTTTACGAAGTCGTCCAGTGTATTTAAGTCGTCCAGTGTATTTAAGTCGTCCAGTGTTTAGACTACCTTCTACTATCCCTTCAAGTGTATTTTTTTTAGACGACCTTTTACGAAGTCGTCCAGTGTATTTTATTTTTAGACTACCTTATTTTTTTTTAGACGACCTTATTTGTAAGTCGTCCAGTGTATTTTATTTTTAGACTACCTTATTTTTTTTAGACGACCTTATTTGTAAGTCGTCCAGCTGGAAAACCTTCCAGACGACTTATTTGTAAGTCGTCCAGCTGGAAAACCTTCCAGACGACTTATTTGTAAGTCGTCCAGCTGGAAAACCTTCCAGACGACTTATTTGTAAGTCGTCCAGCTGGAAAACCTTCCAGACGACTTATTTGTAAGTTAGAAAATCTATACAAGTTAGAAAATCAAATAAATCATACATGCCCACAAACATACAAATAGATTTGTGTAAACAAATAGTTCAAATATACAAATAGATTTGTGTATACAAATAGTTCAAATATACAAATTGATTTGTGTATCTATACAAGTTAAAAAATCTATACAAGTTAAAAAATCTATACAAGTTAAAAAATCTATACAAATTGATTTGTGTATCTAATCATACATGCCTACAAACATACCACCATCCTCATTATCTTTCAGATGCTGATCAACAAGCTCCGTCCATATAGCCAAAGCCATAGTATCCCTCATAGTCTTCGCATTGGACCTAGCAAAGTCTTTAGGGCTAAAGGGGACCCCAAGAGCATGACATTCAATGTACTTTGCAGCGTACACGCCACAATCACCATTGTTGGCCGTGGGTACATCTTTGAGGAGTCTCTCATAAGTGTATCGCTCCAACCCATGCATCTGGTCTCCGCACTCCACAATCAGATAAGGGACCATCCAGCGAGTCGCTTGCGATCTTCCCTGGACCAATCCCCGCATCTCTTCAGTGCTGCTATTATCTGATCAGTACTTGGCCCAGCTTCCCGATGAACTCCCATCATCTCCCAGAAAGAAACCATCTGTGGGGTAACTTCACATTCTGGTGTCTCAAGGTCCTCGATGTAGTCGCAGTTTAGACCAGTGATGTTTTCAAACTCTAACAGTGAAAACCTCGCAGGTTCTGGACCAACGAGACACCACATCTCGTACTTCTTCTTAATGTCCAGCTTTAAACCGAGCAAGTGGTGAACCAGCCTTGAAGCCCAACCAAATCCCTGCTCCTTGAACTTGATGAAAACTCCCAATCTCGACTCCTTGAGCTCTTCAAATTCAGCATCAGTGAGAGCTTCCCTAAGAGCAGTATGCAACTTCGTGTTATCCGTATGATACGAAATGCTATTGTGGGGTTCTGGCTCTTCCCCTAATGTGTATAACCTACGGGGGAGTTCTGGAATATCCATCCTTTTTGTCTGCAAAATAATCAAAGACAACAATAGAAGTCAGAACACAAGCTAAATCAATCACGCCTTAATTGTTACTCCAGACGACTTAGTAGACGACTTAAATATAAGTCGTCTAGAAAGTCGTCCAACTGGACGACTTAGTTGACGACTTATATTTAAGTCGTCTGGAAAGTCTTCCAAATGGACGTACTAAGTCGTCCAGGTTGAAGACTTTCCAGACGACTTACTTACAAGTCTTCCAGTAGAAAAATTTCAAGCGGACCTGATTAGTCGCAGAAGGAGTTCGAGTACTCGTCATTGTGGTTATAGATCTGAAAAAATAAACGTGAAACGGTGAGAATGAGTAAATTGAAAGAGACAACGTTTTATGTTCATCTTTTCCACGAGTTTGATGACTTACCGGCGTTAGGGTTTACAGAGAAACGGCGCTACGGTTTACAGAGAAGAAGCGGCGGCGCTAGGGTTTAGAAGAAGCGGCGGCGCTAGGGTTTAGAAGAAACGGCGGTGCTAGCTAGTGTTTAGAGTAAGCGGCGGTGAGAACGTTGGTGAGCACGGTGGCGAGGGCGACGGTTTGTTCGGAAATAGTGGAAGCGGGGGCGCTAGGGTTTAGAGGAATCGGCGGCGCTAGGGTTAGAAGAAGCTGCGGCGACAACGGTGAGAATGAAGTGAGATAGATAGCCGACGTTGAGAACGATGGTTGTTCGGAAATAGTGGGAATTCGAATCGCCTTTGATATCGCCGGTGAGAGAGAACTGTTAGGGTTTCTGTTCGCGGAAAATGAAAAAAAAAAAAAAAAAAATCACCTTATATATTGGGTAAATAATCCGGTTAGCTTTAAAAGTACATTGGTAAACTTTAAGGTTTGGTCCGGTTTAGACGACTTATTCTGGCTGATAATGTACATCAGACGACCTAATATTTAGTCGTCTGGGAACAGAAGACTAAATATTAAGTCGTCCAATACCCTAAAATGAACCCCTAAACTAAAATGACTAAATTAACTTACTAACCACGTTATAAAATCAAATTATACTTCAATAGTGTTTACTATACACAGAAACGAACACGCCTAGGTAATTTTAAAAATTTTCAAAAACGGTTTTAATGCTTTCCAAAATCTAACCCTAAGAACACATACAATACTACAACATATGTTGATGAAACATAAACTAAAGAATATCATGACTCACTACTTTCACTCATCTGGGCTGAAAACAATTGAAATTTGTTATATATTAATTTATATCTCTTAAGACATATGTTAATTACATAATTCCAATTTTTCACTTATCAAAATATTTTTTACAAAATTTTTAAATTATGTTTAAGAATAACTGTCCAGACGACTTAACTTAAAGTCGTCTGGACGACTTATTTTCAAGTCGTCTGTTTACAGACGACTTGCGAGGGGTAGAAACGTAAAAAAAAATCCGTTTTTTTGTTTGTTCACAAGGAGATAGTTGTAATTTCAATAGCCTTTTAAGTTACTTTTGCCTTTGACCCAAGTTGGGGTACTCTTTTGGGTTTGACTCCAAGTTTTGAGTCACAATTGGTAATTCTCCCTTATTTGTAATGCAAATTTTGTGATTTTGCTATTAGTGAAAGTGATAAAATGCATTAATTTTTAAGTAAAAGATCCATAGACTCTACCTTTGACTTCTCTGACGGAATAACATTGTCTTGTCGTTTATCGAAAGACATATCATCTAATTATGAGGCGAGGCTGGTCCATGTCTTCTCTATAACAATATTATAAAACACTTAGAAACATAATTTATTGATATTAAAGAACTTTTGGTATTTTTAGAAGATACATCTTTGACCCGATATGTTTTGGGTAATTTGTTGAAATTATTAGTCAAAACTCATATCGAAAAAATATTACTGTACTATTTTGATTCAGCTATAAATACTGATACATATTATTAGGAATGTCAAAAGAACTTGTGGACCGCGGGCCGAGCCCAGAAGAACCTGTGGCAGGGCGGGTTTGGGCCGGCTTATTTTAGGCCCGTTTCTTCGCGGGACTGGCGGGCAGGCTCTTCAGCGGGTTAGGCCTTTTGCGGGATTGGGCCGCGGTTGACCTGCGGGTTTTTGGAATCCCGCAAACCCTACTCTTCATTTCCATTTGCTGCCTCCACCTGAAACAAACGAGAGAGAGAGTGCGATGATGAAGGCGATGCGGTGTGAAGGAGCTCCGGTGACCGTGTTTCAAGGTCGACGATGCTTCCCATCTACCATTCGCCGTGTATCTACTCCGGGAAAGCTTCTTGGAGCCATCACAAGACGTTTGCGAAGCATCTTACCACCGAAGAAGATCCAGCTCCGGCCATGGTTTCTTCATCGATGGTGGTCCTGCTATCTTTTGCGGTTCATGCATGTCACAATCTCACAGGTAAGGAAAGATTCTTGTTGTTTGTTGTGGTTTTTATTGTCGGCATTAACCAATTATTTTATCATCTTGTACAGGCGCTTCTGGAGCTTCTCTGCATTGGTCCACCAGCGGAGCTTCTAACCTTCTCAGATGCAACGCCGGAGCTTGTATTCTTCTAATATCCACCACCGGAGATTCTCCCTCGCTGGAAGCATGGTCGTCTTCTCCATTGCTCCTCTTTATTTACTTGTTCATCGACACATTCGAAGGTTTAACCTTGCTAATAACTCTTTCAATACTTGTTTACTTAATAATAAAATTAGGACGGAAAAAGGAATTGGTATGTTAGGCACAAGTTCAGGTTCAAGTTCAATGCATCTGTCAATAGGCGTTTTGTTTATGTTTTTGTCTCGTTGACATTGTAGAGATGAAACCGGTTCTAGTGTCCTAAACTCCTAATGTGTTTTGTTTATGTTTTTGTTCTTTTTTTTTGTATTTGTCTCTGTGATGTCTCTGGTTATGTTAAGTATCTGAAATGTGTTTTGTTTTTGCAGGTGAAAAAAATATATGATTGTAAACAAGTAGGCGAATGGTGGCGACGGTAAAAGCTGCTGTAGGCTCAAAACGATAGAGAAGGTGTTCACTTGATGTATGTTTTGGTCGTACACCAGCTTGGACCGTCGCCACCACCTGCCTCCTTGTTTAGTGAAGAAGATTTCAACACCGAGCTGCAAAGATTGTAAGGTGTTACCACTCTGAAACTTTAAGCTTCTTGAATTATATAATAGGTTGATCCTTATTTGAGGTCATTTGTTTTTGTCTCTGATGTGTCTTTTCTTTTTGTAGGTGAAGAAGGAGGAAGCTCGTAATGACCGTGAAGGCTGTGTAAGTTGTCTATAATTCTTAGTTTCATTTAAACTATCCTTGATTCACTCTCTGATTTGTGTTTTTATTTTGTATATGTCGAGATGATGAGTGATGGTGAACAAGGAAGGAGACTTATGGAGTTATGGTGAGCAAGGAGATGATGAGTGATGGTGAACAAGGAAGGAGGAGACCAGTACATACAGCAGCTGCTCTAGTATAGCCGCTCTAAGGACCTCAGGTTAGTAAGCTCTTTGTCTCTTAAACGTGTACGTGTGATATTTCTGTGATAAAAACAATCTTGTTTAGCTGGATTTGCTTAGGTTATCGGATCGAACATAGATAGAACACACTCTTGTTTAGCTGGCTTGCATAGGTTTGTTGTGATCACTGCATTTGTTTGTCACTTGATGTATATCGTAATAGAAAGTGATTGGTTTTGGTGCTTGTCCTCAAGCAAGTTTAAATAAAATATTATCAAAATTTTAAAAACCCTAATAGGCTAAGTTTTAATTATATTATAATTAATTTAAAATTTTCCAAAATATTAAAAACCCTAATAGGCTAATAGTCCCACGTTAACACGACTTCACCTCAAAAAAAAAAACCTAACGCAAAGACGCAAGCAGAGACAGAGACCATGGGATCAAGGAGCGATTCAGAAGAGCAGTTCACGATGGATACTAACTACACTCCACCATCAACATTGGACTTCGCGAGTCAAGCTACTCTAGATGCTCTTGCTGCGCTTGAAGGGAGCTCTGATCCAAGGGAAGAAGGTGGTGTAACTTCTGATGCTATTGGTGCAAAGACGCAAGCAAGCAAAAGAAAGGTGATGAGCCTTGACGAAGAGACTGATGATTCTGATGTTGAAATCACTCCACCACCCCAAACAAACATGCCTCGCAGAAAGAGCAGATTTGGAACAGCCACGGGGAAACCCATGTTGCAGTCCACAATAGATGGTGGCATAGGCTCGTCCTCACAGGCGTGTAGAAAGAAGAAGCATGTACCTGTGAAATCAGTGATTCGGGGAGGGAGAAGGAAGCCATTGACTCAGTCGCAAAAGGGCAAGGCCAAGGCTACCACTCCGCAAAAGAAGAAGAAGGTCGAGGAGATACCAGACTTTGATGACTCATTGGAGGAAGAGGAGTTGGATGAAGAAGAGGAGTTGAATGAAGAAGAAATCGAAATGGACAATAGGCAAAGATCAGATGTGTGGCCTGATTTCACGGTGGTCCACAAACCGAATGGGACGATGAAAGCTCAATGCAATCATTGCAGGAATGAGTATGCTTGGCATTCCCACTCGCATGGAACCAGTGGGCTGAGAAGGCATCATTTTAGATGTAAGGTGTATCAAAGGAAAAATAGAAATCAGCAGAAGATCAATTTCGAGGGGAAGTTACACTCTGGCAAGTATGATCATACCGTCTTTCGGCAGATGGTAGCTAAGACGATAGTCCAGCATGATCTACCATACTCGTACGTAGAGTATGAGAAAGTGCGAGAAACTTGGACGTATTTGAATCCTGATGTGCAGACCATTTGTCGAAACACGGCTAGATCAGATGTATATCGACTATATGAAAGCGAGAGAGACGCATTGAGGAGAGAGTTAGCTACACTTCCTGGTCGAGTATCATTGACATCTGACTTGTGGACGTCAATAAAACGTGAAGGGTACATGTGTGTGACTGCACATTACATTGATCGGAACTGGAAGTTGAACAGCAAGATCATCACGTTTTATGCTCTAGCGCCACCACACACTGGTATGAATGTTGCTATGCAGCTTTTTGAGTCGATGAAAGAGTGGGGAATTGAAAAAAAAATCTTCTCAGTCACATTGGATACAGCTACAAGTAATGACTCGATGCAAGATATTGTGAAGTCCCAACTAATGTTGACTGATGACTTGGTGTGTGGAGGAGAATTTTTCCATGTAAGATGTGCAGCTCACATACTTAACCTTATAGTGCAAGATGGGTTAAAGGTTATTAAAGGCGCTTTGCACAAAGTAAGAGAGAGTGTGAAGTATGTGTTATCATCTACATCGCGGGAGGTGTTGTTCGGAAAAGCAGTGGTTGCTGCGAATGTAAAAGAAACTCGGGGGCTGATATTGGATGTCTCGACCAGATGGAACTCGACTTACTATATGCTGCAAATTGCAGTAAATTACCGTAAGGCATTTGAGAAGTTTGAGTCATTTGACAAGTGAGGTTTTATAATGGCGCCCACAGCTGAAGAATGGACAAGAGCAAGTAATATCTGCACTTTTCTGGAGCCGTTTGCTGTGATCACAAAGATGATATCTGGCACTAATTACCCGACATCTAATTTGTATTTCTACCAAGTCTGGATGATACATGATTGGCTCCGGAATAATGAGGAAAGCGATGATGAGGTTGTCAGATTCATGGTGTCACCAATGAAGGAGAAGTTTGACAAATATTGGGATGATGTCAGTGGTCTTTTTGCAATGGCAGCAGTGTTTGATCCGCGATTTAAGCTATCAATTGTTGACCATTGTTTAGGGAAGCTTGACATGAGTACAAAAGATGTTAAGGTGAAGAACTTGCGTGAGAGACTCAGCAATCTCTTTGAGTCTTATGACAAAAAATCCAAGGTTAACTCCCCTTCTACGGAGCCACGTGAGACGGTTCCACCCAAAACATGTGAGCCAGTGTCCACAGAAATGTTTGAGAACTACACTGTGAGTGTTCCTTTTACAAGTAACTAGTATGTTTAATATTTTTCATAACAGTTCTTAGATATTTTTTAAAAAACTTTTATAGGATTTTTTTGCATTTCGCAAAGTCAGTAGTGTTGGGAATGGGAAGACACCTCTAGAAGCATATCTTGATGAACCACCTTTGGAATTTTCCAGTTTTAAGAGCTTGAATATTCTCGACTTCTGGAAAGATAATGCTCATCGCTATGGTGATTTGGCTGGTATGGCTTGTGATCTATTAAGTATTCCAATCACAACTGTTGCTTCCGAGTCTTCTTTCAGTATTGGATCAAGAGTCCTCAACAAATACAGGAGCCGTCTACTCCCAAAAAATGTGCAGGCTCTGATATGCACTAGGAATTGGATCAGGGGATATGAATCATATCAAAATGGTAATTAATCTAGATTATCAAGCATTTTTTTTTTATGAATCAAAATGGCTTTTACTAACTTCAATATTAATACTTGCAGAAGAAGAAGTATTTGGTGAAGAAGATAAACCCTCATCAATTAAATCAGCTGTTGGTGATGAAGTGGAAGTTGCAAAAGTGTGATTTGAGTTGCTGTTTTTTTTCATTTGGTGTTTTCAATTGCTGTTTTTTTAATGACATTGTTTTAGTACTAGCAGCTTTGAATTGGTGTTTGATTTTAATTTTAACAATAGCATTTGTTTTTTTATGAAATTATGAGTAATGTTTTAATTCAGAAAAATTAATTATGTCTTAAACTTTTCACTCTTGATCATGTATAACACGACATACATATCAGTATATAATCGTCAAGCTGAACTAATAACATTTTTTTTCCAAATTAACAGGATATGTCGCCAAGCTAGATGCAGATTGAAGTTATCCCGCGGGCCGACCCGTTAGTACCAGGACTTTAGGCGGGACGGGATTGGGCCGAGGCTTTGGAGTACCGCAGCCCGCGCGGGACTGGACCGCTATGAACCGCAAATTGACGAGCCCGCTGCGGTCCGGGACGGGACGGGACGGGACGACCTGTTTGACATTCCTACATATTACATTAATGGAAAAAAAATTGTATAAGAAAACAGACTTGTTCGAACAAAAATAAGTAAGGATAAAAGTTCTCACCAATTCAATGATGGCCAGTGATCAAACCATGCATGTGCAACCTGAATTTATAGGTATAAGTGAATAATTCTTCGGTTTGAGGTTGGTTTTTTTTGATGAAAAATATTTATCAATAATTATATTTTGTATGTTTGTGTAGCTACTGATGGAACCAATAGCTATTTGTATGATCAATTATGGAAGTTATGTGCTGGTTCTCTATTTGATCTTCCAAAAGTTGGAGAAAAAGTATATTATTTTCCTAAAGGGTATATAGAGCAGGCAATATTTTTTATATATATTTTTTTTAATTATATTTTAAACTAAGTTTTGATTTGCAAAACTTACTAAAATATTTGATGGTATTACCAGATAACTACATCTATAAACGACGAACTATGTCAATTAAAACCAGCTTGTAATATTCCTTCAAAAATATGCTGCAATATTTTTAGTATCACACTTAAGGTATGTTTCATTGATTGTTTATGTTATTATTTATTAAATTCACATGACCTATACTGACTTATTGTAAATGATATTGCTTTGGATATATTTTTATGTATGGTCTTAGGTAGAGGCAACTACAGATGAAATTTATGCAGAAATTTCTTTGTTGCCTGATACATCTGTGAGTGGAAAACTAATATTTTATTTCTTTAATAACTTAACTGCATGTCTTTCTTAATATATATTTTAATTAATATAATGAATTTTTATTTTATAGGAAGTTGAAATCCCAACTCCTAAACATGAAAACAACATACAAAACATTAACTATTTTACTAAGGTGTTAAGTGCTTCTGATACCAATAACAAGGGTAGTTTTGTTTTGAATAAAAGACATGCCATTGAGTGTCTTCCTCTACTGGTATTAACATTGACTTACATTGACTCAAATTGTAAATTCCTATACATAATTTTGTAACAAATATTTTTAGGATACATCTCAGCTAACGCCAAGTCAAGAGATATATGCTAAAGATATTCATGGTCATGAATGGAAAATTAAACACACTTTAAGAGGTAACAAATTTTTGTTGATATCAAAATCTTAGAGTAGTGATTACTGAAATTTATTTTTCTTACAAACAATCAACTAGGTACACCACAAAGACATCTTTTCACATCTGGCTGGAATGAGTTCGTGAAAGAAAAAGATTTGGTTGTTGGAGACTCTTTTGTATTCCTTCGGTATATTTTTTTTTCCTTTTAAATCTCATTTGTTTCTTGGAGTTTTGATTTTAACTATTTCTTATCACAGAGGAGAGAATGGGGAATCACGAGTTGGAATCAGAAAAGCGGCTCATCATCAACAAGACAACATACACTCATCATTACTTTCTAAGGAGAGCATGCACCATGGTATAGTTGCTACTGCATTGAATACTATCAAAAGAAAATGTATGCTTGTTGTGTTCTATAAGCCAAGGTAAAGAAAAACATTTTTCTACTAAATTAAACTTTATGAAATTAGTTTATTCAATAAATACATTTTTATTTATTAGATGTTATGATATCAGGTCGAGCCAATTCCTTGTCAACTTCCATAAATTTATAGATGGAGTGAATAATAAATTTAGTATAGGCTCAAAATTTTTCATGAAGTTTGAAGGAAGAGATTTTAAGGAAATAAGGTAAATCTTCTATATTTATTTTACTTTTATGAGATATGATTGCTTACACAAATAATTTTACTATACTAGATACCATGGAACAATAGTAAATGTGAGAGATTTCTCTACTCATTGGAATGATTCAGAATGGCGAAGTCTAGAAGTAAGATTAGTACTAGTTCTATTTTGATTATATTTTTTCAGAATATATTTTTTTTAAAGTAATAAATAATATCTTATCTTTATTTTATAGGTACAATGGGATGGATCTGCAACAATTCCAAGACCTGATAAGGTATCTCCATGGGAGATCGAGCATTTAACACATTCATCAAACACTCTCAAATCAGGTTTACTAAAGCATAAACGTCAAAGCGAAATTCGTGAGTTTGGTAAGTTAGCGCTTCTCAATAAGTTAAAACTTCTTTGTAAATTAGTTATCATTCTTTTTAACACCTTATTTTATTTCTTCTTATAGGTTCAAATATGTGGGTTCCTACATTGACCCAAGGCCAAGAAGTTGGACATTCAAGCAGACAACCTTCAGTGAACTATTCATTCCCTACCATGTCCAAACCAAACTATAATGAGCAAATGGTTGAAGCAATGAAAGAAGCGTCAACCACCACTGTGGCTTCTAGCTACAGACTATTTGGAGTTGATCTAACAGTTCCCACAAAAATAAAGGATCCGATAAAAACCAATTGACTCATATAAAAAGTCTAAGATTTCTAAAATCTTTGAAGAAGAAAAGGTTGACCACATTCAAACTAGAAGTCATACTAAGGTATAAAATATATCATCATCTTCTTATTTTTTACTTATTAGTCAGGTTTAAATTATTTATCAGGTGCAATTAAAACATAGGTTTTCATAAAAATATGATAATATGAACCTGTGTTTGTGTGAGTGTTTGCATCCATAGTTTTATTCTGATCTAATTTTATAAAAAGCATATTTGTAATAGATTTTGATGACTATAAATTTCATATTTTTCCTGATATTGATATGATCAGGTTCGTATGGAAGGAGGCGTGGAAAGAACTGTGGACTTAACTGTTTTTGATGGATACAATGAGTTGATCGCTGAACTAGAAAGACTCTTTGATATCAAAGGCACATTGCTTATGCACAATCAATGGAAAATAGTTTTCATAAACACTGATGGAGATATGATTCTTCTTGGAGATGATCCGTGGCTGTAAGTTTTTTTTCTTTCTTTTTTCATTATATTTCAGAATATAAATGATCATTTTTTATTTTATGTAGCAGATTTTTCAATACAGCGAAGGAAATATTCATATGTTCAAAAATCGGTGCCAAGATAGGGAATGAAGATAACAGATTCTCTGAAGGTGACCTAACATTAACAGCAACAATCTTGCCACCTGATGTCAACAACAATTAAAGGGAATTTTGGTTTAATAAAGTGAAACTTGTTTAGTTTATAATATATTACCGATAAGACTTGGAAATGTGTGTGACTTAAAAATCATAAGTATATTATGGAGTATCTCTGCATTTGATAATTGATGTTTTGTCTAGCGGTCGTTGAACTTTTTTATATAAAAACAAACTATGTCTTTCGTTTCTAATCTATTAATTTAGGGATTATCTACTATTTGAAGTTCTCATTTAAATTTTAGACTCTTTCATAGTTGATGCTAGAATATATCATGCCTCCTATACAATGCAATCTACCAACTTAAATTAAACCAAATCTTAACCAACATAGATTAGTTAAACCTAACCAGTAACACTTTTATAATATTTTTGGTTAATCTCTTAATATAATTAGATCATATAAAACTGAACTACTCTTAAATAACGAGTTCCATATCATTCCAAACATAAGAGAAAAAATATCCTATTTATTTACAACGTAAGCATACAAAGACCGTCTATGCTTATGCTCATTGATCTTCCAAAAACCAAATAATTGTGACATAGACCAACATGGGCTCATGTTCGTATCACTAACTTTACTTCCATATATTTACTTTTCACCTACATCATATCACAACATACACAGTTATGGGGAACATGATTTTTTTGTTCAAACAACCAAATAATGGTGGCATATGGTCAGTAGATTTTTTAAATATATTTTTTATATATTACATTTTACGAGACTATGTGTATAAGTTTTTTTTTTGAAAAAGAGCATAACTATGTGTATAAATTAAAAGGTAAAAAGTGTGACAAGGCAAATTATTATACTAAAAATGAAAGAAGATTAAATACAAACTAATAACAAGTACAACACAAATTATAACACTATTAAATTCTATATATATTTAATAAAATATTATATATGTCTAATATGTATATATATATATAAATGTTACACAAAATATATATAATATTATATACACATATTATATATACCATATATTATTAATTGAAATTTGACAAATCAATTTTCGCCCTTTAAGGCGGGTCCTAATCTAGCTTGTTTTTATTTTTAATATTTTGTTGACATGTTTAGTATTATGGGTGTATGTCATATGTGTGTGGTCTTAGTAAAGTGTGCTTGAGGATATGATTTTCCACACAAATTGTTCAAGGAGAGGAAACCTGAAAATATCGAAAAGCCAGAATTTTATTTAGAACAATTTATTGGTACACTTTTCTTGAGATAACTCATTTAGTGCACCAGAGGAATGTGTATTTGGATATCCATTTGGGTCCAGTTCGAGTTTATTCGAATTTTGAATTTTTTGGGATAAAGATTTTAGTACAATTCGGGTATCTCTAAATTATAATTCGGGTTTCATATAACCCGTTTAATTTATTTTAAAAGATTTTAAAACTCATATATACTTTAAGTTTCTAAAAAAATAATAATAAAACTAAATAATATATCACATATAAATTCGAATAACTTATGCCAAAGTACTTAAACTTAACATATAAATTTGTTTGGGTTAAATATTTGGATGGAGAATCAATAGAGATTTCAAGTATATTTGTTTTTGATTTCTTTTTTTTTTTTGCTATTTTTGATATTTACTGACTATTTATATATATTTTCAAGTATTTTGGACAATTAAAAAATATCTTATATATTTTAGAAATTTTTTTGTATGTTAGATCTAAAATAATTAATATATGTAATAATATAAATCTGATTCCTATATATTTGGATACCCAAAATAGTTTAGTTTGGGTCCAATTCGGTTTCAATTCTTAGAATATTTAACTAATTTTGATTTAGGTTCGGTTCTACTTTTTTGATCGAATTGGTTTGGTTCTTCAGATTCAGATTTTTTGCCCATCCCTAGCACCAATTTTCTGTTTATAAAGAACTTTCTCTCTCCTCACTTAAGGAACTAACATGTTTACAAGAGAAGATTTTTTTTTTTGTTAACAAAGAAAAGTTAAAAGACTTCTCAACACACAAAAAATCAATTACAAACCTAATCTATGCATTTACCAGAAGACTTCTCTAGAAGTCATTGATTATGATTACAATTCATTGATTAAAATCAACCAATCAGAGATTATGATTACAAGTCATTCATTGAAGTATTCCCATGGAACAGGGATTTTGGTGCAGTTGTATTGGTAGCGGCCAGATCCCTAAAAAATCGACAACCAGGATGCCATTAATGCTTCCATTGTAGGCATGTTGGGTGATCCAATAGAGGTAATTTGAATTAGTTGACTCTGTATTCTTTTGCTGCAAGTAATCTTGATCAATTAAAATAGGCAAGAGAAGGAATCAAAGAGGTTCATTTCTTTCTCTTTAATCCTGTAAACGTAAAGCTATCACATACACTGATAAAAATGGAGACTGGCATCATTCGGAGCAGCAAATGAGCACCTGAGCAAGTAACGAAACTATGATGGTGATGTATAACTATAACTTATTATATGGTTCTCTTTAACCTAATATCACATTTTTTTTGTTATTAGATATCTCCAAAACAAACGATGAAAGCTCATGAAATTATATATTTTCAAGTATTTTGGACAATTGAAAAATATCTTATATATTTTAGAAATTTCTTTGTATGTTAGATCTAAAATAATTAATATATGTAAGAATATAAATCTGATTCCTATATATTTGGATATTCAAAATAGTTTAGTTTGGGTCTGTCCGATTTCGATTCTTTAGGTACCAAAATTTTAAATTTGATTGGATATTTAACTAATTTTGATTTAGGTTTGATATTACTTTTTGATCGGATTGGTTTGGTTCTTCGGATTCAGATCTGTTGCCCCTTCCTAACACCAATTTTCTGTTTATAAAATTTTTTCTCTCTCCTCACTTAAGTAACTAACATGTTTACAAGAAAAAATTTCTTGTTTTTTTTGTTAACAACAAAAAGTTAGAAGATTTCTCTCTAAAATAACACACAAAAAATAAATTGAAAAATTAATCTATGCATTGACCAGAAGACTTCTCTAGAAGTCATTGATTATGATTACAATTCATTGATTAAAATCAACCTATCAGAGATTATGATTACAAGTCATTGATTGAAGTATTCCCAAGGAACATGGATTTCGGTGCAGTTGTATTGATAGCGGCAAGAGCCCCAAAAAAGTCGAGAACCAGGATGCCATTGATGCTTCCACCATGTAGGCATGTTTGGTGATCCAAAAGAGGTAATTCAAATTAGTTAACTCTGTATTCTTTTGCTGCAAGTAATCTTGACCAATTAAAATAGGCAAGAGAAGGAATCAAAGAGGTTCATTTATTTCCCTTTAATCCTGTAAACGTAAAGCTATCACATACGCTGATGAAAATGGAGACTGGCATCATTCGGAGAAGCAAAGGAGCACCTGAGCAAGTAATGTAACTAAGATGGTGATGTATAACTATAACTTATTATATGGTTCTCCTGAAGGCATTGATTGTGGGACAAGTTAATAGCAAAGGTAGAATACCTGGATGTTCTCTTTCCGGTGATCATTGTAACTTCGACATAACAATGGTTACCTTTTATCAGACGGGACCCAGGACCAACTTGAGAAAGGAGACAATTATATCCGCCCGAAGTCCCTGAGTTTCCAAAACTGTGAGAAAATAAATATGGTTTCTTCAGATAAACGGCGATTGACAGCAAATGTATGAATTGCACCTGAATTACACTTGCTTGACAAGGTCATTGGGACAGAATCAAGTGACAAACTTATAATTGTCAACTTTATTCTTATTAGTTATTAACTTATATTTATTATTATTTTCTTTTGAAAATTTGTGTCATGTATGTTTCCATACTAATAAGTATAAAAAAGGTTTCTTCTGAAAATGTATGTTCGTTAGTAGTATAAACATGTTTTGGCAGCTAAAAACCGCTCATGAAAGGAGGAAAAAACATGAAATCTAATGGAATATTATTATATTTTCTTAATTTTTATTTTGGATCTGTTTTGCTACAAGGAAACAAAAGTATTTGACATGATTTGAGGATTCTTTTAATGCATACCAGTTCTAGATTTCAATAACTCTTCATTTCGCAATTGCCAAAACACATAACAAATTCATATAAATTCTTTATAACCAATTATTATTTATCAATAGTTAAAAATTCTCTTTGATTGATTTTAACGTTAAAACAAAGTTTGAACTTATACATTAATTTAACCATATTTTCATAAAGACGCAAGTAAAAGAGAAAATAATAACAGAACTTTAACTACGATTTAATTTACCTTTTGAAAAGAAAACTATGAATTTTAATAGTTTCCAACTTGTAGACACCAAAAACAACACAAAAGTAAAATTTGTCTAATAATTTATATAGCATAGAAGTATAAAATATACACTCAAATATAAGTTCTAACATAATATAAATTTAATGAAAATATATTAGAAAAATTCAGGTGTAGCCTGGGAAAATCTTTAGTAAATATAAAGATCGTAATTATTAAAACATTGGTCATATTTTTTTCATTTTTGATTTTTTATTTGGATCACTCGGTAAACAATTTGCAAAAGAATTTTATAACTATAAATATAATATTTTATGCATTCCAAAGGAAATTTAAGGTTTTAAATACTTAAAACTCAAATATAAGTTTCCTTAATTTTCTATCCTTGTACTTATATAATTTTTACATATAATGTTATTAATTTTTTAATCATTTTTGCCCTTTAAATTTGTAATACAAAATATTAAATTAATACTACAACATATATTATACAAAGATAATATTACATTAAAGAAATACAAAATACAAGAATCTGAAAATAAAAAAAATCACAAACATATACAAATATTACGAAAAATAAAATATTACACAAATTAAAATATTACAACAATATTAATATTCAAGTGAATTTGATAAAACCTTCGCAAAAGCAACATATGCCTCATGATAACCTTCCCACTTCTGAAGAGTAGCAGGAACATGCACCACCTCGTGGTTGTGGCTAGGAGTTAATTGCGGTCTTAGAATGGGATTCGGAGCATACACGACAGAGGAGGATTGCGGTGGAGAGCTGTTGTAACGTGAATGAGGAAGATCTAAGACTGAGAAACGTCGAACTGAGATGGTTGCACCATCTGTGAAGATCAGAGAAAGACAACGAAGGTTTGGAGCTTGGCTCGTAGAATATTGAAGAACCTTGGACGCGAGCAACGCAGATTCACACTGCAAATTGAATATCTCTGTGGAAACGAGGCAATGAGACTCGAGTTTGGACCAAGAACGCGGACCACCGACGTAGATTGCATAAGGCCACGAAATAATGGCAGGGATCCAGAGCAGATGACCACGGAGGCTCGCCGCGGAAAGAGTGACCGTGGTGGATAAGTCGAAGGGTGGATCGATCGATCCACTAAACCGATCGATCTGATCCATTAAACCGATCTGTCGATCAGTTCACTAAAAACAAGTTTTTTGCCAAGATTTTACATGGTTTAATCCGAATTTATCCGGTTAACCCGGTTTACTTTTTAAGCCTATAAATAGGTATCTGAAGACAAGAAAAACCCTACACTACCTAAGTTTGTCCTAATCTCTTCATTTTTCATCAATCTATCATGGGTTTGTATGGTTTCATGGAGATTAGTGAGTAGTCTTGATAGGTTTTGGGTTTGGTAGATAAGAATGAAAGATGGATGATTTCAGATTCTTATGACTAGATTAACATTGTTCCATGCTTATTAGGTGTTATTAATTCTAGATTAATATTTTCATCAAGTTTATTTAGAACTTAAGTAATCTAATCTCCGGAAGGTTTTCGATAAAATGCTTGAACCAACCTAATGTTGGGGTCGAAATCGGTCATGGAAAAATCATCGGCTAAACACCTCCAAGAAATTTTGCCTTATACAAAAAATTGGCTGACAGTTTCAAAGAAACTATACGGCATAAGCCAAACTAATTTGCATAAGGATACATGAACAAACTTCGTATATTTCATCCCAGACAAGGAATAAAAAGAATTTATATCCAAACATGAAAAGACCGAAAAACATTTTTATGGAAAGTTTCTGCAATAATTGACAAGTTTCACGGAACAATTTTTCGTAGAACAAAATTTGGAAAATTTACAAGGAAATACCTCTAAGAAAACCTGTGAGATAATTCTCCGCAAAAAAACTTTCGAAAAACTCGTATAAAACAAACGAAATAGTTCCGAAAATCTACGAAGCAATCAACAGAGAGAATGAGAAGTAAGAAAAGGATCAGCAAGACTTTCCTCCCCGCCCTAGGGCGTCCACGACCCTCGTCCCGTTCTCCTCCACGACCTAGGGCGGGCAATACGTCGTCCATCTCCTCCTAGGGAGGGGACGTCGCCTTCTCTTCCTCTCCGCCCTGGGGAGGACGTCATCCATCTCCTCTCTTCCCAACCTAGAGAGGGCACACATCTTCCTCCCCACCTCATGGTGGCCAGACCTCCTTTTGGCCGCCCTTAAATCCTTAATTTTTTTCTCCTATGAGTCTCGATCGTAATGCCTTTCGTTTTGTCCCAATCGGAGTTTCCGTAGATATTTTATGAAGAAAACAATCAACATATGTTTTCATAAAAAGTTCAAGTCAAAACGTCGAGATGATATAATTTAACTTACACACCATCGTATCCTCGACTTAATGAATTGATTTGGTTCAGTATGTAAGAGGCAAAACATAGAAAATGGAGATAAGACAAATCGACGTTTTTCCCTGGAATAATCGTAGAACGCGTAAGTCGTAAAACAACCCGAGACAGCCTAAGACAACGAAAATCCCACTTATGGTTTAATATGAGAACATGCTTGAATTTAATGACGGTTTAATTCGAGTTGGATAAGGATAATGAAAAAGAGGATAAATGTGAAATTTCCAAGATAGAATGAATCTTGAGAAGATAAGGAAAACTTCTGCAAATATATAGGCTCGAATCGGAAAAGATGGCCGACTTTGGAGGCATATATAAGGATATCTAAGGCAAGAAGCACATGGACGATTCTTTAAACTGAGAAATTTTGCACTTAGAAACTTTAGGCTAGATCCTCGATAATCTTGGTTTCTATGACTGGCACCCGATTACTAGAAGAACTCCCAGAGGCAGTTTGATCTCCTGTTCTACTCTTTTAATTGAAGTACGTTCGGCTTGATCCTCAAAAATGGTGCATAGGCAGCTTTCTCTTGTTTCAATACATTTCTTCTTTAAAATTCTTCTACTACTTTTTTTTGGATCAAACCTTTCATTACTTACTTCAAAAGAAAGAGTTTTACAACTAAGAGAAATTAAGAGACACAGCAAGTGCTGCTTTTGCTAAGCTAACAGCAGCTTCATTCTTTACACGAGGGATAAAGAAGAAGGAGATAGAATTCAAGGATCGACTCATCACGCCAATATCGTGGAGGATGCCTTGAACGGTAGTCACAGAGGAGTTTCCTGTGATGTGATCCGAGAGACTTTTACAATTCGTAAAACAGAGTAAGTCTTTGAAACCTGCATTAAACAGCAGAGCCAATAGCTTCTTTCATGGCCAGAGCTTCGGCGACCATAGCTGAAGCAACAAAACGGCGGTGGGAAGAGCCTTGGAGTAGCGTCGCACCTGAACGGTTCTTTACAACCCATCCCATTCCTCCCCTGGTTGTCATCTTATCCCAAGCTCCACCTAAGAAGACGTGCATCGCCGTAGTCATCAGTAGCCGATCATTTTGATGTGGGGAGGTGTTTGCTTTATTATCGTAGGCTTGAGAGGCTGAGCCAGCTGCCATTCTCTTCCATCTTTGATAGCTTTTATGATCACTTCATTCTCCGTAAACAACTTATCTTCAAACACCAGCTGGTTTCTACTAGTCCATAAGTTCCAAAGGACCCAAGGAAACAGCGGTTGAGAAATTCCTAAAGGAGGGAGATTCACCATTCTTTGGCAGCTCTTGAAGAGCTCTGTTACTACTATTCTTCTACTACTTTCTATTATTTTTATACATTAATCATACAGATAATAACAAAATATAAATAAAACATGATACCAAAACAAAATATAAAACAGACATAGAATAATATATTTAATTGGAAGGGTTGTGTTATGCAGAAAAATAAAATTGGAAGGGTTGTGGTTGTGGGAAAGACTCCAGTTAAGAAGGAGGGGTCTCTGCCCAAAATATATGTGGTGGCCGTTAAATGAAAGATTTTGTATTTGATCAAAGCAGAGAGACAGAGAGAGAGAGAGTGAGGCTTTAACAATGGCGTCTCTTTTTCACTGCTCCGCTCACTTGTCTTCAACTCCGTCTCGCTCCTCTCTTCCCACTTCATCGCTTTCTCCTCCTCTATCTCTCTTCCCATCGCCGATCACCCGTCGCAATAGTAGTATCGTCTTCACCGTGCTCCCACGCCAGATTCCTCAATCCTTCCCTACATCCCCTTCTCTGGTTACCTTCATTAAGTTAATCAACTCGATTTCATGGCAGAATTATAGAAATGTTTTCTTTTTTATTTATTGGGTTTTATAGGTAAGGTGTTGTGTAAAGGAGCCACTGAAGGTGATGATTTCGGGTGCACCAGCTTCAGGCAAAGGCACTCAATGTGAGCTCATCGTTCAAAAGGTAAAGCAATGCTACTAGGAAATGGTTTTAAGAGTCTATTGGAACTTGTTATCTCATTTATTAAACATTATACCGCAACAATATGTGTGTTTTGTTAGTTGACAGTATGTTCTGTTCTGTTCTTGAGTGGCTGGCGTGACTATGCATATTCAGTTAAAATTATCTAGGATACTGAACAATGCACATAAAAAAAGCTTAATGTGCATCATTAAATATTTTTCTTGAATATTGAGCTGCAACATGCAGTTTGGTTTGGTGCACATATCAACGGGGGATCTCTTGAGGGCAGAGGTGTCATCTGGGACAGAGATTGGGAAGAAAGCAAAAGAGTTCATGAACTCTGGTAGTTTGGTTCCCGATGAGATTGTAATAGCGGTACTGATGATTTAACTTATCACCTGATTCCCCATGTAATTTTTTTTTACTATTCTTCGTTTGATATAATTTTCCACACTTTTTTCCTAGATGGTGGCTGGAAGATTATCACGTGAAGATGCTAAAAAGCATGGATGGCTTCTTGATGGATTTCCACGGACTTTTGCTCAGGCTCAAAGTCTGGACAAACTAAACGTCAAACCTGACATTTTCCTCTTATTAGATGTACCTGAAAAAACCACTCTCCTCAATTAGACTTAAAAGGCAATATCAAATGGATATGTTTCTTTTCTTAATGACAGGTTCCTGACGAAATTCTAATTGAGAGATGTATCGGTAGAAGGTTGGATCCAGTGACTGGTAAAATTTATCATATAAAAAGTTACCCTCCTGAATCAGACGAAGTTAAAGCAAGACTGGTCATACGCCCTGATGATACAGAAGATAAGGTTTGCCTTTGGGATTTGTTGCTTGCTTTCTCAATGTTTCAACTACAAGTCACGAGGTTGTTTTTGTTGCAGGTAAAAGCACGTCTGCAGATATACAAACAAAACTCGGAAGCTATTATTTCCGCGTACTCGGATGTTATGATCAAGGTAGTGTACTACTTGTTTCTTTCTCACTTTTTTTGGTTCAATAAATTAGGATCTTATTGTTGATCTCTTTTGAATACAGATTGATGCAAACAGGCCTAGAGAAATGGTTTTCGAGGAGACCCAGACTCTTCTGTCTCAGATAAACCTTAATAGGATGATAAAGACTGGCAAGTACTCACACTTTAATATAAATAATGTTTTCATTTGTGCCGTTGTTGAATCAGGTCTTGTTAACAATAGACTCTTAGATACCTTTGATGGTCAATCATAACATATTAGGACTAAACTACTCCTTTTATTTCTTGTTTTCGTGCAAGCGATGCTAATTATTAAACAGGTCCTTGCAGACAAAGCATCTCCTGTTCAGGTCCTTGAATAATAATTTTTTTTTGTTAAGCTGGAGATGATCTTTTTTATCTAATATTTTTTGTTTCTTTTTTCTGTTTCAGGATAACTGGAGAGGAATACCGACGAGATTGAATAACATTCCTCATTCGAGAGATATCAGATCTTATTTTTATGAAGATGTTCTGCAAGCCACAGTTAGATCGATCAAAGATGGAAACACTCGTCTTCGGGTGAGGACTATCCTCTGAAGTCTAATTAGCAATGTTAATTTTGTCGTCTTTATTACACAACTAACTGGACTGATGCTGTTGCAAATGAATAGGTAGACATAAATATCCCTGAGCTAAATCCTGAAATGGTAAGTTATTCGTTTTCACTAGCTTTGTTATATAGTTTCTGACGCCTCATTGATTTTTTCAAACAATCATGAACTATACGTAGGATGTTTACCGGATAGGAACCTTGATGGAACTGGTTCGAACTCTAGCTTTATCATTCGCTGATGATGGAAAAAGAGTGAAGGTAAGACATGGTTTTTTGAAGATTCTTGAAATCATTTGTTCATGAAGCTTCATTCCTCTTCCAGGTTTGTGTTCAGGGGTCTATGGGGGAAGGTGCACTCGCTGGGATGCCACTGCAGTTGGCGGGCACTCGAAAGATTTTAGAATATATGGACTGGGGTGATGATGCAACTTTGGGAACTTTCGTCAAGCTCGGTGCAATTGGTAACATCCGAAACTGAGTGTACTTTTCAACATAAAACCATGCTTAAACACACGAGAGAGTCTTACAAGAACTGCGCCAATTTGTTACAATTAATACAAGAACTGCAACAATACTTTTCAAGAATTGTTGTGTAGAAACTTGTGATGCTTAATCAAGTTGGATGCAATTAATATAAACTAACCTGCTATTGATTCTCAGGTGGTAAAGAAGTTGATGAAGAAGACGACTTATTCATCTTAGTGGCTCCACAAAATGCCGTTGGAAACTGTATCATAGATGTAGGGTTCTTCAAATTACTAGACCTTTTTTATTCACTTGAGTGTCCTATAAAAATACACATTTGGATAGGACCTACAAGCGATGACTACTGCTGCTGGTAAGAGGCCAGTTGTACTTATCAATCCTCGACTCAAGGTACACCCTTTCTGCTTTCACTTTTTGATAAAGAGACTTTATCTGGTAAAAATACCACTATCTCTCATTCTCTCGTCGTTATTATTCAGGACTTACCCGCTTCAAGTGGCATAATGCAAGTAAGCACACACACGGTGATTTAACATAAATCCATCTGAAAAGAAGGTTACGTTGCTTATCATTATGTTATTTCTGTGTCTCAGACAATGGGCAGGGAAAAAAGGCTGGAATACGCCTTAACATTTGACAACTGCTATGTATTTCGGCTACTTTATTATGCTGGAACACAATACCCAATTATGGGCGCTCTAAGGTACGTTTTGGATGTGAATATAAAAAAAAAGCACGAAAATCGCTTCTGAATCTTCTTTTACACTGAATATATGTTCAGGATGTCTTATCCTTACCGGTATGAGCTTTACAAGAGAGTGAACGAGGAAAATGGAAAGGAAAAGTATGTACTGATATCAACATACTCTGAAAGGCCAACCCCTGACCAAATCAACGATGCTTTTTCTGGAAAATCTCGGTAAATATTGTTTACCAATGGTGCTTGCTTCTTAACTGGCTGTTCGGTTTATTAATAATAACTAAGAATTGACTTTTCCGCATTCAGGGAGGAAAGCAAGAAGCCTTCAGGAATCTGGTAATGAAAAACTTCCACATTTACTTAAGGCATTTTAGAGATAAAGATTCATGTATGTGGTGCGTGAAGCTGATTGTTAGGAATACTCTTGCAGGGGGTTCCTAGGCAGCGGATTTTTCTAGAACAGGGGAAGCTAAAGTTGTGATACTAGTTTTGGCCCATTTTATTAGGTCTAATGTTTTGATGATCTCAATGTGGGGCACATTAAATATTGTGATTATTACGCACACAACCAAAGAGTAACCTCACTTTGGTTCACTATGGCCGAGAACTTAATTCTCCAAGTTTTCAGAACCACCCGGTCCACCCCAACTATGTTTGTTGCACCGTAGACTACAATCCAGGACGTAGGAAGATTCATGTATAGTTTACTGAGAAGAATATGATTCTATTTCGGATTGGCAATGCGCTTATATGTTCTCCGGGTGAATGATTGGACTCTGGCTTCAGCATTAGCTTTGCCTGACTTCTCAGCCACGCTATTGTGGGAGGATCTTAAAGCCTTGTTGTTGCACATACAGATTGATGCACCAGGTTAGATATGGCTTTAGTTTTTGCTGAAAAGCTAACTTACAAAAATCATTGGTACAAAATATATCAATTAAGGACAATTGGGTGGTTCAAAGGTGAAAACTGTGGTGAGCTGCATCCACTAAAGTGTAATGTGTGTCAGAATTGAGGGCACCAAGGAACTGTCTGTCTAGCAAACAATCTGACTATTTTACAAAAGGATAAAGTAAAGTGAAGTAAAGTGAAGTAAAGTGCAAGTTGCAAATGTTTTCTCTTATGGCTCATCGTAGTTCTCCTCCTTGACTTGAACTCATAGTCGCAACAGTTCAATGAGGATCATCACTCATTAATTTGGACATTCCTAGCCATATGTCCCCTCTTCCTAACAGTTAAAACATGTGATAACATTGTGCAAACCGCAGCCATGACATCTTTAATTGCTTTGAAACTACTTTGGTCCAGTGTAGTTACCTTTTGGGGTTTAGGCTTCTTGAATCTTGATTTAACATATCCTAGAGATTGACCCGCCCTCAAGAGGGCGGGTATATGTTTCATTTTAATTTTTTTCATCTCATATAATATGTTTGTGTGTTTGTATAATCATATTTTCGTATGATATGCATTTAATAGAATATATAATTTTATAAGTATATTAAATAAATCGATTTTCATAAGCATGTATTTGTTGTTGGGCCCGAATATGGCCTGGTAGCTGATCTCCAAATAATAAAAGATGGTAATGGGCCGGGACAGGCCCATCGCAGGCTCGATGCCTAAAAAGAGCCGGAGGCTGAAAGCTAAGGACTCTAACTAAGGAGCTCACGGAGAAGAGGAAGCTCACGTTGTGACAAGGAGAAGCGCAGGACCCGGTCAAAGGGAAGCTGTTGCGGATACCACTTCAAGCGGAGAGGATCTCAGAGATTAGTTGAAGACAATCTAATGAAGTCCATGGCTATTTAAAGAGAAGGTCGAAGACTGAAAAGAAATGGGATCCAACTCATATTTTTACTCAACATTCACCAGAACATTCTTATCATAATACTCTTGCAATCTTTATATTCATCGAGAGATACATCTTCTTGTAACCATTCTTTTATCACATTATCAATACAAATCCAATTCATTCTATAAGTTCTTACGGGATTCAGCCCACGTTATCCTTCCCTTACCTTTCTTAAACATAAAACCTGATCTAAAATCTAGGTGTGAGTTTTACCCCTCACAATTGGCGCCGTCTGTGGGGAAGAAACAATCGAATCCCTTACTCTAACTTAAGGATGAACCCTACCGATCAGACAACAAACCCGTCTGACCTTAACCTCCCGATTCAGAGCGATGGCTCACTGAACGACGAAGGCTCTAGTCTCGTAATCACAGAGCCTCAACGTAGCGACCACCGATCTGGCCAGCAGCTTACGGCTGGCGCTCAAACGAGCCAAACTACAACCGGTGGAACTAACCCAAGATCATCGGGTGGAAACACTCCCGAGCTCCCGATCACCGAGAATCCTCAGCAGCAGGCCATCCCGAATCAAACGGAGGCTCAGCTCTCTGAGATCCGCCAGATGATGATACAATTAGTAGACAGAGCTCAGGAAAGTGAGCGCACGATGCATCAGCTGACTATACGTCAGCAACGATTCGAAGAGATAACTAGATCTCTAAACACAACAACCCAACCACCGCAACGACAAGCTCCGGGGGTCATTTTTCATGATCGATTAACCGATCCCTCATTTCCCCGAGCACGATTAAACTTTTCCCCTGATAGCACTGCCCCGGAAGGACGCGGATCTGCTTTCCAGACACCTCATACTGGAACAGCTCCCGTGTTTAATCCACCTAACGCCAGTGCTATGAGAAGTAACATAGCGACAACTAGTTCCACACCCGGCCAGGTTACTGACAGGAGTACTCGTTTACCTCCTCCGCCGCCTGATCTTAGGTCCGGAGCAGGAATATCCTTCCCATCTGGGGGCAGAGCGTCAGCTTCGGTTTATCAAACCAGAAGCTCAATCCCGAATGGGGACGGTTATCAAAGGATAGATTCCGATAACCCAAGAAATGGCAAGCGACTTAGCCCACCAACCGCATGGGAGGATGAGCCAACTCGATTCCGTCAGGAACCAGCCCGTCGGGAACCTGCGAACGATCCAAACGTCCTTCCGTTTGAAGGACCTGAAGCTATCCGTAGATATATGGAGCGAACTCATGCGGCTCTCTAGAAATTGGGAGCTCAAGTCCATAAAGCTACGAGCTCAGCTCCCGAAATCGATAGCTTGATCGAGGAAACCAGTGGAACTCCATTCACGGACAGAATCGCCAGCTTTCACATAAGAGATACCCGAAAAATCAGAATCCCTGAGTATGATGGGACTTCCGACCCGAAAGCCTATTTGAGAGCTTTCCGATTGGCAATCGTTAAAGCCCATTTCACACAAGAAGAATGTGAAGCAGGTTACTGTAGGACATTCGCCGAAAATTTGGTCGGAACAGCCCTTGAGTGGTTCTCCGGTCTCGAGCCAGCCTCGATAGATAATTTCGATCAATTAACTAACGCCTTCATGAAGCAATACTCAACCCATATCCTGAAGCAAGCCTCTGAGGCCGACCTTTGGAAGGTCAGTCAAGGAATGGGAGACTCATTACGAGTCTACATTGAGAAATTCAGGGCAATAAGAACTAAGCTCTCGAATCCTAACAACCTAGTAGCCATCGAGGCCCTTAGGAGAGGTCTGTTCTATAGATCGAAATTCTGGTCAGAACTAACACTCAATACTCCTCCAACTATCGATGACGCTCTTCATAGAGCCACCAAATATATTACTTTGGAGGAGGAGACAGCTGCACTGGATAAACTCCACAAGAAACCTCAGAATCATTCGAAAGGTGAATCCTCTGAGACTAAGGGACCTCATAAAAAGGGTAACCCTCGAAATAATCATACTCAAGGAGAACATTCCTACGCAATCGAGGAAGACAAGGAAGAGAAACCTGTTGCAGCAGCAAACAAAACTCCCTGGTCAAAAGGCTTTGATAAAGGCAAACGTTGCTCTTATCATGATCGCGAAGGACACTCAACCGAGGAATGTTGGGACCTCCAACGCCAGCCGGCAGCTAAATTCGCAGCTGGGGAAATAAAGGGCGTGGACTTTAAAAAGCCATCACCTTATCAGAAAAGAGGCTCCAGGGACACTTCCCCGAAACGCGAAAGGTCACCTGAGAAGGAGACCGATTCGCCACCTCCAGCTCCCAAGAAAAGAGTCGACATGATTCTTGGGAAATTCCCCCAAGGAAAAAGTTTACAAGTCGAAGCTCTCTTGAGCAAACCCTCCCCTCAATCGAGCCCCGACTCGAGGGTGGACTGTATCCTTGGAGGATCAGACATATGTCAAGACTCCGTCAATTCCATTAAGAATCACGTGCGGAAGGCTGTGTCTAACACTGGACCTAAGCCTCCTAACCCTGAGTCCAATACTAAGATTTCTTTCTGAGAAAGCGAGACCTCGAATCTTGACAAACCTCACGATGATGCGTTGATTGTCACCCTGAACATCGCAGGATACGAGGTTCCTAAGCTCATGATAGACACAGGAAGCTCTGTCGACCTCATTTTCTATAACACCCTAAAAGGGATGGAAATAGACGACTACAAAATTATTGGCCAAAAAGCTAACCTCGTAGGCTTCTCCGGAGAAACAGCTACCTCATTGGGAACTATCAAGCTCCCAGTCATAGCTGGCGGAATAATGAAAATGACCAACTTAGTAGTCATCGATAGACCTTCCCCGTTCCACGCGATTTTGGGAAGACCCTGGATTCACAAAATGAAGGCAGTAGCCTCAACGTACCATCAGTGCGTAAAATTCCCAACACCTGAAGGGATAGCTACCATATATGGTAGCCAGAAGATATCTAGGATCTGCTATTTGGGAGGATTCGAAATCCTCAAAAAGTCCCCCCAATAGCAATTACAGATCCAGGAGAGTCGCGAAATGCAACAAAATATTCGAGGTCCCCCCAGGAACCTAACCGAAAAAGTCTGCATCGACGACTCTGATCCTGAAAAACAGGTGAGCATCGGGTCCGAGCTACCTCCTGAGACAAAAAAGGAGCTCATTGATTTTTTGAAAAGCAATGTCAAAACCTTTGCATGGTCCACCAGCGACATGAAAGGAATAGATCCGAACGTCACCACCCATAAACTAAAAGTAGACCCTACTTTCAAACCGATCAAACAGAAGCGTCGTAAGCTAGGCCTCGAAAAGGCTCAAGCTGTTAACGACGAAGTTGACCGACTTACGAAAGCGGGGTCCATTCGAGAGGTACATTACCCCGACTGGTTAGCTAACCCGGTAGTGGTAAAGAAGAAAAACGGGAAATGGAGAATCTGTGTAGACTTCACAGACCTAAACAAAGCTTGTCCTAAAGACAGCTTCCCGTTACCTCACATCGACCGCCTGGTTGAAGCAACAGCTGGCCATCGACTCCTATCCTTTATGGATGCCTTCTCAGGGTACAACCAAATCATGATGGATCCTGAGGACCAGGAGAAAACTGCGTTCATAACCGAACGAGGAACCTATTGTTACAAGGTTATGCCATTCGGATTAAAGAACGCAGGAGCTACCTATCAGAGGCTAGTAAATAAGATGTTCGCTGGACAACTTGGAAAAACCATGGAGGTCTATATCGACGACATGCTAGTCAAATCCTCAGCTGGAGAAGATCATATCTCTCACCTAAGGGAATGCTTCGACATCCTTAACAAGTACGATATGAAGCTCAATCCCACTAAATGTACTTTCGGGGTACCCTCAGGCGAGTTCCTAGGCTATCTCGTAACCGAAAGAGGCATTGAAGCCAACCCGCAGCAGATAGCAACCTTCCTAGAAATGCCGTCACCTAAGACGACCAGAGAGGTACAGAGATTGACTGGACGAATCGCGACATTGAATCGATTCATATCCAAATCCACCGATAAATGTCTCCCGTTCTACAAGCTTCTAAGAAATAATTAGAAGTTCTTATGGGACGAGAAATGCGAGGAAGCCTTCAAGCAATTGAAAGCATATCTCTCCGAACCTCCGATCCTATCTAAACCAGTAGTAGGAGAGCCATTGTATCTATACCTCGCTGTATCAACTGCTGCAGTCAGCGGCGTTCTGGTACGAGAGGAACAAAACGAACAAAGACCTGTCTATTACACCAGTAAGAGTTTAATAGACGCCGAAACAAGGTATCCCGCAATGGAAAAACTAGCTCTAGCAGTCGTAACAGCCGCCAGAAAATTGCGACCTTACTTCCAATCGCACTCGATCATCGTAATGACCTCACAACCATTACGAATGATATTGCACAGCCCTAGCCAGTCAGGGCGATTGGCTAAATGGGCCATAGAGCTCAGCGAATATGATATCGAGTATAGACCTCGAGCAGCAGCGAAAGCTCAGGTCCTTGCTGATTTTATCATTGAACTGACATCCGAGCAGTTAGACTCCGAAATGAAGTCCCCGAAGTGGAGCCTATACGTCGACGGAGCCTCATCAAAACAGGGCTCCGGTATCGGCCTAAGGCTAACTTCCTCAGCAGGAGAAACCATTGAGCAGTCATATAGGCTCGGATTCAGCGCCTCAAACAACGAAGCTGAATACGAAGCACTAATCGCAGGGTTGAAGCTCGCCCTAAGCCTCGGAATCCGAGAACTAAATGCTTACAGTGACTCACAGCTGGTAGCTAGCCAGTTTCACGGAGAATATGAAACGAGGGACGAAAGAATGGGGGCATATCTCGAAGTCGTCCAGGACCTCACTAGGCAGTTCGACAAATTCGAGCTAACAAGAATCCCACGAGGGGAGAACTCCTCAGCTGATGCGTTGGCTGCTTTAGCTTCCACGTCGGACCCCCTTGTAAAACGGATCATACCTGTAGAAGGAATCGAGAAACCAAGCATCGACATAGCTACTAAAGCTGAGAAAGAGAGCAAACTAACAGCGCAACTCAAAGGTACCTGCCCTGAAACGGTAGCTACCCAGGTTTTCACAACATTTTGGTTTCCAAAACCCAGAATATGCAGCTCTAAAAAACATACCTCCGGGAACACAATCCAAATCATGGAAGATATTCCTCGAAATTCAGACTCCCTAGAGCCTGATCTCAAGAATACCCCCGGGGGCACCAACTCAGACCCAATTATCTGCAGAGTTAAAACCAGAAGCCGTACAGCTCTCAAAAATTCATCTGGAGGTATTCCTCGGAATTCAGACTCCCTGGAGCCTAATCCTACCAATACCTCCGGGGGCACCACGACACCAGGTCCCGAACAGGAACCTCCCTCGTCTCTTCATAACAAAGTTGTAGGAAGAGAGGATTGGAGAATTCCAATCACGCAATACATCCTGGAGGGAAAGACTCCACCCAATAAATGGAAGGCTCGAAAGCTCAAAGCATTAAGCGCGAGATATTGCGTAACTGAATCCGTCCTCCTCAAACGAAGCATTTCTGGACCTTACCTAAAATGCGTCCATGGTCTCGTTGCTATGAGACTCATGAAAGAAATGCACGACGGTTCCTGCGGGAACCACTCTGGAGGAAGAGCTCTAGCCATCAGAATCAAAAGACAAGGATATTTCTGGCCCACCATTATAGCAGATTGTGAGGCCTATTCCTCTTCATGCGACAAATGCCAGAGGCATGCACCGATTATACACCAACCTGCGGAAAAGCTGTCTAACATATCCGCCCATTATCCATTTATGAGATGGTCCATGGATATTGTGGGACCACTAGTACCATCAGGAAGTGGAAAGAAGAAGTTACGCTTCCTTTTAGTCCTAACAGACTACTTCACGAAATGGATAGAAGCTGAAGCTTTCCAACAGATAACCAGAGTCGAGGTCGAGCAATTCGTATGGAAAGAAATCGTGTGTAGACACGGCGTCCCATACGAAATCGTAACTGACAATGGAGGACAATTCATATCCCAAGATTTCAATATATTTTGTGACAAGTGGAATATTCGCCTGACCTTCTCATCACCTCGCCGACCTCAAGGTAACGGACAGGCGGAGGCTGCTAATAAGTCAGTATTAGCAAACCTCAAGAAACGCCTTGGAACCCAGAAGGAACTATGGTCAGAGAAGTTACTCGAAGTACTTTGGGCATGTCGGACCACCCCACGAAAAGCTACAGAAGAAACTCCTTTCTCCTTAGCATATGGGATGGAAGCTGTCGTTCCAGCTGAAACCATTGCTGGTAGCCTCCGCCGGGAACTCTGTACGTCCAATCCTGCAGCTAATGATCAGCTCCTAACCGACAGCCTCGATCTAATCGAGGAAAGACGGGACCGAGCGTTGATTCGCATTCAGAACTATCAGCAAGCAATGGCACGACAGTACAATTCCAAAGTCAGGCTCCGGCAGTTCGCTGTAGGTGACCTAGTGCTTAGGAAAGTTTTCGAAGGAACCAAAGAACCAGATGCTGGGAAGTTAGGAACCAACTGGGAAGGTCCCTACCAGATCATCCACGTGGTACGACCTGGCGTTTACAAGCTCCGAAAGGTGCGAACCGGGGTACCTGAAATCAGATCGTGGAATGCCACGAATCTTAAGAGATATTATCATTAGGTACCTAAAATCCCTGAACTACGTTAGGCTTGATCCCTTGACCGGGTACGTAGGCAACTCCGTTATGAGTGCAGCCCCAACCTCATTTCAATACTTCGTTCACTATAATCAAAGGGGGCATATGTCTGATTAAAATCACATAGCCCACACAGCAAGTGTATGATCGTTATAATACAGCAATTGTATGATTACTATTATACCATGTATCCAATTATCAATAAAGAAATTGTTCTCGATATCTCAATTCTTTAACAAAACAGGTCTCTGCAAACATGAACCTAAGGTCTTAAAATCCTTCAAGCAATATCAGGTCTCGACGAACCTGGACCTAAGGTCTTAAAATCCTTACCAAATCTCTAAGGTCTTAAAATCCTTACCAAATCTCTAAGGTCTTAAAATCTTTACCAAATCTCTGAGGTCTTAAAATCCTTACCAAATCTCTAAGGTCTTAAAATCCTTACCAAATCTCCAAGGTCTTAAAATCCTTATCAAATCTCCGAGGTCTTAAAATCCTCATCAAATCACAAAGGTCTTAAAATCCTAAGCAAGTCTCAACGGGTCTTAAAATCCCACAAACAGGTTCAGGTTCCCAAGAACCCCCGCCTAAGGTGTCCAGATTAAACTTAGGTTCCTAAAAATCCTAAGCTAATCCCGATACTCTAAGAATTCTTCTTAAGGAACTAAAAACGACCAAAGTCTTCCAGACTTATCATAAGATTCGATTATGATCAAGTTGTCATATTTCACGACTAAAAGCCAAAAACTCAAAATGAAACGAAAACCAAGTTTGAAATTAAAACAAGGGTTTAAAAGCCTCCCCAGGCTAACAAGGATTCAAAGTACAAACAGATAAAGGTTTAAAGACCTCCTCAGGCCATATGTCTTGAAAACGAAGGATAAAGAAGCCCATTGGGCAAAAGTTTTAGAACATGAAGAGCACCGGCTCTTAACCTTCTTTGGATCCAGGATCAGCTTCATCATCCTTATCCTCCTCGATAGGGTCATTCCCCTTGACAGGAACCTCTACTTCAACATCCTGCTCGACACCTCCCGGGGTTGTCTCAACTGGAACTAAATCAGGGGATACCGAACCCAAGTTAGAACCATATTCCCCAGGAAACGTCGGATTAAACATATTGATCTCGAAAGTACCTGAGCTCTCGGAGAATTGAGGAATGGGGAGCTTGCTAACTGAGAAATCAGAAACTTGAGCCTTCTCACATGCAGCACCAGCATCCGGGATCAAAACCATCAAACGGTGATACTCCTCTTCAGCATTCTCAATTTCCTTAGACAATAGGTCCTTCAGAAGCTCGGTGTTTGCCTGAAGCTCCTGAGCATAGATCAGAGCATCGGTCTCTTCCTTCTTCTTGACAAACTTCTCCTTCACGGAGATCAGGATCTTGTTGTAGGCTTCAGCCACCTCCTTCTTACCTTTCCTGACAGCTAGCTTAACTTCAGCCTCTTTGTTCTGTTGGCTAACCTGAGATGAGACGATCAACTCTTGAAACTGATGCTCAGCTATCCTACGAGCAGCATCTAACTCATTGATCTTCCTATTCTTCACCCGAATATCGATAGCCTGACTTTCGATCTTCCCTTGCTGAGTATCAGCCTTCGAACCGAGCCTCCCGACCTCAGCTTCAAGCTCAGAAACTCGAGCACGAGCCAGGTCAAGCTCCATCTTGGTAGTCTTGAACAACTCAGTGGCCTGAGCTAAGTCTCCAGCGCTAGGAGCACCATGTACGGTCTCTTCGAACCTCAGCTGAGCCCTGTTGATGGCTCCAGCTAGCTATAACAAAAAAAATGCATATGATAAAAAAAAAAATTTTGATTGATAGCGAACCAGGAAAAAACAAGACTACGTACTTGACCCACGTGGTGAGCTATCTCAACGTACTCTTCTTTGTTGGTCATACCATTGATTGAAGGCATGGAGCACCCCACCATCTTCATATGCCTCATGATGGTTGCCAAACCCCAAGGGTCATCCAATATCGATCCCGGCTTAGAATGGGAGAAGTTCCAACCCACGGTCCCTCCCCGTGAGGACGAGGAGGAAGATCTGGCGGGTCTATCTCCCAAATCGGTCCGAGACCTCTTGTTTCTCGGAGGTTCGACCTCAAGAGGGCCTCTAGCAGCTTGAGGGTTAGCTTCAGCTGTCGGAACCTCAACACCAGGAACAATATCTTGAGCTCTAGGCTCAACTGGACTAACATCCTTAGCAGGAACAGAGGACCCATCATCAAGGACCTCTTTCAGCGAGCTAAGGAAGGCTCCTCTTTGGGTCTTATCGCTGCATCGCGAAGCACTGGCAGCTGCAGCAGGTTTATTCCGGGAACGGAAAGAAGGCCTCATCTTGGGAGCTTGAGTCTTTTCGGTTTCGGAAGTACTAGCTCCAGTCGAAAGATCTACCACGAAAGGACCTTCAGAAACTAAAACAATGGAAAGCTTTTTAAGTTATCTCTGAAGGCAAACCTAGAAATCAAAAACAAATAAGCAGAATCCGAAAATCACCTTCTAAATCTTCAGCAGGAATCAGGTCAAGGAACTTAGCGTTGTATCGATCCGGGAACCTAGCTGATCCAATACGAGAGACGGTGAAAGACGCCCAAGTATTGGGACTCTGATGCAACTTTCGAAAGAGAGCTCTAGACAGCTTATCAGAAAGCTTAGGAGAATCCTCGATATCTGCATATGAAATCAAGGGTTCAGCAAGTAATGATGATTATAAATAAGCAAGACACATTCCTAAAAAATCCTAACCAGATATATCGGACCAAATAACCGAGAGAGCACGACCCAAAGGGACTGTGGAGGGATCAATCTTGACATAAAAGTATTTTTTCCTCCAGTCATCATCACTACCGGAGGATTTAAAAAGTCCAAGCCTAGGACGGCAAGGAAGATAGTAGGTACCACTGCCACCGTCCTTACTAGAACTCTCCTTGATCGTGTAGAGGCTCATCAGTTCGGTCAGTCCAACGGCGACTCCTTCCTCCTTAGCTTTGGTAATGAAACCATTTATCACTCGGATCACCGAGGGACAGAGTTGAGAGAGGGCTACACTACAAAAAAATGATTGTCTAGCATCATTTATTATGAATTTTTGTATTACTTCTAAATGATGTAAATGACTTTTACATCATTTAATTAAATGACTCTGAAAGTGGTGATGCAAATAATTTGCATCATTTTTATTAATAATTGATGTAAAAATATTAAATATTTACAACAATTAGTGTAAGTGATACTAGTGTGTATCAGTTGTAAGAAATGATTGTAATATTTACATCAGTCTTTTTAAATGATGTATGTATTAACATCGATTAAACTAAATGATTCCCATTATTTATACCATATATTAATAATTAAAGTTAAATTTTTATCAGAATATTAAATAATTAAAATATTATTATAGTAAGCGATTCTAAATAAAGTCACAAAGACTAACATATTTTATTTTCATTAAATTACAATCTAACGTAAAAGATAAGAATTAAAAAGATAAGCCTAGAAAAGCAGGAAGAGGAAAAAGATAAATTTAGAGAAACAAAGATTGTAAAACATTTAAACATAATTTTCCATAAGACTTTCTTCAATCCAGATTCTTCATCTTCGTTTTCTTCTTGTTCTATGTATCCTTAGTACTCCTCAATCTTCGTTGATAGTGTGAACTTAAGTAGATTCAGTAGTGAATTTAACGGAATTCGTCAAGAGTTTTCTATCAACCACGATTCCTTGAGTTTGTGACTTGTCCTCTAGATTTCACATTCGACTTCATATCCTCTTTATATCCCGCGGGTATTCTGGATCCAAAGAAGTCTCAGTTTGCCATAACATACAGTCCTAAAGAAATTACAAGTCTTAAAAAAACAAAAAACATAGACAAAAAATAAAGAAAAAATAATACCTCGTCAGAAATATCCCATCAGATTAATTGATCTGATTAAGAAGAAACAGAATCCACATTTGCTTTTTTTACTCGAGTAGCCTGTAACAATAAATTTTAACTGATAAAAAAGTTTCAGAAAAGAAGAACCCATGAATGAGTGTTAACATTGAAGATCACGACGGAAAATATAGTTGTGGTGAGACAGTTATAGAGGAAAATATTATTTTCCCCCCTGTTTCGATAAATCTAAAACCACCCTAAAAAGAATTACGCCTTATAAATCGTAACTGATTCATCTAATCTGTAGTCATTTATATATCAAATAACTTAAATGATGTAAATTTACATAAAATAACATCGTTTTTATTAAAATGATATTAAAGAGAAAACCGTTATTTATTAGCATCAATTTTTTACTGATGTAAATGATGTATCATGTTAATAAATGATGTTAACCAAAATAGCAAATGCATCAATTATTAATCGATATAAATTTTGTATAATTACATCAATTTTATTAAAATGATACAAATTAAACGATACTATATCATTTGCTTAAACTGATGTTAAATTAACTAATAACAACATCAGTTGTTATAACTGATCTAAATTTATATATATTTGTCTCATTTGTAAATAAGTAATTTAAAATTGTATCATTTATTTTTGTGATGTAGTTTATGTGATGCAATTCGATTCTTTTTTTGTAGTGCTAGTTGATAATGATCAAGAAGGTCTAACAGGAGATCCGGAAGCGGAAACCGGAGGTGGCATTTACAGATATACTTCTCGTGAATGCAAAACCAACCTTCCGGGGCTGTTTCGGGAGTTTCGTCGGAGGAACAAACCCTGGCCAATTCCTTTTGGCCATGAGCTTGAACCATGAGGTTAACGACCTCCTGAATCTTTAGTGAGGAAGGCGAGTGAGGGCCCGGAGAGGTGCTCCCGCCAGAAACTTCCTTCTTCTTCACCCGCTTGGAGACCCTCCCCGCGATTGAGTCCTTGACTTCCTTCTTGTCTCTTTTCATTTTCTCACCAATCTCTTGCTTAACCTTCATTAAACGCTTCCCGGGGGCAGAGATTCCGGTCTCGCCGGAACCTTCTTTCGGAGGGTCCATTAAAAAGAGGGGTAAGGGGAATCGAAAGGATTGAGAGGGGAAAAGGTGGAATAAGCTAACTAGATCTCTTAGAAACTAAGGATTTTAAGAAATTCGCAGAGGATCAATGGTGAATCGAAGGATGAAAGTAAAGTAAAAAAAAAAGCGTAATAAAATAAAGGGGTGGAGGAGAAGTTACCTTGGAAACCGAGTGGAGGCGTGGAGAATATGGACAGTGGCAGTTAATGTTAGCTGCTTTATATCTTGTCACATCTCGAAAACCGGAAATCAAATTTCAAACTCGCTTTAATCTAAGCCATCGATTTAATCAAAAGAAATTTACAGCCGTTCGATCAGATAAAAGTAAATATGGTTGAGATAGCTAGTAATCATGATCTCAACAAGAGAATCTAGCTTGGGCGGCTAAGTTTAGCTCCCGAGAATAACGATACCTAATCTCGAGAGCTGGGGGCAACTGTTGGGCCCGAATATGGCCCGGTAGCTGATCTCCAAATAATAAAAGATGGTAATGGGCCGGGACAGGCCCATCGCAGGCTCGATGCCTAAAAAGAGCCGGAGGCTGAAAGCTAAGGACTCTAACTAAGGAGCTCACGGAGAAGAGGAAGCTCACGTTGTGACAAGGAGAAGCGCAGGACCCGGTCAAAGGGAAGCTGTTGCGGATACCACTTCAAGCGGAGAGGATCTCGGAGATTAGTTGAAGACAATCTAATGAAGTCCAGGGCTATTTAAAGAGAAGGTCGAAGACTGAAAAGAAATGGGATCCAACTCATATTTTTACTCAACATTCACCAGAACATTCTTATCATAATACTCTTGCAATCTTTATATTCATCGAGAGATACATCTTCTTGTAACCATTCTTTTATCACATTATCAATACAAATCCAATTCATTCTATAAGTTCTTACGGGATTCAGCCCACGTTATCCTTCCCTAACCTTTCTTAAACATAAAACCTGATCTAAAATCTAGGTGTGAGTTTTACCCCTCACATTTGTCTCATATACGTTTGGGAATTTATTTTTAATTGTTATTCATAAAGTTTGCAAGATGTGATATTATTTGTAGTTTCATATACGACAGAAGTTTTAATTTCCCACATTTTATTTCTAAACTTAAGTAGGTGTTTTATTAAAAGATATAACAAATTATATAACTTTTTTCTTTAGAAAGGCTAGTATATTTTTTGTTTTATTTTTTTATAAGAAAATTAATTTTTATATTTGTGTTTTTCAAACGCACTAAATCATTTTAGAAATTATTTTCAAACGTTATTTCTAAAAGTTGTAACATATTATATTTTCTTAATAGTTACCTAATATAATTAGTCAAAAATATTTGTACCCAAAAAATCTGATCCAAGATCGACCCGAAAATCAAAATCTTACTCGAGTAGACTTCCTTTATATATTTGAACGTTTCTTAAAGTGTTGTATCTGAAAACTAATATCAAACTCAACCCGCAGCGGAAATCGAACAAATTAAAAAAAAAGTTTGAAACTATTAATTTTTAATATATTCTATTCAATATATGTATATATGCAAATAGGTTAATATCGTCTTCACTAACTTTAAGTAAAACCAAATTAAATAACTATTTTTAATCAAATAACATATTTAAAACCCGTTAAAGTGAATGAGTTTATATAAATATTTATTTCTATTAAAAGTCTACTTAAACCCCGATAAACACTATTTTTAACATCATATGTTTTGTTAATTGGTACACTTAACATCTGTGTAAAATATTTAAAATTTGAATAAGTTAATGTATGATTGAATAAATCATAATTTCTTGGATTGAGATGTAAATTATGTTGTAATAGTCTAAATTTTAATAAATAGATTAGTAGGTTATTAGTCAAACCAAAAAGAGAAACAAATATATATCTGAAAATGAGGAGAAGTAATATAACAATTGACACAAATGTTGAACTATTATTTTTATCATAATAGATAAAACCATCGCATTGCCATTTGGTATGACTTAAAGTAAAAAATAATAATAATATTGATATTTCTAACCGTGGCTGAATATATTTGTTTGGGAAGTGGGTTCCTAAAAAAATGGAACTAAAAGTAGAGGTTGCAAAAGTTGTTTTATTGGAAAAAATAGTTATAGTTACAACTAACGTTGCCAAAAAAGAAGTTATACAACTTATTTTATATTTAAATTAAAAAATAATTAGACATAACCTTACATCAATATGTCACACTTGTGTTTTAACAGAATAGATATATTTTATTAAATAATAGCAATTTAAAAAATTGATCTCGGTATATTGCCGGTCGAATCCGCCAATCCGCGGGATTCAATTTTGTTTTGGTCAAAAATATGATCCTCACAACCCGTGAACAAATAATTTGTACCAGCACATGCTCCATTTAATTTTGCGGATATCCGCAGATCATAATTTGTTTTTAAAAATAATTATTTAATTTAATTATTATAAAAATATAAAAATATATTTATAATAAAAAATTATAACTTATAATTTTTTTTTAAATTACAATATTTTTAAAAAAGTGTTTACTTTTCTTTTTCTTTTTATTTTTTAAATACTTTTTGGATCGGTGGGTACCCGCAATCCAAAATCTACTAACCCACACCAACCCTGAATAAAATACTCATAACCCGCATCCGCAAATCGATTTTTCAAATAGTTGAACCAAATTTATGATTCAACTAATATCAATGGGACATTATCCAAAACTAATAGCATTGATATATAAAGTAACATGTTATATTAATCAAAGAAAATGTTGAAATTTTCGAAATAAAAATTAAGATTATTGAATAACATTAAGATTATTTGGTCTGTATACTGACAAAATAAGCAAACATAGCGGAATAATATACTAATGTAACAGTAATGATTATTTTTATATGTAACTGTAGGATTTATGTATTAGAAAGAAGTTGATAGCGATAATTATGGATTCCATTTAAAAGGTGGTTATAAAACGTATATTAGATGTTGATAGCGATAATTATGGATTCCATTTAAAGGGTGGTTATAAAACGTATATTAGGATGCAGTTAGAAAATATATGTTTAAGTATGTAATATAGAAAAATAATTATTGGACACAACTTCATATCAATTGGTCATACAGAAGAATTAATAGAACAGATTAGTGCCTTTACTCTGTCAATTTTTTTCGTTGGTGTTTGAATCCATGTTGATCTGGCTCCACTAGTTGTACTACTTTTCAAATCATAGTAGGGTTGTCTCTTCACTTTTCTAGCTATGAGTCAGGCCGGTCAGGAGCTGTGCCACGAGGTGCCCTCCATAATTCTTACGCCTATTGTCAACTTGAAACCATATGAGCGATCCATGCATATGAATAAATACATATTATTAAAGTATTTTCATTTGGAGAAAAATACGATGAATGGATACCAGGTTCATATATTTCTTGAAATATATTAAAATAAAATGCAAAAAAAATTGACGTATTGGTCCAATGAAAAATAAGAGTAGAACAAGAATTAGAAATGAATAAATACATATTATTAAAGTTTTTAAAGTTTAAATATTTAATGTATTTCCTTGTAAATGTAAACTTAAATATATTTTAGAAAATATAGCCATTAATTTTTATAATAATTTGTTTTGTTTTTTTATTTTTATTTTAAAATAAAATTATTTACCTTAATGATACTTATGATATTTTATTTATTTTATTATTGAAAATATTTTATTATTAATTATTATTTTAGTCTAAAAACGAGTAAACCAAAATCTAATCAGCAGTCAAGTTTTTCCAAAAGCTAAAAATCTACAGCAAAATAAAAAAAATCAAAACTAAAAACTTAAATCTAAAAGTGAAAAACTAACATCTAAAAACTAAGTATTTTGTCATCACCAAAAATTTGATAATAATATCAACCAAAATTAATTAATTCGAAGCTCTGGTTGAGTAGTGATTTGACAGGTGGCAAATGAAAAAATTGTGTTTAGGTAACGTGGCCGATTATCAGTGGATGCTCGTATAGTACGATAGGAATCAATGAACCTCCTTACCGACCTCCATAATTGAGAGAGCCAAAAAGCAGAATCTCATGAATGATACACTGTGACGAGACGAAGAAGAAGAAGAAGAATCAAACAACTACCTGAACCGTTGCTCTCGATCAAGGCGATGACATCGCCTGGGTCGAAGAAAGTGGTTCCCGCCGACGGATCCGAGAAGAATCTTTCCGGGAACCTCGGGAGAACCGGAGATGTCAATGATAGTGGAAGCAGCAGCGGTGGTGGAGAAGGAGGAGGAACGTTTGAGTATTTCGGATCGGTGTATCATTTGGGATCGAATAAGATCGGGCACGAGTACTGCCATCTCCGTTTCCTTTTCATCAGAGGCAAATACGTCGAGATGTACAAACGGGATCCTCACGAGAACCCTGACATTGTATGGATCCTCCTCCTTTCGTCTTTTGATTTTTTACTCCTTCCCGTTGGATTTGTGCTTGTCTTGTTCTGAATTGTTCAAGAATCAATTGTGATGTTTCTAATTTGGAACTGTGAAGGGTGTTTTCTTACTTTTTAAGAGTTACGTTTTTACTAATTTCACTGTACGGTCTTAGAGTTAATATAAGGAGATTCTGAGCTAAATGGTCATTATTATTATTATTATTTATTTTCTTTGTAGACAGATAGAGAAAATGTTCAACCTTTTTTCATTGAGATTTTCTTATGGAATTGAAGCTGACCACATTAATCATGCTTTTGAATTTTGATTTTTTAATAATTGATTCATTCTGCCATCTATGATTGCTGTACTCAGCGGTGGTTTAGTCTCTATCTCCGTCCTTTCTGTAATGGGTATAACAACTAGACCTGTTTTGGTATTCGATTATATCCGTGTTATCTTTTCGTTTGCCTAGAAACCCATAAGGCGTGGTGTCATAGGGCCTACAATGATGGTTGAAGAGCTTGGACGGCGCAAAGTTAATCACATGGTAATCTTTGCTTCTCTTCTCAATTGCAGTGTTTTTTAGAATGTAGATCTACTGTTCCCTTTTCGTTTTGAACGAAAATGAGAGTAAGTGATACAAGCATTACTCTCTGACTTTTACTGACTTTTTATATCTTGTAGGATGTTTACGTTATTAGGTTCTCTAACCGGCTGGACGAGAGGAGAAAAGGAGAAGTAAGTTTGATTTCCCTCTTTGCAATAGCTTTGCGTTGGTATCTGAATATTTTCCTTTGAAGACGGACACTAGATTTGAAGCTTGCTACTAGTTTGCATGAATCAAACAGTTATATTGTTAGAGTAAATGCCTTCGAAGTTCATGGTTTCTGATATGTATGTTTGCTTCACCCACTTGCATTATGTAACTGTTTCTTCTTCTGTAAACTGTACTTTAGATTGCTTGTGCTACCGCTGGAGAAGCCATGAAATGGGTTGAGGCTTTTGACGAAGCAAAACAACAGGTACTAAGACGACTTGGCTACCTTTTCAAATGTTCATCTTGTTTGTTGTTATTGGAGCATTTATTTAAATGCTTATTGGGCTGATGTATCACCAGTTATTTGATTCTATTCTGATTACTTCCTTTTCTGGTTTGGAAGGCTGAATATGCACTATCCAAAGGGGGAAGCACAAGAACAAAATTGAGCATGGAGGCCAAGTATGTTATAATTACCATATGATTAGTACCTCTGACAATATTTTAGAAGCTAAGTAGTTCATGTTTTGGGAAATGAGGATCTCTCCAACAAAATATGAATTAACACCGATATCCTTTATTTTTAACCAGTTCAAAGCGTTTTAAATAGTAGAAGTCTACCGTTACTCTACTATTTCTGAATCACTCTCTATTTTCTTTTGAAGCATTGATCTTGAAGGACATCGACCTAGAGTAAGGCGTTATGCTTATGGGTTAAAAAAGCTTATCCGAATTGGGCAAGGTAATATGCTGCATTTTCAATTTTTGTGCTCTCTTAGCATCATAAGCAAGCAGTTAGATGCTGCTGTCTTTTTTCTGGGGTCAAATTTTCTTTTTTTATTTACGTCTACGAATCCTGAATTCTACAAAATTGAGCGTCTAAAGTGTCAAAAGTTCAAACATATGTCACTGAGTATCTTGCTCCCTGAAGATTGTATTTATTTCTTCATAGATCAACATTGAGTTCAAACATATGTTATCTTGTAAGTAAGTGAAATTACGCTCCAATGGCTCTCGACTTTGATAGTCCTGAGTTCCATGTTATGGTCCCTATATATAACTTAATTTAGTAAAGGTTTTATCTAGTAGTTATTCATGTTTCAAATTCAAGACATCGGTTTCACCTGAAAATTACTTTTCTTTCAAAACAAGGATGTGTGAATATGTTCTTAATTACAGGTCCGGAGACTCTTTTGAGGCAATCCTCTACCTTGGTTAATGATGTCAGGGGTGATAGTTTCTATGGGGGTGGAGACAATGGAGATGCAATCGAGGCACATGAATGGAAGTGTGTTCGTACAATCAATGGTAAGCTTGGCGGTAATCTGTATAGTTTTGATATCAAACAACTTGCACTTACAAATTATTCATCCGCAGAACCAAAAATGAGATCGTTCTTATGGTTTCCTTGCTTTTTAATACATTACTTTCAGTTAAATCTTTTTCTGTATATGGTATGCAGGTGTTAGGATTTTTGAAGATGTGGCTAACTTCAAGGTATATTCACTTTATGTAGACATAATAAAAAATGAAAACAATAAATGACATAAGAGATTGGTCGATGGATTACAAAAGGAAGTCATTCGTACTTTCTTTGTACTTAGAGTCTTAGAGATATGGAGAGTGTTTTGGAGGTAGTATTGGCTGGGTCCATATCAGTTCATATGGACCTAAATTCCATGAAAGAGTGCATGTTTCAGAACAGCCCGAGCTTAAGAAAACTATGAAAAAGGGGGAAATTAAGCTGGTACGACTGAGCACCATTTAGAATGATAGGAGTGGTTTTACTTGGAACTTAGATTCCAAAGCTGTTGTTGAGTTAGAAATTAGAATCCCATGTTGGCCAAGTGCGGTAATGGTTTATAGTTTGTTAATGAATGGGCATTATGCCCTTGCAAGTTATCTAAGAGTGACTTATTTCCCTTGTCTGTGATGATATAGAAAAGTCAATTGGTGAATCAGTTTCTAGACTTATTAGTTCTTGGAGTCTTTTGGATATTTTGTCAATCAGGAATAACATTAGTTTATCCCGAGAGGAATGAAGACTGAATTATCTTGTTTTCTGTATTCATTAAAATATTTGCAGTCTTGTAATTGCCATCATATTAAATCTTATTAGCAAGGACACAAGTTGAACTTAGATCTTATCTTATAACTAAATGTTGTCAACGCCAGAACCTATAGCACCAGAGTAATTGGAATAATTTATGCTAAGGTGACAACTAGTTCTTTTCTTTTTCTTGCAACTTGTAGTGCACTGGAAAGAATTGTAATTAGTTGTATTCGTTTGAGACTGTTTGAATGGTTAGAATGCTTCTCTGATTTGTCGAACCGATTTTTTTCTTTAGGCTGGTAGAGGATTTCTTGTGAAAGCAGTTGCGGTAGTTGAAGCTAGTGCGGATGCTGTGTTCGAAGTGATTTCGAAGCTTGACAAACACCAAAGATACGAGTAAGATCATTTTCTTGAAGTTATAAGTATCATTTGTTACTTAGATTTTTCTGATTCCACACAGGTGGGATACAGTAACAGGTGATTCGGAATTGATAGACTCATACGAGGGCCACTATGATGTCATTTACTGCGTATATGATCCTAAGTATCTTTCACGGTATGTTCTTCAACTTAAAGTTCTGGTTGTCCTTAATGTCACTGTGACACCCGTCACTCTCGAAAATCCGATAATAATAAAATAACATAATAATAATAATCGTCTCCATTTATAAATAATTCAAAGTCAACATCCTCGACATCATAATACCATAAGAACAAATCCGTAAATATCGATAACATCCGAAACATAAATAACGACATAAATCCGTAAGTCCGAAAATACGAAATAACATAAACGATAGATAAAAGCCGAAGGCCTAAAGTAGATAGCGGTAGAAGTGATAAAAGCCCAAAAGCCCAAAAACACTCAAAAGCATCCGTCCAGTAGAATCACTCCTGCTCGGCGTTTCCACCTGAAAGGGGAAGAGAAGGAGGGTGAGCAACAGGGGAGTCGCTCAGTGAGGTATGGGATGCTAATCCCGAATTTCATGGACATAGACATAGCATTACGGATAAAAATAATTTAATCTTAATACGTACAATCACGGTACCTAAAGTACCCAATCATGCAAACAATGGTCCTAGCGAGCCGCGGCACTCGCCGCCCCGTAAAGGGAAACAAAAAATAAATAAATATACTCCACTCGAGATAGTGCTCGGACACCGCCCTTAGACGTTTTATCGACACTTCAGGTTACGGACCAGCCGGTCGACTATAGCTGGCCGTAACCGCCACACAATCCGGCATACAGAATTACGTCTCTGTATCCGTCATAAAAATTCTAACTAAGAAAATGCATTAAGTGAGGCAATCAACGTTGAACCATCTAACACCCCAGTTCCGGTTTAAGCAATCAACCTAAACTAAACAAGCAATGACAGACCGATTTCACGCAGACGGAACATATTAAAAATAAATTATATTTATTCGAAATCCTAAGTCGGGTACGAGAATTCGGAAAAGGCCCTCACCTTAGAAAATGTAGAGAGAAGTGGTATCTATGAACTCCAGATGCTCAAATAGACTCCAAATCTGAAATCAGGGGCGAAATTTCGGTCAGAACGCCCTTCGAACGGGTGAA
>NC_079518.1:16094692-16161916 GCF_000801105.2 Raphanus sativus
TCGTTTTAGATTAATTGGCATACTAGGTGACCGGCCCGCACCCTGTGCGGGCAATGTACAATTTCAAAATATGGTCAAAATACTGGTCGGGGTTGGAAGTAACGGATTATATATCATAAGACCACCTATTTTGGAATAAAGCATTAGGCTGAGTGCATATGATGGTAGTCAATATTTTAAAAGGAGGAGATGGAACAAAGTAACTTGGGCCTCAAGAGGTTGTTATTGTGTATATGTATAATTGCAATGTTCGGAAAAATATTTTTGTTTAGGCATCAATTTTTTATTTCGAAATCGATAATTAATAGTATATATTTAGAGATGACTACATATTTTACATTATCAGTAATTAGAATTGGATGGTATATATGCTATGATGAGTTTTTAGGTGAAAATTTTTGTATGCATGAATTTGAGGCGTAAAATGTATGTAGACACATTAAAAGAGAAGATAATAAATTTGAAAATATTATCCATAAATTGTATAAAGTATTCAGTACAATTCTCGATAAAGAAAACAACTTCAAGGAGAGACCTGAAAAAAATCATTTTGTAAGAAATTGGACGGGTATTTTTGTATAATTTGAAAGATTTACAAATTTGTAAATTTTATCTTCTCCGGGCACAATATTAAATTAACATACCATGATCAAAATAGTGAGAACACTTTTTTCCGAGAATGAAATAGTATCGATCTTCGTAGTCATCACCACCCATCTGCCAATACAAAAAAAAAAACAATTGTAACAATTTATATATTTTAAAAAAGATATTGGAAAAAACTGGTAACAATCACGTACCCTTCCTACGGAATATTTTGAAAAACTTGTTTGTAGACAACATTCAATGTTTTTTTCTCTCGGCCTTCCTTTCTTTACCAGTTATTAGGATTTTTAATCCAGATCTCGACTTAACTCTTGAAAGTGCAACGTAGAGCTGACCATGTGAGAACACTGGCCTAGGCAAAAACAAACCAACACTTTCTAGTGTTTGACCTTGACTTTTGTTGATGGTCATCGCGAAAGCCAGTGTAACGGGAAACTGTCTTCGACGCATTCTGAAGGGAAACTTTGTGTCAGGTGGACTGACATACATTCTAGGAATCCAGACTTTGTCTCCAGCAGTACTGTTTCCAGTTATAATTCTACCTTCTATAACATGTGGGAGCAACTGAGTAACAATTAGCCTAGTACCATTGCATAAGCCATCTACCAAATCCAAGTTACGGAGACACATAATAGGAGCACCAACCTTCAGCTTCAAATTATGTCTAGGCATTCCTGCCACTCTAACACTGTTCAAAAACTCTGTTGGATAGGTAACATTTTCTTCTACATCAACATCGGATGGGATTATACTGTCAGAGCTAAGGTAAACCTTGTATTCACCTGAAAGCACGTGTAAATCCTTTACTCTAGAATAATGTAAAAAGTTAGTCGAACATAAGAGTAAACAGAATCAAATGTTACCTGGCAACTGCGAAAGCATGTAATCATTTATTTTATCAACTTCATCATTTGTGGGTGTGAGAATGGCTCGATGTCTATACAAATCCTTATCTTCTGAGGTTTGAAAAGCTTGTCCATAAACCTCCTTTGCAATAGTTTGAATCGGATCTTCTCCAATATTTTTGATCAACAGATCAGAAGGGATGTCAATGTCAACCTGACCGTCGTTTGGCAAATTTATTTTTCCATCTCCAACATCCAAAATCCATTTTGAGAAGGATTGAAGGTCTTTTGCTGCATCATCAGTAAGCCCAGCGAGCAATCTCATGTTTTTTGTTAGCTTCAGAACTTTGCAGTGCTCCCAAAGATATGACGAATTAAGAGCTTGCAAAACAGTCTCTGCTCTACCACCTCCAGGTATGACCGGTAAAATCTGTCTGAAATCTCCACCGAAAACAACTACTTTACCTCCAAAAGGTTTGTCTTCAGAAGATCTTATAATATCACGCATAGAACGATCCAAAGTCTCGAAACAGTGTCTGCTCATCATAGGCGCCTCATCCCATACAATGAGCTTTGCTGCTTTAACTAATTCTGCACGATCTGATCCTGGCTCCATTTTCTTGCAAGTAGTAAACTCGTCGGCATCTATCGGAATACCAAACCTGGAATGTGCGGTTCTACCTCCTTCCAACAATAATGCAGCAATTCCACTGGATGCGGTATTTAGAACAATCATACGTCTAGATCGGATTGCTGATGAGAGTGCTCTATATACGAAGGTTTTACCTGTGCCTCCATAACCATAAAGAAAGAACACTCCACCGCTATCATTTAAAACTGCATCCAAAAAATCGTCGTTGCTCATCTGTTATCATCGCCATAAGTCTTTCATTTTCCTTTAGCTGATCTTCCACAACATACTTAAGCTCATCATCTATAAGGCGATTGCCGTTGTAACAACCAAAATCATCTGGCTTTGGCATTAGGGGCCATTTCTGGAGGCTACGACCATTGCTAAGCAAATGATTTTGAATCTCGGTTAGAGCAATGTTTTTGATATGATCTATGGTCAAGTTCAACTCTGAAAATTTGAAAAATTAATTACATAAGAGAGACCTGATTTAAAACATATTTCGTTTAATAAGAAAAAATCTCACCGGGATTTCCAGTTTGTCGTCGTTTCTTGTAGAGAATATCGTCGGTTAGATACTCCCAAGTAGCTTCCCACACAACATGAGGCTGAGATAATGTTTTGGATACCAACATTCTCGAAAAAAGCTTCCTCGCATACGTGCCAGAACTATTATCACTACAATCTTTGATAGCTTCTATGTATTCCTTGTCATCATCCATCAAACCCAAAGCATAGCAAGCATCTTCGTATGTAGAATATACAACACCATCAACTGTTCTTATATCCTCGTACGATTTCGGCCCTCTTACCCAATTTAGCATTACTCTTAAGAAATATAGCTCATCTTGTGCTGGATTAATATGTGCAATCCTCCCTATCGCAAAGCCTCGTTTACGTGGTACCCATTCTCTCATACTTGCTTTCCAAACAAATTTTGTTGGAAATTCGGCATATGTCAAATCTCTTGCCTCTGGATATTTTTGATTTGCTATGAACCACGCCAGAAACATGGATTGGTTGACAGATTTTTTCTTGAGGATACTCTCAATAGGTTCATCTTCATCAAAAAAACACCAGCTCCTGATCAGGGAGATGAAATCCAAGTTTCTCTACAGAAGTAGTACGAAAATGTGTAGGAAAAGCAAGAACCCGCCACGATGACTCGCATGCAGTTATATATCTAATATAGAAATACGATAAACATAAATTAGAAACAACAATCGTAGACCTTAAAATGTAAAAGAAAGTAGTATTTAATTTTTAATAATGTAATAATTTAATTGTAAAAACAATGTTTTATTACTATTCTATACGATAGTATATATATTTGTCTAAGGATATACTTTAATAGATTATGCAGTTATTTTCGGTTCATGCACACATAGAAACTAAGTAAAAAATAAATATAATAATACCTGCAGTCGTAATATGTTTTGATTTCGTCGATGACGCCATCTTCATCTTCTTTATCCATTGCAGCTGAAGCATAATCAGGTCCCTTATGGATATATTTGAAAAGATACTTAACAGCACGCGTTTGGATGCACCACTCGACATTCATATGCGCGTGATATCTAAGCATGAGGTTTCTATTGTAAGGTACAACATATCCATTGTCTAATCTGATTCCATTTTTCTCAATGAACCTACCATCAATACGACGCATGTAAGCTGGAAATCCATTTGCGTCAATCGATGTCCTGATGTTCAGTCGTTTCGGAAACATCTTAGAGCATTTACCGTTAACCATACATACATTATCCTTCTTTGCTGGACCGCAAGGACCATGCATCATACAATCCCCAACGATTGCATACAGGTCTGGATCTACCGTCTTGTCAGGTATCTCAGCCGATATAATAGTGTCTATATGATCAGCTGTTGGAAATTTGGCTCCATTTTGCATGAAGACGAGAATATGAGCGTGTGGCATTCCTCTTTTCTGAAACTCAATCGTGTACATTACTGACAAAACAGAAAAGAAAACAAGAACAGACATTTTAACTGATGAAAATACTATCTAAAGTAGTTCCTTGAAAACAAATAAAAAAAAACCGGCATTAATGTTACAAATTTGTTAGGAGATTTACCTGCAGAAACTGGGCCAAATAAGGAGCCGTCCTTGTTTGTCAAAAACTCAATAAGATTATCGAGTTTCATCTTGAAAACTCTACACAAAATTTCAGGTCTGTCTTCGGTGGTAAGGTTATATTTTTTCAGATACCTTGTAACTTCAGGCCATTTTGGATTGCACGTAAAAGTGATGAAAAGATCTGGAAATCCATAGTACTTGCACAAAGCCATGGCATCGTAGTAATGCTGCTTCATATAACGTTTTCCTCCGGTGAAAGTTGCTGGGATGAAAATTCGGCTCCCTTGCTCAGCCATCTTAGCTCCGCCTTTTGCAGCTGCCTTCTGGATTGCATCATAACTAACTGACCGGAGTTTTTTCTGATTCAGCCATAAGTAACGCAGTCTACTCGATTCTATCATTGTGTAGGCGTCCACAAGGAACTGATGAAACAATCTTCCGGATCTCGTAATCGTGGGTGCTTCCCCCTTCCTCTCTAAAATGCGAAATGCAAAGTATTCACGCATAGTTACATTTTTGCGTTTTCTCCCAGCCGTGTCTTCAAAACCAATTGGAATATTTAATCGAAAACCATCCTCTCCATATGGAAACAATAGTGGATACTGCAGAGGCAAATACGCCGGATGTAATTCACTTATCCTTTGCAACTTTCCACTTGTACTCTCTAGAACAATATCTCGGGGCTCCATATTTAAAACAAAATCTCCAGGTATCAAAGCAGCAACTTCATTTGCAGTGGGCAGATTATGGGTCCGTCCATCAGATTGCCGACTTTCAATCAACCTCATCCTATAACCTGTTGATCCTTCCACGTCGAACCTATCTCTTGCAGATCTAAAAGCCTTAACATGAGGATTATACTGATCTAACATATTCTGCAGAAGAAGAACAAGTGGTTCTCTTAGTTTCTTAGCGCTAGCTCCGTCCGACCTGTCCAGTATATTAAGAATCAAAAATAAGTTCAAAAATTGTAGACAAACTTGCAAATTCCTAAAATATAGTCATAATAAGTTCAGAAAGTCTACAAAATTACCCGGCATAAGCGTCAAGTCTATTTTTATCTCATTTAAAGTATCAATGATATACAGCTGGGAGAATTTTGGAGCTTGTCCAGGCTCGGGAACTATATCACCAATACGATGATAGTTCTCACCGGACATTCGAAAAACAAATGGTCCACGACCATTGTTAATAGAATGATCTATCTTCCCCCCAAGTGATGTGAAAGAGAACATCATATTGTAAGCTCGGATAAACTCTCGATAATGTTTACTTAATTCGTCTCCTTTGCATAACAAATACATTAACTCCATTGGAGGATTCGCGAGGCGAGGAAGCACAACTTTTCCATGTTTACAACACATTGAGAAGACAGGTTTCTTGCTACGACGGCGTTTTCCAATTCTTTCACCATACCACATGTATGCTTGACAAAACCTACAATTCCAAACTGGATCCCCTTCGTCGTAATAACCTATATAAAAAATGCTCTCATTAGGATAAAAAATAACTAATAAATTGTTATTTATTATCAAGAGATTGTACAATTTTGAAGTCATCACCGTTTTTTTGTAACCCTATAGTAATAGATGAAGTAACGGTATGATTTTCTTGTTGTGGGATATGTTGTGGTGATGGGTTTATCAAAGACTCTCCACCAGGATAGCCACTGTAAGTCTGATTGTCGTCATATTCATCTTCATTTTCAGACTCACTCTCCATTTCATATCGATTATTATAAGCTGCGTGAAAAAGTAAATCACAACATATAAAATCGAATATCATCAATGAATATAAATAAATGTCTAAGTATATAGATGGAAAAGACTTTATACCTTCAGGATGGTCCTGTACGATGAACCTTGGTGGAGGAATGAATTCATTTGTTTTGTTTTGGTTTGGACACTGAGTAGCTGGAAAAGATTGATTTAAACATATAAACGAATGTAAGTATGTTAGAATTTCCTGAAATTGGTAAACATCTACAACATTTAAATTGCTGGAGGATCATCATATTATTAGGATTAAAACAGGGTCAGTAATACCTTCAGGATTTGAATCTGTTTCAAACAATGGTGGAAGACCAGAACTCGATGGTCCTGTAATGTTCGAACCTGGCCTTGCTGTTTTTGGAAAAGTATAAGTTTAGTCGCACTTTAGATATAGTACCATACAATATATATGCCTTCATTATTATATAAAACCCGTTGTTACCTTTCTTTTGTTTAGTTTTTGAATTCACCGATGGAGGTGATCCAATTATCTTACGTTTCCTGAAGCAAATGTTGGTACTCCCGATAATAGATTTTTGATTACCAATTGAAGCTAAAAGGTAACATTTTTTATTATAAGAAACTTTCTCTCAATCAGAGTACATTATTACTATTGTCTTTACTATTAATTTAAAATAATACTACTTCAAAAATAACTTATGTTATCGGCCGTGATTAGTTACCGGTTTCTATACTCGATGGGTCCATGTTGGTTACAGAGCCACTGCCATTTGAGAGATTTAGTGAAGTTTGGGTTGAAGTACAGGAACCTGCAGACGTAAGTACAATAACCTTTGAAAATAAGAAATGCAATATCGAGAAATGTTTGCATAAGTAGCACTGGAAAAGAAAGTATTACCGATATTTGGTACAACTGATGGCTTTGTTGGCTTGAAAATCCATGTCACTGTTTAATTTAACGTAGATCATGGTCAGAAATGTTTTGTTCTTTGGCAGATTAACAAAAATCAACGTCCGCAAAATCAAATCGAGAAGAGAGTAACCTCTATTTGTGGTAGTAAGGCCTATTGTTCTTTTGTTATTCAGTATTTCCTTTCTCGCTTTTCTAGCTTGCTGTGTTAATCCAGGTTTAGGCTCCGATGGCTGTGGATTAATGGGTCGAAACACTTGATTTGTAACATTATGAAAGGGGGTTCTAAAAGGATTGATTGTTGTTTCTGGTGAAACGTTTGTGATGGATGACTTTTGTGTTACATTCCTCCTTGGAGTATTCTCTTTGTCATTGATACCTATGTTATCAAAGTGTGGCAGCAAAAACAATCATTATTAAAAGTGTGTCACTTAAAATGTCGACCAAATTCTTATGAAATATATTTGTTTTAGAGAATTTTATTTTCTTTGTATAAATTTTCAATACGAATCGGTTACATATACTCAGTTATATATACACGGTTGTACGAAAATTATAATATATTCATAAAGATTTATATTTATTTTAAGGAAAACATACCAATTTTTTTAATCTTCGGTGGTTTCTTCCCACTGTCTGTTCCCAGTGGATTACTTCTCTTCATACGTCAGACTTTTTAGATATTGCTAGTGTCTTTTGTAAGAACAGGACTCTAGCTATAGAATTTTCCGAATGCAGTTAGAAAAAAGGTTTCAACAAACTTATATAGTTTGACAGAAAATGAAGACTATGGAATTCAGAAGACGACATATTTAATCAATATAATAAAGATAGATTGAAGACCATTAAGTTTTACCATCAATTGAAATATATGCAAAATCAATTGTTGCCAGTTCTAAAGTTGGTATTAATTTCTTACCGTGTTTATATTCCTTGCGTAGGTGAATATGATATTTTTTCGGAAAACAGTTGATATTTCTTTTGATTGGACGAATCATCTGTTGTTAGCTGTGTACATTTATTGTAAATGATTATTTCTGTAAGTTTACCATATATAGAACCCCCATATTTTTTCACCTTAGATATAAAATTATTTTTGGGATCTAAATTGCAACTGATTGGGTTATTCTTTTGAAAAAAATTTTAAAGATTAAATGTGCTATGATCTCTCCCAAAGTGGTATAGTAGTTGTTTTATAACCCAATTATATTAAAAATTTATTATTCATTGTTAAAAACAAACGCACAAGGAAAATAAGGAAAACATAATGAAATTTTTAAAATAATGCCAATAACAAATACTCCCTCTGTTTTTTAAAGATGTATGTTTTTGAATTTTTTTTTTTCAAATAGATGTATTTTTCATATTTTCAATGTAATTTTTGTCAACTAATTATGAATATCTGTGAAATCAAAAACATTAATTCATTTCTTGAAATTTTATTGGATTAGAAATATAGGAAATATAAAATAACAAAAAACTATGCACTAATAATTAAATTTTAAATGTTTTATTAAAAAATGTGAAAATCTCAAAACATGTAATTAAAATTCTTCCTTCATTTTGTATTAGCAATGATTCTTTTAATACTCACTCGTCATCGGAGTCATAATCATGAATATGACAACATGTGGCTGCATAAATAAATAATTTTGTTAGAAAATGTAACTATACTAAAAATAGTTTATATAAGAGTAAAAACAAAACTTACATGTGGATGAAAGAGTTCGATTATTTCTGCATTGTCAACAACTGAATCAACAACATATGCTGAATTTTGTTCTTTTTGACCATTAGATTCGATTGTCAGCATAAATAGAATTTTCCTCCCAATCAATTCAGTTAGAGATTGTGGTACAAAATGTGGATTTTCCTATAAATTCATTTACGATGTAAAGTATCGAAATAATATATTCTTTAATCCCCCTATTAAAAATTAAGCAAATACCTGAGGAGCCTCTTCGACCAACTGAAACGCAGGTCTTCTAATTAGCTTCTCCGCGATATTGTTGAAAAGCACAAACTTGGCTTCAACATTTGATTCATCGCTAACACGTACAACCAAGTGGTAACTAAAGATATAAAAGCTAATTAGTATATGAACTTATAACAAATTGAGAGTATACCAGTATGAAGATTTAAAACTATAAACTTACCAGTTAATACCATAGTCAAAATCCTTTCCACATCTTTTGCAATTGTATTGAGGATTCTGGTGAATATTTTGATTGACTCCCTCAATACCATTTGACAGTCTATCCATTTTTCTTGTGCAAATTTTGCAGGCCGTGTAATACCATGGTTTCTCCAAATCAATGGCCTCGATTTTAGCAACAACCATAAACTTTCCAGACTATGAACCAACATTGAAAGGCAAATCATATTAAAAAAACAATTTCGTTAAGAATTACTTTTGCCTTATACAAAAATACATTTTGTCAATTTATCAAAGGACGAAATATTTACCGAATTTGATTCAATCATTTCAGATATGGATTTCTTCACGGTTGTCACTGCCATTTCGCTGTATACAAAAAGCAATATGAAAATTCATGGAGTTTATAAAACTTAATAACAGATAATAAATATAGTGGATATTATAACCTCTTTGTGCTCAATATGATCTACACAAGGGTCGAGCATATAAACTAATTTCATACTTATAAGAGCATATATGAAATAAATAAGTCAAGTAAATATTTTCTTTGAGCAACAAAATATTCTTATACATATGAGACTGGCGAGGAGTAATGGTGAAGTAATTCTGAAACATTTATTATACTTAATGGCATAAAATATATGCCTTCCTAAATTTATTTCTATCACAACCATTACTGCATTTCCTAAATTGACAGCTTAATTTAAATAAGCAAATTTATAATAAACATAAATATATTATGGTTACTATTATTGGTCTAATTGATGTTTTACTTTCTACATTTTTATTACTAACATAACTTATTTTGATGCTAACTATTGGTGCATGCCAAGAAAATCAACGACAATATCCTGTTATTAAATGACAATACAATTACCACAGCCTTTTAGCCTAGAAGGTGTAGACCCTTCTGCATGTGGCGTCCCTTCTCCTTTTTTAGCACGTACTTCTAGCATTCTTGGTAATAACAACTTGGTAACCATTTTTTCCTTCCACGTAAACAGCATTCTTGGACACGTTCAATCAAATCATGTAAGAAATAAAATTATTCTTTATAACTATCCTACAACTTCCTACATTACTTTCACAACATTCTCATTATCAATTGTTTCTAAACAATACCTTAATTAAAAAAATTATACTTCCCGAGAAGAAAGACACTACTTTGAAGATGGGAGAAGATGCATCGGTAAACAATTATGACATCATATCCATCGGTGATTCTGCGTCCTCAAATGACGATCACTCCAACTCAGATCGCACCAACTACTTCAGAAAACATTTCCTGTCATATTTTGCTGCCCAACCAACCGAAATGCTGTCTAAACACTTAGAGTTCAAGGAACTATGCTTGGAGAGTGGAAACCCTGAGGCACACTATATTGAGGGCATTCTTCAATTGTTCGTAAAGGAAGACGAGCAGGCAGGCCTATATCATTTACGCCAATCATCGGATGGAGGTTATATAGACGGTACGTATCTTTATGGTTTGTCACTGCTTGCTGTAGAACGATTTCATAAAGGTCAGAAGTATTTGGATAAACTGGGATGGAAGGAAAGTCGTTCAACCTCCGATCAATGCTGGGAAAGAGTCAAGAAATCTCTGACTGATATCCCGTACTTCATGAACCAAGGCTACTATATAGCTCGTGCCTACCTTGAGACACTCTGTGGTTGCCGCTCAAGGAAAAGACGTGGTCGAGTATGCAACCATGGTTACTACTATGAAAGGCTTAATCAATTTGTTGAGTTTGCTATGAGTAAAAACAACTAAAGATTCAAGTTTTCATCTGATATTATCTATAAACGCATGTAAAAGTACTTATGTTTTTACATGATTATTTATATATTTCGTTCAATTTTCTAAGTTGCTACTTTGTTTGTTTTATTTGAAGGTCGACACAATCTCCAAAATTCATATCATATTAATTGATAACAACTATTTTTCCTTTTGTACTTTGAATATAAAAGTTAATGCTTTTGTGCGGATTAATTGACTTTAGTCGCGATGGCAACCTAATTACTCGGGTTTCTAAAATGGAAGATAAAAATCTTTGGTAATAAATACAAAAGAAATAAAATTCATTTAAATTTCATACTATTACTTTCTGGTCAAGTACTTCACCTTCCAAAAACAAAACGGAGACCGTAAATGGTGTCAATCATATGGTAAGATTATATATTAACTTATCACAATGAAACTACTTTATATTGATTGAATGTTAATAAATATGATTGACGTTAGCAGGCAATTTATTTGCAATCAAATCTTCTTAAAATATGATTATTAAGATCTCATGTAATAGGTAGAAAAGACATTTATTTTAAACACTCAAAATATTTCAAGTACATAATATAGAGGTCAAGTTATTCACCTTCTTTGTAAACGACAAATCAATAATCTTATAGATATTAGAGGAGGTGGAACCAAATATTACCGTAGCTGATTCTCTAATTATATACTTAGAAATCTCCAATTTTTTTCTAAAATAAAACAAAATATTACCAATTATTCAATAAATTGTACAAATTAGGTCTTAATATAGTAGCAAACTTCAAATCTGGATATTTGGTGCCCATGATTTAGCTTTTGAATCCCAAACAAAGTTACAAACACCACCGTCAAATGCAGACTTCACATTTACTACCTGAGGTATTTGTTTGTTATTCTCCATCCAATACACAAACTTGGATTTATCTTGGTCTTCGTTGATTTCGAATGAAAATTGGTCTCTGTGTATAAATGTCATGATATTGTGATATCGATGTCTATGATGGAATTCAATATATGTATGATTCTCTACTTTTTCGTAAACCTGCCAAATATAATACCACAGGTTATTCCCTAGAAGTACTTCAAACGTAAAAGGTCATGTAAATATTTTATGTGATAAATAAAAATCACTTACATAACAATACGAAGACTGTGAAGTTTGATCAAATGTGCATAGTTCCTAACAGAAAATAAAGCATAAATCCTTAAATTTTCAAAAGTAATGTTCAGCATTAATGTTTGGATCTCGAGAGAGAGAGCAAACCTGTGTAGAAATTGACCAACTATACTTGCCCGGCTGCATGTTAAGCTAAGAAACAAGTATTGCTACGTTTGATTAAGGATTTGCAATTTCTTGATTTATAGAGTTAGGTTTACACTAATGGGACCTTAGGGTTTTCAGATTTGAAGGCCCTATTGTATATTTAAGACCCAGTTCAAATTTACTTCGCATTAAGTAATTAGTAACATTGAAATGAATATTTTGAAGGGCCTCTTGTGTATTTAAGACCCAGATCAAATTTACTTCGCATTAAGTGATAGTTTAAAATTGACAATCGGATTCTTATTGTTCCGTTTAAAATTGACCTTCATAAGTTGACCATCACATTAGACTAATTAATACAATCAAAGGACCTTGAAAAACATTCTAGTATCACCCCGTTAAAAACGATACAATATTCCAATTAGTTTTCGTATTGAAGAACAAATTTTTAGACGTTTTTTTGCATGCGACTTAATCTGGAAAATATTAATAACTCTTGAAAATTGTCCATACTGACATGTCAAAGTCTTTCACCATGTCTGCAGATAAAGTTCAAAAATTTCAAAAAGATCATCATTACAATACCTCGATTGAGAATTTGACAATACAATCACCTAGATTCTGGAAACTTGAGATAACAAAAATTGCTATGAAAGCTTTGTATTTATAGTTCGCATTATATTCTAATATCTCAGAATTTATTAACTTATGATTATAACAAAATAATCAATTATCGATGGCTTCCTAAAGACAATTAAATCTTTCATTCGAATGCAACTAAAAATTTGATATGTTAAAAACGGAAACTTATAATTAACCAATTTCTATTTTATAGTATGTCTAGAAGATATATTCTAATCAATTATCAACTTCATAATATATCAAATTATTAAGTTTAATTGGCTTTAAAATCTTGAGAAATGTGAAAGTCTGCAGCAATGTGTCTAACTACTATATCTAACTATTCACGCTTATCTTTATCCTTTCTATGGGTAAGTCATGATTAAAATGATATATATTCTTCTAACTATAGAAATAACCTATACTAAACTCTACTGAAAACAGACTATCTAACAAGTAATATATGCAATAACAAACACAAACAATATAAAACGGAATAGGTTATTTATAAATAAGTACTTAAGTTTAATTTCCCACCATAAAGATGGGAAAACTGGTTTAACAAACCAGTAAATAAGTTCAGAAATATTTAAACATAATATTAAAACAACATAAAAAGTTTTTAAATTGGACAGATTGAGGAACCGCACAGATTAGTCAAACATCTGTGGTTCACCCAACTTGTACCAATCAATTAACGGGACCTCCACATCAGCCACCTTGGCCGTAGCAAGCACAAGATCAGACTCCAACTTCTCCTTGAGTTCGGTGAATGCAGACTCATTGAAGAGTTCTTCAAAGAGTTCCAATTTCCCTGCAACCCTTTCGACCTCAAGCTCTGCATCATGTTTCTTCATGAGACCCTGTTGGAGTTGCTTGTACATGAACAGCTTGGCTCGGTAATGCTGAGTTGTCTCCAAACGCCCTTTCTTGAATGCGTCTTCAACGCTTGAACCATAATCTTCCACCATTGGAGCCTTCATTTTGAGATCCTTGTTTCCTGCCATGATATAAATCTTGATCTGCATGTTAGGTTTAAAGAGTACGGGTTAGAAAAATAAAAGGATGAGAAATGAAACAGCCAATAATAACTATTTGATTACTTGCTAATCCAAAATTCAAAAAATACTATAACAAATAAACCGGATGATGTTTTCCAATTTTTCACCGATTCAATTCCTTTCTAAATTCCTATCGTGGCTACAAAACCTATCTAAATTCCTTTCTCTTTGTGAATCGATCTACTGTTTTTCATATTGATTACCAACGATATATACATCCTATAATCGAAAAATAAATAACAAAATATAATGGTAGTATGAAATGATGGCTACAAAACCTAACGCAAAACCACTATATTTAAAAATCGATCTATCGTTTATCATAGACAGTAAACGAAACCCTAAAGAGAAAGCTCACTTGAGTAATAGTTGGCGAGACAAAAGCTTACGAAGAAGAGAAATGATAGATTTGGGAAGTTTCTCGGTCAGTGTACAGTTTATATAGAAGAAGAAGAATCGAAGGGTCGTGACTTTTCACATGACAACTGGACCCCGTTAAATTTTATCAAAATTACTTTTTGTCATTTCTCATTTTTACTATTTGGGTTTTATTTTGTAGTAAGGGCGATATAACTCATGGGCTAAGTTCATTAGAAAAATGAACACACTAAACCGGTTCAAGTTTTTCTTAAACCTTTATGAATGTCAATCGATTAAATTTCTTTTGAACGCATGTATATGCAAATGTAATCAACCGCAAAATATAATTCACATCAAACATTTATTTGATCACATCCGTGTAAACAATGGATACTTAGATTGAAACAACCGTGTATAGCATTATTAATTCGGCCACAAGTTCAAAAATTTCATATTTTAATAGCGTTGTAAATCTTCAATCTTCAAGTTAAATCTCGTACTAACTAAATATTAAACCATGAATAGTAAGATTTATCCAATCCTTGGATAGAAAAATAGTAAGAACCTCAATGATATAATGCAATATTCGTAAAACAGTTTCATAAAAAATAAAAAGAAAAACAAAGCCACGATAGTAGAAAGATACGTCTAATTAGGTATCGGTAATATTAGCTATGTTACTCTCCCTTGACTTTCTTTAGAAAAAGTTTCTTGTTCACGAAATGTTGATCATCTAGGCTACTTTGTTGTTCATCTTGGCTTTTTCTTTTAGACAATGGAGTTCCTGATAAACCACCTGAACCAGAAGAAATATCATCTGAAGACTGCAGCATTAGGACCTATAAGGAAAAAGTTTAACCGATCAGTATTACGATAATGTAAGAATTAGATGAACTATACAGACGAATGAGAACAATACCTGTTTAACTGGCAAAGCAGCAAATTCCTCAATCAGTTCACGATCAGCAGTAGCAATTCGAACAACATAATGAGAGCTCTTTCCTTTGATGTTATCAGCATCCACTAAAACCTCAAAAAAGATTCTTTTGCCAAAAAGGTCGCTAACAGCTTCTGGTAACAAGTCTTCATCTAGATTCTACAAGTAAAAATGGAAAAGTGAGGACTCTAATTTATACATATAGTAATAATTTCCTCTTTTATTTAAATTTGACTGGACCTCATCATAGAGTTCAGCGGCAGAACGACGCACAAGCACTTGAGCATTGCCATCAAACAAAAGAAAGTTTGCCTCACCGGTATCATCTTTAACGTGGACAATTAATTTAAACCTGAGGTACCAATAAAAGTTTAATATTTAGTAATTACTGGATAACGTACACCATAATTATACATCATATAACAAAAACCAGAATACTTAATTATGTACGCGTTCAATGAAATACCTCAGAATGACATCAATGTGTTCTTTATCACATGTATTACAGTAGAACAAAGGACGGTTGTCATCATCAACATTGGTTGTAGGCATAACTTTTTTGTTGTGGTATTTGCAACTTAGATATTGCCAACCACGCTCAGTATCTATGTTTTCAATAGTCCCCAAGGTGACAAAAGTTCCAACCTACTCAAGACAACAGCATGTTAGTAGGAGTATTAAAATTAATAATTTACATTTAAAAAAAAAATAGTGTACGTCTAACCAGAGTACTGTCAACGATATCTCTTATTGTTAGCCTCTCATTAAGAACAAAAAACCGGGCACGAACAGATGTAGCACTAGCAACACTCCATTGGCTACTATCCTTGTTTGTTATAGCAAGTGAATCATCAGGAAGACTACATAGATAAAAAGACATAATTTTACTTTAGAGTCCAATTTAATAACATATTTTAAAAAAACTTGCATTTTTTATTACGTACCACAATTTAAACTCATCAACCAATGAACACGTTGGGTTTAGCAAAATTTGGGTGGAATTAAACCCGCTAGATATGGAGTAAACCCCTGGAGAACATTCATCATATTATATTGTCTGCGAGTAATAATTAGAAACCTTAACAAATCAAATTACATACCTTTCCACTCTTTAATGGAACAGAACCTGATAATACAAATTATCATAATGGACATGTTACTCATACTGTAGTCGTATACTTGTTTAGCATAACCACCCCACAGAGTACACATGATCTTGACATTACTGAAACGAAAACGTAGATAAAATGTAGAGTTTTTTAACTTTGTCAAATATAACCAATAATAATTGAAATTTCAGCTTACCTATGGTCACGTAGCTCGATCAAAAGCCTCATGTTATCTTTGCCTTTAATGCTTTTGTTTTCCAGCGACCCAAAGTTGACGATTTGTCCAATTATATCTAAATTTATTACATAAAAAAAATAAGAACAAAATTAACATAACATGACAGAGTATTAATTGTGTGCTAAAATGACTCACCAACTAAGCAGATGCTATCAATCTTTCCTTCCAGAATATCGGTAAAATCGGCAAAATTCTTTTCAGGAATTTCACTTGGAAAATCTAAAGCTTTTCCAACAAAAGTGGTTGGATAGAAACCAATTTTGTACAGATGTGGAGTTGTACGATATTCACCAATTGCATCGAAGACATTGAACAACTGGACGACAATTGCATCTCCCTCATGTAGCTTTTCACCATATTTTTTGATGAGTTGTTCTCCAACTGAAGCATGAATTCTTGTCCCCTGAATACCAGTCAAAATAATTATAGTATTAAACAATAAACAAAATCTTAACATAAAACTGTGTGTTCTTCACTTACTTCTCTATCAGCAAAAACCATTTCAATAGTATTTCCTGATTCTTTGTTGTAGTTCTTCCACAACCGAATAATCCTAACTTCAATACGGGACGTATCTTTACGGGGTTTTAATTCTCGGACCAAAGATACTATATTTTTTGACTTTGCGAACATCGCCATTTTCGTTTCAAAATAGAAGAATGGCTGAGTTGCTTCAAGGCCACTTTGTACTCTATATATAGTCCTTTGATGGTGTAGAGTATTAACGACGCAAGAAATATTACTTGCGAGACTTGCACAAGTAATTGGGTATAATAAGGTATGTAAATTAAATGACTAATGATTAAAGGAAACCTAATAAATTTGTAAAATTAATCACGAATATGCATTTTATACGATGCGAAACTTGCGCAAGTTTTCAATATAAATAAGGTATGTTGATAATAATTAGTTTCCTAATAAAATATGAAATGAATTTGCCATTACGAGATTTAATGATTAGTTGACATTTTTTAAAATTAATCTGCAAGCTATGATTAATGTTCGCCATTGATTACGATTCTTGCGCAAGAAATAATTAGTGCGTTTGGTAATTAATGTCACTTTCCAATTAAAAGGTCGATGAAAAAAATAAATAAAAAAGAAAAATTAGAAAAACTCGACCAATAGAAACGCTAGAATTCTCGTGAGAAGAATTCTGTGAGTGCCACGTGGCGTTTGTACTTCTCTTTTAATATATAGGAGGATTCATTGCAATTAAAGAAGATATTTTAGTCTTTTAACAATTAATGAAAGCTATTTACCCGAATTTTGGTCTGGATGCTATTTGAAAGATAATAAAATGTGGTTAATATAAAAAATTATCTTATATCATTTTAAATTAAAATAAAAAATAAAACAAAAGAAAATACCATAATCATTACTTGTTGAATTTGTTTTTCTCTTACAGATTATTTTTCATAACTTATATTTATTTTATATATATAATTATAAATTTCTAAAAAGAAAATTTGGTCAATTAAGTTTTTAAGAAGTGAAGATTTTTTTTAATAAACTAAAAACTGGTCTAGTTATCTGAACTTGATCTTATTGCAGGGTATAATTGCATATTTTTTTCTCCAATACAAATCAGAAGTTTATAAAATAGTGTATGCTTAAAGGACTTTAAGCCTTAAAATAATTTGAACAGCTTGTTTTCAAAAATTTCGTACAAACTGGCGTCTATCATTTGCACAAATTCGGACAATAAGTTTTGAACGAACTGGAAAAATTATTGTTGAAAATGAACTTTTAACACCTCTGAGTTAACGAAAATATGTGCACCTAGTAGATGAACTGCAAGAATTCTGGGAATGGATGATAAGTCGGTTTGAATATAATTTTATGAGAGAACAACTTCGCATCTGACCTAAAATACGAGGAGAGGTTCCTATGATTTCTACAAAACCAGAAGATGACTATAAAGTAGTCATATCATTTGTAACTAATAAAGAAAAGCTCTAATATGTTTTTGATATACTTAAAGTGAACTTGTACTAATGCAGCTAGTACAAACATAGAACACTTTGTATAATATTCCCCATTAACCTCACTCCTAGCTCAATTCCAAACCTGGGGTTAAACTGCATAATATGTTTTACAACATTTTGTGACACGTAATATTTTCAAAACCAAATGGTGTCCTCAAGAATCATATATTATCTCGCTTACAGATACATCCACACACACATACAGAGACGTAATGTATGTATTTACTCAACAACAACAACAATAAAAAAGAATCTCTCTAGCTACAATCACCTCACAACATATACTTGTATATATAAGATTGTACACAAACATACATTAGTATCAAATCTCACATAAGGCTAGAATATGGATTGTAACCTCCTTGAACCGAGCCATACGGTTGGTGTGGATTACCATTCGCGACAAACGGGTTTCCGAAGGGATTCATGTTCTGTTGTTGTTGCTGTTGCTGCTGCTGCTGATAAGGCTGCACAGGTCCCATCATCATCCCTGAGTTCTGATGCTGAAACCCACCATACGGCTGATGATATTGATTTGCCATTTGAAAAGGAGGAGGAGCTGAGACTCCATTAGACGCAAAGAAAGGCTGGTGCATCATGGGGCCGTTTTGGACTGGATGATGCTGTTGCTCCCATGGATTGTGGCTTCTGTTTTGCTGTTGACTCACTCTGATTGCATCCTCGTATAGGCTGTCAAGTGTCAGCTTGTCCAATCCACCCGCCTTTGATACATGAAGAGATCTACTATAAACTTCTCCAAACGACTATATAAGAGACAGAGAGAGAGAGGGAGGAGTTATTTATTTACCAATTTGCTATTAGCAGCAGCAACTTCATTTGAGCTTGGGGCAGTCACAAGTGCCAATTCCCACCCAGAAGAATTCCCATTTGTGAAATCAGTTGTAGAAACTGGTTGCTCAACTGGAAGAAACAAATATATGTGATGAGAGAAGATACATACATATTGATGATAACTTCTTTGAATAATATTAAATTTGTTTTTACCGCTAACAGGGACAATAGCCAAAGCCAAAGCATTCTTCTCTTCAAGTTGAGAGACCACTGGAGCTGGATCATCCATAGACTATAGCGAGACAAAGTTGAAAAGTCAGCATCAAATCCAAGAAAAAGAAAAAAAAAGGTCCAAGATTGTAGTTAGCAAATGGACAAATACCAGCAAATCAGGTTGTTTCTCAACAGGGACAGGCTTCTCTGCTTCTGCTTCTGCTTTAACCGGAGGCTCAGGTGATTCTGGTTTCTCTTCAACTTCTTTTGGTGGCTTTTCGTACTCTATGGCTAAGATTTCTTTGGGAGCTGCAAGCTTCTCCATTACCTGCTCCTTCTTGGCACCTGCTGCTAATGGTGCTTCTTTCACATACTCTTCCATTGCTTGTAGAAAAGAAGTGGGAGGCTTCAATACAAAGAAATACATATGAGTGAAGATTAGACAAAAGCTCGCACAAATAAATATTCAAAACATGTATGAAAAAAACTAACCTGCTCAATCTTAACAAACCTATCTCCACGTCCAACATAAACACTTTTGCAAACTTCGTAAAATTCAGAAAGCCTCTCTACCTGAAAGAAACCAATCAGAGTTAACTATAAAGTGGTTCTTATGCGTAGAAGGAGAAGCCACTATATATCAAGTAGCAGAGTTTGTTTGCGTGTACCTGTTTTACAGCCCTTCTGTACATATCCAACGCCTTAAGAGCATCGTTCCGTTGCATCTCAAAGAACTGTCAACAAGGAAACTGTCAGCAAAGGCCAAATATATATATTATATATGCACAAACTTGAAGCTTTTGGGGTACCTTATCAACCAAGTTGTCTATTCCATCAGTCAGTGCTTGGTAGATTTTAGTGCTCTCCGTTACAACCTAGTTGGTGAATAGAAATCACAAATGATGTTACCCAAATATAATCCACAAGTAGCAATGTTAAACTTCCTTTAGTCATCATACCATTGAGAGTGCCAATTGTATAATATGGTTTTGAACTGCTGCCCCTTCAGGCTGCAAAGATAACACACCACTTGTGTAATGAGTGTGAAGGAGATACAAAAAAAAAAAACAACTCAAGTTTGAAAGATTGGAGATGTCACCTGACAATCAAGAACACGGAAAAGAAGTTCTTGTAGTGCTGGAAGTTGTTCGAGCAAATCAGGAGTGTCCAACTCTTTGGTTCTCTGCATTTATTTAATACCACATGCTTGTGATTTCTACAAGGAAAGAAAAACTCTTGAGAACTTGAGTTGGAAAGAGAAACTTACTGGTGGGTCAATCTCAACATCGTACTTGAGGACACGGAAACACTCTAGTCGCTCCTCTAAGAATAGTGCATAGAAACGGACCCAAGCAGAGTAAACCCATGCTGAAAAATTTGAGTGCAAAGGAAAAGATAAGTAAAAACCAAAACAGCTTGCTCTCTAATGCAAAAGATTCAACAACAGAGACACTAGTAGTACCATTGGGACTTGAATCATCTTTAAAATGAGACATGTTAAGCATATGAGTCCTGCTTCTGCTATAATTAATAACTTCCTCATGAAAGGTCTGGTCCACTTCCCTCAAGGCACGGTGAATAACAATAAGAGTTTTCAGCGCAACCTTGAATGAAAAAAAAAAAAAAATCATCAGCAAAAGTTTTAAAGCAGAATGTGACTTTACAAAAACAACAGCAGAGAACAAAAGCAATACCGCCCAGTTATGTGTTTTTGATAAGCGCCTAGCAAGAGCATGGATGCAATATGCAACATCTGCACGAGGCCTTGTTGCAGAAATAGCCATAAAAATAGCTGCACAACAGCAACAACTAACTAACTAACTTGTTTAAACACCTTATGGTACAGAGAGAAACCAAAAAGCTAGGAGGACACTAACCTCTGATGTATCTTTCTTTTGAAGGACGCTCCACATGATTAGTAGCCTTCACAATAGCAATATCCAATTCCTGAAAGAAACAATCATTCACACACGCCATTGCTTCTTCCACTTAGAACAAAAAAAACAAGAGTTTATTTTTCTTTCTTTTGTATAACCTTGTAACCGCTATTGACTTTTGCTAATGAAACTGTTGTTGTGTCTTTGATAGCTCCAAGATACCTTCTTAAACTGCTCTGTGATCCTGACATTTCGTTTGATAAAACCTGAAAAAAAGTTCAAAACCTTTTAAACGTTAGATTGCATCAAAAAAAGCCCTAAAGATCTCAACTTTAAACTTCAAATCACAGAACCCTTATGTCACCAAAGAGAGCAACTTCAAGAAAACCCAATCAAAGAAACATGGATGTTCTCAAGAAATGAAGAAAGAATCCAGATCCCTAAGAATTAGACAAAATCAAAAAGAAGACAGACCTGATGATGAATAAAAGGTTTCTTGCAAATCTCAAGAAGAAAAAGAAGCAAATTTCAAGAAGATTGAACCGCCTCTTTAATTACAAAGGGGTTTGGGAAACTGGACAAAGACATAAGAATATAAAGATGGAATCGAATCGAATCGATGTAATAAGAGAGAGAGAGAAGGAGATGAGAGGTACAGAGTCAAGAGTCTTCGTTGGATGTTTCGCAGAGAGAGAGAACAAAAAGTGTTAGCGAAAATGAGGTAAGAGCTAACGTGGTTCGCTTTGGGGGCGGCGGCTAATATTCTAATGTTTTCTATAATAAAAAAAAGACATCTTATTAGCTACTGTATTAGAAAGGTCCATCGCTTGACTTTTTTTAAATGTTTGAATGATCTTTGCTTATTATTCGGCATTTAAAACTTGATTAATTAAGCATGTTATTAGCGTTTAATTTTGTATGCATGATTTATTTTATTATTATTCTGAAAATTAAAAAGTAAACCAAAATTGACCAAATCCTAAACGTTCAACCTAAATTCCCTTTAGGTTAGGAAAACCTTTTCTCGATATAGATTTTCTAAGTTCATGGTTCTTTTGTCGGTAACTTGATTCCAATATTCATTTTAACCTAACTTCAATAAATGTTAGTTTTTCTTTGGTTCTTGATTCCAGCTCATCAATTGGTAGACATGGGTTGTGAGAGAAGCGGCAAAATTACTAATAAATGTAATAGGGGAAAGATGATGCTGAGAAGGTTCTTAAAAACAACAGCATAGTTGGATGAAACGATTTGATGGAGGTGACTTTTTTTTTTTTTGTAACACTGATGGAGGTGACTCTCACAAAAGAATTTCATGTTCTTTTGTGATCTTATATGTTAGTATCATGTGATCTCTCAAATGAAAGACATGAAGATAACTACGATACGATTCGAGACAAACTACTTGGAACTAGTGCACACAGTGGCGGAGCCAGAAAATTTTTATACCAGGGTCAGAATTATTTTTTTCAAAAGTATAATTTATAAACCACTAAAAACTATAAATTATAACTTTGAATTTTAATGTTTTGTAATAATTTTAGTGGAATTATATTTTTTATGGGGTCAAATTTTATATTTTAATGGAGTCAATAATTTTTTCTTAAACAAAAATAAATATATTTTTAAAAATAGTGGGGTCAGCTGATCCCACTACCCATATACTATCTCCGTCCCTGAGTGGACATGACTATAAACCTGGAGGATTGGCTAACATTCACGACAGAAATCGAGATATTCCAGAGATTACAGAAGGATTTTGAGGATGTGAGACTGTTTCATATTCTCCGAAATATGAATGGTTGGGCGGACGCATTGGCTAAAGAAGCAAGGATCAGATGTTATATTTTCTTCTATATAGATCAGCTCCGGTAAGACGGAGATGCTCCTCAAAAGATCGGTCCGTCTAATCACCACTTAATCTAATGAAAATAGGCGGTCGACAAAAAAAAAGTTGGATGAAACGATTTGATGGACAGAGACAATCATAATGGTGACTCTCATTGTATACACTTGCGAGAATTTTCTGTTCTTTTGTGATCTTATATGTTAGTATCATGTGATCTCTCATTCTCTCGTTATGCCCCGATTTGATGTACTGTATATATGCTTTCCAGTCTCGTGATACTGTTACTTTATTTCAAGAATCTTAATGCTAGTTTTTAGTTTCTGCCATGTCAGGAGAGGAATTGGATTTACACTACCCAACACCAACCAATTTGATGATATTAGTTTTGTGTATGGAAAATGTTTTATCGTTCAGAAAACCTATGATCTTACTGTGAGCTTTAGATTCCTCTGAACGGTCCTTTTTCTACAAACATAATAGTGTAACTATGATTTGTTGTCTGTTACAAGAACATTAACATGTAATGTTTTTTCTAACTTTTTAACAATAACCAGTATCATGTAATGTTTTAATTTTTATAAGGACTTATTAGTGATTTCTACAATCATGTAAGAGTATGTGCAATGGTGAGTTTTTTTTTGCTCGATTTCCAATGTTCTTTTTTATTTTTTATTAGTTTTTTTCTTTTTCCGTTTTAGTTAAAAATAATAATTAACTAATCGTGGGCCGTCACGTGTCGTGGGATCCGCGACACAGTAACAATACTCAGCTGAAATCAATCCTTAGTTTAGTAATTTTGGGCTTCGATCCGGCACAGAAACAAAAAAAACAATATTTTAACATTTTTTTTAAGGATTGGATCTATGGACCCGCGTTGCACATACTCTAATGAACATATATTTTTCAATAACTTATAAAGATTTATTTATGGCAACTTCAACACTTATCGTGTAACACTAAAAACTATTAAATTTGAAAAAAAAACTCAAATAAATTGTACTACTATACAAGGACTTAACCTATATAACATTTATAGGTATGTAGAGTTTTTTTTGTATTTTACGGTATTAAAAAGGTAATCAATCCACTGTACTTAAATTTTTGAAGAGAGATGCATTGCTTATTTAATCTCACAATCATATATTTACATATGTATATTTGAGTTTTTTTTTTCAAATTAAATAGTTTCCATTGATAGTATTGGATAATTTTGTTGTTGTTATGAATAAAACTTAATGGTGTGAAATTTGAAATATATATATATATATATATATAAGTTATAAAAACCGAATGTACTATTTATGAAAGGAGGTAGAAATATCATATATATATGTGAATTGTATAAATTCATGAATATATTATCATAACAAGACGGAATACTAACGAAATCACATCACAATGTTTTTAGAAGAAATCATATAGCCTAGGAATACATGTAAAATAATGTCCAACATAATCACACCATACCGATAATATGTATTTTAAATTGTAGCTATTTTTTTTGGTTTCCAAAGAAACAAACATAATCTTGGTGGTTGAGAGTCTCGAGACCACTTAAAGAAAATGGAAGGATTACCATTGTTGCAGTCCATGATATGCATAGATCTTATCAAAAAGGTGTTCACAACAAATGAGATTATGCATTTTAGATCTAAGAAACATACCAGTTCTCTTAATTAGAACATGTTTTGGAGCTATGATGTGTGACAGCGATCACGGAATTTTCTGTTCTTTGTGATCTTATATGTAATTGTTAGTATAATGTGAAAAAGATTTACAATCATCGTGCCTCGGCTTGATATATATGCCTTTCTACTCTGGGGATACTGTTACTTCACTAAAAGAAGCTTAATGATAGTTTTTAGGTCTCTGCTATGTTGGATCAGGATTTAGGTCTGAATGGTGATGGATCAGGATTTAGGTCTCTGCTAATAGTACAAAAATTTCTAAATATACTTATATATCTATATGTTTTTGTTATTATTAGAACTGCACAGGGCCGTGCCTGATACCAAGCAGATCAAGCATTTGCTTGAAGGCCAATAGGTTTAAAAAAATTTTAGGGGCCAAATACACTAAAATTCTGTTAGTGCAGATGGTATATCTTGATTAATAATGTCTTTATAATGGCGAGTTCGAAACCCAAACTCAATATATTACATTTATTTTTCTATTTTTTATCTTTTAAAATTTATTGTAGGGCCAAAAGAAATTATTTGCTTCTAAGCCTGTATATTTCAGGCACGGCTCTGGAACTGCACCACACTTGTTCTTTTTTCAGTAAATTATAAATGTTTATTTATAACAACTTCAACACTTATCGTGTAACATTAAAAATATTAAATTAAAAAATTCAAATAAAAGTTTACTATATAAGAACTTAACCTAAAACATTTATGGGTATATACAATTTTTTGTATTTTTTTACGGAATTAAAAAGGCAATCAATTCACTGTTCATACTTCAAATTTGAAGAGAGATACATTGCTACTTTTAGTTCATTTGATTTTGTTTTTAAAACTAAATAGTTTTCATTGATAGTATTGGATTGTTTTTATTGTTGTTATGAATAAAACTTAATGGTATGAACTTTGAGATATACATATGTTATAAAAATCGAATGTATTATTTATGAAAAGAGGTATAATACCATATATATATATATATATATATATATATATATATGTGTGGAATGTATAAAATCATGAATATATTGGTCGTATCAAGACTGAATACTAGCAAGATCACACAAGAATTTTAAAAGAACTCATCTAGCCTAATAATACATGTAAAACAATGTCCAAACATAATCACAACATCTTTCCAATTGCAACCATGTTTTGGTTTCTATAGAAACAAACATAATCTTGGTGGTCGAGACCACTAAAGGAATAATGGAATCGTTGCAGTTGCCATTTTTGCAAAGAATGAATGGACAACAAAAACAATTTCATCTCATTCTGCTTGCTTATGTTACCCTATTAAATCATCATTATACTAGTAGAAATTCCATATGGATGCAAGCATAAATAAGTCTTCAAAACTGATATTCCCTTTTAAGAGATGAAATCTGTTCATGATATGCATAGATTCTTATCAAAAAGGTGTTCACAACAAGGGGATTATGCATCTGAGATCTAAGCAACATACAATGTTATCAAAGCGAGACAGACTCAAAACCACATTCACCTTCTTTTAGATGCTGATGGTAATGTCATAGACAGTCTAGATGAAATCAAGCATCATGCGATTGATTAATTTCAGTGTCTACTTGGTGTGACAACCCAAAACATCTGCTATCCAGCGGATATTTCTTCTATTAGCATGTCAGGTTCTCTGATGACGCCATCTCTGTTCTATCAGCTCCAGTCACTCATCTTGACATCGAGAATGTTTTTTTATCCCTCCCAAAGAACAAATCTCCAAGACTTGATGGTTATCCGACATAATTCTTTACAGGTGAACACCTGCAGCAATGGAGTGCAACTCTTTTTATTTTTACTCTGATTTCGAAAAAGGGTCAATGCAAAAAAGATCACTGAATTCCGACCCATCTCTTGCTGTCTACAAGGTGGCTTCAAAGCTCCTTGCAAACAGACTCAAGGTACACCTTCCAACTCTGATCTCAAACTCTCAGTCAGCTTTAACGTATTTAATGTATTTAAAATCTAAATAGCCACTTTAACTAAAATACGTTTTGTTGTCAGCTGTAGGTTAAGTTAGTTAAGAGTTAAATTGATCAGAGTTAGCACACTGATATTAAGGCTTTATATTAAGTTCAGAAGGAGTTCCATCTCCCATACATCTTTATTTGTACTAGTTGGATAAAAACCCAATAGATTTTTAACTATTTGATGTATATTAAAAAGACTTAAAAGTGAGGTGTAAAGCTTGACTAGTTTAACGCATCATGTATGCGTAGGAGTTTTCAGAAACGGATGATGCTAAGCGTTTAATACGACTGACATAGTGATTACAGTTTTTTTTTTTTTTTTTTTTTGACAACAATAAATTACTCTAACAAGTTTCCACCGGTTCAGAAAGCCAAACCGGAGGACTCGAATCGACATATAACATAGCTGATGGTGAACTCCTTGCCCCATGAGCAAGCTTGTCCGCCATTGTGTTTTGCGCCCGTGGAATATGTCGGATCTTGAAATTAGGGAAGAAAGTCTTACTTCGTTGAAATTCCTCCATATGCGTAGTAAATGCTGGCCATTCTTCGGGTGAGGACACCATCTTCACCAATTGAGAACAATCCGTCGCAAAAACTACATCTGAGAACTGCAGGGTCTTCATGCACTCCATTGCCCAAATCAGCGCTTCACATTCTGCATGTAAAGGAGATAGGCTACGTCGGAGATTCATTGCCCCCATCATCTTGTCCTCTGAATCCATTTTCCGGCAGTACCACCCCTGTCCAGTAAAAACATCTTTTTCCTTCCAAGATCCATCGACACAACAAACCCTTGTTGTACCCATAGATTGCCAATCGGTGGTAGACTGAACATTACCATGAGGATCCGGTAGCAATAATTGTGCTTCTGTCCATAGTTTTTCCTCAAGATCCGCTATCCGTAATATCTCCTGAGGATTCCCATTTCTATTTGTATAGATCTTACTATTTCTATTCTTCCAGATATACCACATAATCCAAGGAAAATAGTTTGAATCCACTTCTTTCGGTAACCTCCAGAATAAATAATCCAAGCTAGAAAAAACTGATGTTGAGGGAAATAGTCCCGGGGGAGACGGAATCCTAGATAAGGCCCATGTTTGCAGTGCTGGTGGGCACTCAAATAAAACATGATGGACTGTTTCTTCCTCAGCTCCACAAATATTACATCTAAGGTCACACTCAATACCACGTGTCCTTAAATTTTTGTACACCGGTAATGTTCCGGATAGTATTTGCCAAATAAAATGCTGCAATTTAGGTGAACATTTTAATTTCCAGGAGAAAGCGAGCAAAGGTTTTATATTTGGTCCAAACGGCGGTATCCGTGGTTCCCTATCCGGGTATAAGGTTTCCGTTCGAAATCCTGATTTCACCGAATATTTTCCAGATTCTGTAAATGCCCAGCCATAAGTATCAGGCCGATGATTCCGGCTAAGTGCCATACCTCTGATGATCTTAACATCGTCCGGGTGTATGTATGCATTGAGGAGGTTTACATTCCAGGTTCTATCGAGTGGATTGATGAGGTCCTCCACCGTTAAAGATGGGTTCAAAAATTGAACTTGATTTTTTTGTTTTGCTGATCTCGGGCGAGGAGCTGGGATCCAGGGGTCATTCCAAACAGAAATTGATTGCCCGGTTCCAACTCTTTTGATTAGCCCTTTTTTAACCAGAGATCTAGCTGAACAGATACTTCTCCACCCATAAGAGGAAGAATAAGATCTGTGTTCATCCAATGGATGAGAGTTTCGGAAATACCTTCCTTTAAACACTTTCGAAAATAGACAATCTGGCTTGTCTATTAGGCGCCATAGTTGTTTTGCCAATAAAGCCGTATTGAAGACTTGTAGATCTCTAAAGCTCAAACCTCCCTCTTCTTTATGTGTGCACATTTTATCCCATGAAAACCAATGTATTCCTTTTTTGTTACCGCTGCCTCCCCACCAGAAATGTGCTGTGGTACTCGTTAGTGATTACAGTTTCAAGTGTGTTTGAAAGATATCACTGATGATGGACCAAGATATTAGAAGACACAAAGCTAGCGAGTTATAGAAGTCCAACAGACTTAAACCAACAGTAAACAAGACCCCAATTTCAAGTGTTATTAAGCTTTTTCAAGAAGTTATATTTTATTTTTCAATTTAGAGAGGTTTGAAGCATTTCAAAGCTGTAGAAAATATGTTCTATGACATGATCACTAACGGGTGGAAACAAAAGAAGCAACCACCCAGGAAATCACTTGCTTCTATGTTTTGCTAAAGCTATCTAGACCTTTTATATGCAGGTATCAGGGTTAGGGGTTTTGTGAATTCAGTTAAACCTACCTTTGGCAAATTATCAAGTTTGAGTTTAATAAAAACATTAACTAAAATAAGTTCCATGAGTATCCAGAAACTTTGTAACAAAAGAAGAATCTTCTGCCTATTAGAGGAGTTTAAATAGATAATACACACAAAACAAGCTAACCCACATGTCCCTCTTCAATTTCTTCAATGTACCCAACCCAAAAAATTAAAATATACTCCCAATTTACATCGAAGAACAAAGAGGGATAGCTGAGTCTTGTCTAGCTAGATTGCTCCGATATTCTTGCCTTCTTCGAGGGTGGTGTATCGAAAAGTCCCGGCTCGGTTGGCTGCAATGCTGTCTGAGCATCTGGGGATACGAATCCGAGTGGATTAGCTGAAAAGAAAACAAAACAACCAAAATGTTAACCAATGTTCCTTGAGTACATTGCCTGAGACTATCACACAAAAAAAAATCAAGATGAAGCTGCTGAGGTGTAAGTGGTTTGTAAAGAACACAATAAAGGATGTGGGTTTTCTGATATTTCCTTATAAAAACTCTCAACAAAACTTAGGCAACAGTTGATATAGGTGGGGGGAAACATACCTTCAATAGCTGCAGGGGTGTCACTTGGTTCTATTGGCCGAGCTGGGCGCTTCCTTACATAGTTCTCCTGCAGAGGTTTCGGGACTTGGAACGAAAACTGTGAAAGCTTCACTCCTTCACTTATGTATTCCGGGTTCTCATTCAAGTACCTGCAAGCCAGTGAATGAGCTTATTAGGGTGCTAACTATATGTCACACTAACAACAAAATTTGTAAATCATCACAAAACTAACTTTTGGACCTCCACATTGGATCGAAGCTTCTTGCCCGAAGGAGTAACATAATATCTGAAAGATAAAAAAAAAAAAGAATTAAAAATAACGTTACAAGACTAATCTGTGACTATATAAACAAAAAGGAGAGAAAGAAACCTACACATCAGCAAATTTGGTACCGCCTTCACCTCTAATCCGGAGTTGGCGTTGCCAGCCAGTGGGCGGGCGAGAGATACTAGGCCTATCGATAGCCCAGACACGGGTTCCATCTTGAGAGATATCTTCAGGGACATCACAAGTCACGTTTGGCTTCCACTCGCAAGCCGTTTCGCAGTAAAACGGCTTTTCGAGAATCTGTTCCCTTATCTCTTCGTACTTGTGCATCGAAGGCATTACCCTCCACTTGAAACAAGTTGCACACTGAACCGTAAAAGCCCCAATGGAAGGACACTGTGATTTGTGCTGCGAACAAGGCTGAGATTGGTTATTATTAGGTTCTTCTTCGGTTTCATTCCCCTTGGGCTCATAAAGAACCAACTGATTCACGCTCGCAGAGGAAGGGGCAACACTTGCTTCCTCGTTACACTGTTCGGTTCGTTTCCATGGGAGGCCTGCGACGACATAACTCAAATACAGAACAGCCTCCTGTAATAAATGAGTTCACATCATGCAAAAGAAACACAGTGATAAGATAGAATCAGCTCATTCGTTAGAAACCCTAGCATGAACAGATTCATTCAAAATTACAATGTAAATGGAACCAACAAGAGAGAGACAAGATCCGTAGACATATCATCGAAAGATTAAATCGTTAAGGAGAAGAAGAAGAAGAAGGATCATTACACGAAGAGAAGATGGGGTTCAGAGAGAATCCGGGGAGGCTCCCTCTACAGATTTTTTGATAATCCGACAATCTCAGGGAACCAATTCGAACAAGAGCTGCTTTTAGATTTGTTGGGTGCTGTTGTCGAGACATAAATAAGAAAGAGAGAGAAATATAAAAATGATTTCATTCCCTTTTTGCATAAATATGTTAGCTTAAAAAGACATGTTACAGTCAATATTTTTTGATGCTATCACTTGTTTTGAAAAGATTTGTTAGCATAAATGGATTATGTTTCTTTCTAGCTCATTGTATAAAACTTGCATCTCACCTGTTTTTTAATATAAATTTCAGACAAAAACAAGGCAATATCTTTGACTACCTATTTCAATTGCAATTTTTTATTCCTAAATATTATAATTCCCTTTTCATAAATATTTTTTAAGAGGCAATTCGAATTTATTCGTTATTGTTGTATAGTAAGGATTGCTAGTTTGTGTTCATATTTTTTTTCGAAATCTTTCGTGTATTTGAAACATTTTTTTGGATATGGCAGATTTCATGTTAGGACTGATTTTGTTTCCACCGTAGTGATATTGGATGGAACCGTCAATCTTGAAATTATACTGATTTTTATTTATCAGTTTAACCTTGTTCAATGATAGTTAAGTATACTGATTTTTATTTATTAGTTTAACCTTGTTCAATGATAGTTAAGTAAAAGTTTACTCGAAACGAAATTGAGAAAACTAATAAATAAAAACACATATATATGAGAATTATTATTGTATTTTCATTAATTATATTTGAAGTCCACATGATGTTATTGGAACGAGAACACCTAATACTCCTTCCGTTTCGAATTATTTGTTGTTTTAAAGTAGAATTTTCGTTTTAAAATAAGTGTCGTTTTCGGTTTTCAATGCAAATTTTTTTGATAATATTCTCTACTTTGTTTTTCTATTGGTTGATATATGATTAGGTATATTGATAATAGTATTTTTGTTTTGAAAATAAGTAAAATTAAATATTTTTTTAATATGTGTGCATAAATTTAGAACGACAAATAATATAAAACGGAGGGAGTATATTTTATTTCAAGACAAAACCAGTTTGGTATAACTAATGATTTGTATCAGTGACACTTGTTCTTACTAATTTCTAGTGCAAAAGATCATTAGTTATTTACTCTTCGATAACATAATATTTTTTTTCAAATAAGTTTTAATAAAATAAAGCACTAAAAAGACTACTTACTTTTATTACAATATGTACTATATATATTTCACAAATATCAAAATTTTGGAAAAAAAATTTCACAAAGATAAATTTTATCTTTTTTATAAAATTTTCATGATTTAATAAAAGTGAACTGTAAACTCAGAAAAACTTAATTGAATTTATTGAGTTTCTATTAGTTTTTTTTTCTCTATTAGTTTAACTTTTAAATTTATTAATTATCACAATGATATATTTATGATATATATTTAACGTGTCTCTTTATTATGTGTGAACAAATAAACAATAATATCTTTATGTAGTGAAACGAAAAAAATATATTTTTGTTGGCTAAATACAATAGTTTGTTATCCGAAAAATAAAATTTGTAACTAATTTAGATCAATCACAGTGAAAACCCTATTTAATACAACCATTACATATAATCATCAAACATCATATAATCATGTTTTAACAATCTAGTAATAGATCTATGTATTTCACACATCAAGTACCAAGTTATATATCATATATATAAATATATATAGTTATGGATCTATAGAAACAACAACATGCAGGGATGACTGATCAACTTAGAGACTTGTACCATGATGAGTGAATGATAGATGGCAATAAAATTGCAACAAGTCCTAATCTTAGCCTAGATATGTGAATTGAGAGATGAGACGAAGTAGATATGCATTCTACAGATCCTCACAAAATAGATCTACAAGTAACAAGGGTCAGTTAATTTCCACCTAAACCCTATATCAGAGATCTAGAAGAAGAAAGAGATAAGAGAGAACAAATAGAGAGTGATTACGGTTTCCTTACCCTCACTAATTGTTGGATATAGAAGAAAGAGAGTAAATGATTCAAGGAAACGACGATAAAGGCCCAAAACAAGGCGAGATCTCTTCTTCGGCGAGGCTACACGGTGATCTGTGGTGCTTGATGGCCGGCGGTTGCTCCCTCTCCAATTGGGCAAGACTCCACTGTGTTTTATCTTTATAGAGAAAAATCTGAAGACTGCCTCCTTTTTGTAGAAGAGTAAAGGGAAAACCCTAGGGTTTTCTCTACTTGAGCCATAACATCATTGGGCTGCCTCATTATTAATTGGGCCAAGGCCCGGGATGTGACAACTCTCCTCATTAAACAAGAATTCACCCCCTCCCCCCGAATTCACGTCAACATCCGCTGGTATCACAACACTCGGAAACAACTATGGATAACACTATCACATTTGTGACTCTGGCTCCAAATCTCCTCATAGATTCCATCTCTCTCCCGACTCATAGATCATATGGAATTGTTGCATGAAAACTCTGCCAATGGTAGAAACTGACCCCAAATTCTTTTCCAATCAAGTACACAAGCTATTATAGCACGTCCTAAAGTTCTGTATCATCCGCTTATACTGTCCATCTGTCTATGGATGATAAGCCGTGCTAAGGTGTACCTTTGTACATAGTGACTTCTAAAAGGCCTGCCAGAATGCTCCTATAAACTTTAGGTCACCGTCTGATACGATGTTTGCCGGCACTCCATGTAATCGTACCGATACTTCCAGATATTTTTTTCTGAACGATCTGCTTCGTGAGTCTTGGTAGCTACAAATGTGCAGATTTGGTGAGTCTATCCATGATCACCCAAATCGTGTCCTTCTTTCTAGTTGTTTATGGCAATCCGGTAACGAAGTCTATTTTCACCATATCCCACTTCCATTCGGGTAATGGAAACTCTTGTAATAGCCCACTTGGCGATTGCCTTTCTCCTTTGACCATCTGGCAAGTATGCACTGCAAAGTCCAAGTGGCAACATCCCGCTTCATACCTTCCCGTTGGTAATAGCGTTTCAAGTTCTGATACATCTTGGTGCTTCCCGGATGTATAGAAAACTGAGAGTTGTGCGCCTGACGCAAAATCTCGTCCTTCAGATCTTTATTATTCATCAGACACACCCTATTTTTGAATTGGTAAGTTCCATTTGTGGTGGTGTGATATCTAACAACCTCATTTGCAATCATTCTTTGCCATGAATCATATCCTTGTTAATCCTTGTTGAGCTTTACTGATCCTTTCTAGCAAGTCTGCTTGATCTAAGTCATCCAATGCGGTTATCTTATCCTCAACGGTAGTAGTAGATAGCCGTAAACTAGCCAAAGTGACAAACAAATCTTGCACCTCTTTTGTCTCAGAGACGTTGACCTTACGTCTTATGAGGGCGTCAACCACTTGGTTTGCTTTCCCTGGGTGGTAGACGATATCTAGATTGTAGTCTGCCAATAACTCCATCCATATGCGTTGCCTCAGATTTAGGTCTGCTTGAGTAAATATGTACTTCAAACTTTTATGGTCTGTAAAAACTTCATCTTCTCACAATAGAGATATGACCTCTAAATCTTAAGTCCAAACACAACTGCACCTAACTCCAAACCATGTATGGGGTAATTGACCTCACACGGCTTCAGTTGTCTTGAAAGTTGGGGATTTGTTTAGCATTTTACCGTTTCATTAGAGATATGTCAAATTCAGCCAAGAAAAAATAACAGATTGTTTTCTATTACCGAGTAAGACTCCACTTCGTAAAGTATTGTTAAATTCACTTATTATGTTGTGTATTTATCAAAATATAGTTAATATACATTATATAAATATTTGTGTATTGATTTTAATATCATTTTTGATTAATGATGTTTTTTCCAAAAACTAGACAAATACAATATCATCCCTTTATATATTCCGAATATGAAAATGAATAATATAGAGAAAAATATTTCTTTTTGTAGAAAAATTTCAACACATATTGAAAGAGTATGCTAATCTGTGAGGGCATACTATCTCTCCTCAGGAAAAAATGTCCATTCAAAGTTTTTGAGAAAGTTAATGAAAATGCATACCATTTATACTTGCCAAGTGAGTTTAACATTTCACATATAATTGATATTGCTGATTTATCTCATTTGATGCAAATTCACCAATTTTTAGGAAAAAACCTTCTCATGAGTGTGTAAGAGAGAGGAAATGGTGTTGACTGCCCATGTATATGGACCAAGAGCTAATACTGGAGGTCAAAGAAGCTCTAAGGACAGTCCAAGAACATGAGAGTTATAGAAGGGTTCAACAAAGAAATATCGACCTACCTAACTACAATGCCACGTCCAGCCACTCTGAGAATCCCACCTAAAGTTAGTAACCACTAAAGAAAAATCGACTGCAACAGGGTTAGCCTTAACATAATATTGAGCATTAAAGATTCTCATCCTCAAAGTACATAAGGTACACATATTTATTTTCCTGGAGAATGTGCCAAAAACATACTGAATGACTCAGTAATTTGACTGGAACCCCAATACGCAAAACCCACTGATATAGTATTACGTACATCACTTCAATGTTGTGATTACAGTTACACTACAAAAAACAATAACATAACAACGTTTCCACTTATTTTACAGCAAATATTGATATAGGAACTATGCATGAAGGTAATTAAACATTCGTCTTCAGCGAGGATAGAGATCTGTGATCGAGGCATCATCAACAGAATTAAGTGGGTCATTTTCGGGTCTACTTTGAAAGAACATACCTGGTTTCCTAGGGACGGGAAGTGTCACAGTATTACTAGTGAGCATCAAAACAATGTTTGACAAGGTAGGACGATCAACAGGATCTTCTTGAATACACAAAAGACTAATATGGATACATCGAATAACTTCATTACTTTGGCAGTTATCTACAATAAATGGATCCACGAGGTCAAGAGGTGTCCCATTAGTCCAAAGCCTCCATGCCTAGAGTATTAATCAATAAATTAATCAATACTTACAATCATGGTCAGGTAAATATAGAAATTGATTAGCTCAAAACGTACATAAGAGACAAAGTTATGTGTGCCATCGGTTGGATATAAGCTGCTATTCCTCTTGCCGCTTATAATCTCAAGAACTAACACACCGAAGCTATATACATCAGACTTCATTGAGTATTGACCATGCATTGCATACTCGGGAGACATGTAACCACTGAAACTCACAACAAAAACTAAGTTGCCAAAATATAATATAATATAAATAACCTCTAACATATGAGAAGTTAAGACGAAGACTTACTAGGTACCAACTATTCTGTTCGTTTTTTGTTGGGTCTGATCTAATCCAAAGATCCTAGCCATTCCAAAATCTGCAATTTTAGGATTCATATCCGAATCTAAGAGAATGTTACTTGCTTTGAGGTCACGGTGTATGATTGTAAGTCGTGAATCTTGATGAAGATACAAAATCCCTCGAGCAACTCCACCTATAATATTGTATCTTAGAGTCCAATCAAGATGGCCTTGTTTTGTAGGGTCTGTGCAAATCCATAAATTACCGTTAATTAGCTATAATGATTTTCAACCTCAAGTCTCAAGAATCATTGAAACAAAGTATTAAATGAAACTAACCAAAGAGAACGTAATCAAGGCTTTTGTTCGGCACATACTCGTAGACTAGTACTCTTTCTTCTCCTTCTAAACTAAATCCAAGAATTTTAACCAGATTTTTGTGTTGTAACTTTGCTACAAGGACAACCTCATTTTTGAACTCTGCTTCCCCTTGTCCTGAAGACTTTGCCAGTTTTTTTACTGCAACTTCAGTCCCATCCAATAATATACCCTGCCGTTTTTATCAGAAAACCCCCATTATCTAAACATGCTGACATGAAGTTTGAAGACAAAACACAATTTAAGGCAGTCAAGGAACAATTATTACCTTATATACCTCACCAAATCCACCTTTACCAATCTTATTATTCTCTGCAAAATTAGCTGTTGCAGTTTGAATTGATCTATAGTCAATTTGTAGTGAGTCTGCTGTCGTTCTATTATCTCCTGTTGCACAGTGAAGCTCTTAGATGAATGATAAAGATGCTGAGCATTGATACAACTCAAAGGTCAAACGCAAATACAAATATTAATCCTTGAAATTTACCATTGAATGCATATGATGTGTGAATAGCCTTCTTTGCCACATTTTTAAGGAAACAATAACCAGCTACGAAAAGCAGAACAGCCACCACAATAGCCACAACAATTGCTACAACTAACCCAGTTGAAATCCCGCCTTTGTCTGCTTTCCAAACATTATTTTCTTAAGATCAAACAATACAGATCAATAACAAATAAATGTGTAAGATGCAAAATGTCTATCACATGGTACTGCTTTTTTAGAGATTTGGGACTAAGACGGATCATGAAAAGGTCAACTATAAGAGAATACACTGTTGGGACGAAAAGTTGTCTTGTGGAAGAAAACCTAAGGTGTCACTTGGTGATGATGTGGCATGTGGAGTTGAAATAAATGTCAAAAAATATTTGAAAATTTTAAAGCAAACAAAAAGTACAAGTGGAGATATGCTTAGGGGAGATTTAGTTTATGATATATTCCTTTTATTTTGAAGGAGATTTTCCTTTTTATATCTAAAATTTAAATGAATCTAATATTGCATCTAGCCTCTAGGGGATTATTATAGGGTGAAAAATCTCATAGGTATGTGCTGCTAGGATTATAAAAGGAAAACCATAATACAACTATTCAAGGGAGGCGTGTGCTTAAGGGCTAGCCAAAAATACTGAGACAAAGTAGATGTTACTTTTTTGGTGGTAAAAAGACAATTGAGTTACCTGTTGTACTGGTTGTTGGAACATGACATGTTTCTAAGACTTGGTGTTAGGTTATAGATAGTTTGATCACAAGCTATGGTGTGTCCTAAGATGTGTAAACTAAATTAAGAGTGCATTAAAAGTTCTTAATGATTTCATATTCTCGCATTTTTATAGGTACTAAAGTGGGTATCTGCAAAAAGTTAGGCTGAACACACATGTGAAGACCCTGGAGAAAGAGATGGATGATGTACTACGATTGATGGGTTCACTCAAAAATATTTTAAGTTAACACTGAAACAATAGAATACTAAAAGGTGTATGTGAAGAGAATCATTCAAGATATCGATAAAGATGCTTAAACACCAATGGAAGACATTTATGAAATTCCAAGAACTGAAGAAAAATACATTTTTATTTTCATCAAATGGTAGGCTAAATGGCCAAAGAATGACAAAATATGTCAAGGTACAATGCAAGAAAAAGACGGTTTCATTGTTAGTTATTTTCACTTCAGTTAACCAAAATCACTTCATGTTGATACAAGGGTGCACATGCAACATCAAACAAAAACTTCAAAAGATGCTTGAATGAACTTCAAGTGTGAAGACAACAAGAATTGATAGTTTGGTCTCTTAAAAAATAGAATGTAAGAGCATGAAAGCATTACAAATTTTAGTTCTAAGTTATGATCAATTTTTAATGAAACACAAGTGCTAGGAAAAACATTCAAGGAGAAGATCATAATCAAGAAACTAATGTGATGTTTACCAAAGATATTGGAGTCTTAAAAGAGAGCTATGGGGTTAGTATTAACATGAATTAGATAACTTTTGAAGAAATAGTGGGGACGCTACAAGCATATAAGATGTATGTTAAGACAAGAAATGTTTTTCATAGAATCCTAACATGTTAGACTAACTATGATTAATGACAAGATGAACTAAAATTTTTTGAGGAACATGTGAGGTTACTTGTGAATATGTTTGACAAATACCTTAACGAATTTGTTAAGAGAAAAAAATTATGAGTACATGATCTTAGTGTGTACAAAAACAAGGAAGAAATTAAAGGTAAAATCCAATGCCATAAGTATAAGAAAAATAATTCTTGGTGCTTGGAATGTAATAGATATGTACACAGAAATCTGAGGTGCTGACATAGTGAAAATAAAAGGAAGGCATGCAGAATGTAGAGCTATAATGCAACAAATGAAAAGGAAGATGTATTCAGCCTGGTGATGTTGCATACATTCATGGATCATAAAGAAGAAAGCAAAAATTAGAATCAAAATTCGACATAGATGTTGGAAAATACAACTGAAAGTGATCAAGATGTACATTTTCAAACATATTATAAGTTGATGTATGCTGGTTGAATGAAGAACAAAAATGGGACTTTGAGTATAGTGAAACAAAAATTTTATTGCAATCAAAAGTGGTGAAAATGGAAGAACCCACGGCCGAAAAGGAGAAGCTTAAAGAGTTGGAGAGTTGACTTACTAAGAAAAAGAAAAACATTAGGATGCTGAATAGTGGCACGAAGAATCTAAGAATGGAGATGACTAAAAAATTTTTTTTTCTTGAATATAGCAGGGGTTCGTTGGATTCAAAGGAGGTTTTTGTTCAAAGAACATATCAACGTCTGCTGGAACAAAGAAAAGTTGGTTGAACAGACGATAATATAATTCACTTGTTATAAGTTTATCAACAAGGTGGATGGAGGCTGCAATATGTGTGGATTAAGAATTTAGAAAAATGACATATAGAGTGATGTTCTTATAAACTCTAATTTGAGATTCAGAGAAGAATATGTGTTGCAAATAGTCAAGTAAAGTTTGGGCAGATTCATATCAAAAATTCAAATGAGCATCACTGGAGAGCAAAGAGAAATACAAAATTTGAAAGAGTTTTAGCACTCAAGTAGAGATAAATTAGTGAAAGATTCATGGAATATATAATAGCAGTGTATTATATAATTAAGAGATAGCTTTTAGATCATAATTTTTTAATGTGGATTCATGCTAATTATGGTGAGGTTGAATTATAAAACTTCGTTAAGAAGTGGGAGACTATAAGAACAAACATTGTTGGAACATAAATTTGTCTAGTGGAACAGATGATGATGTAGGCATGTAGCACGTGGAGTTGAGACAGATAAATTTTAAAATGATATTTGGAGAGATTAACCGAAGAAAACATGCAATTGTAGATATGATTTAGAAAATATTTAGTTTATGATCTATTCATTTTGTTTTGGAGAATCTTTTTTCTTTTATATCTAGAAGAATTTAAATTGAATCTATAAGATTATGGAGTGACAAAGCTCATAGATAAAAGATATATATACAAAGGAGACGTGTGTTGCTAAGGTTAGCCAAAAATATTGAGAAAAAGTTGTTATTTCTTAGATGGTAAAACAACAAGTGAATAATTTGTTGTAACACAAGTTTGATTTTTTAAACATAACATGCTTACAAGACTTGGTGTCAACTGTTAAGTTAGAGATCTTTTGGTCACAAGCTATGGTGTGTTGTAGGTAGGGGTGGACACAAGTTGAATACTTGGTATTTTTGATATATTTGATACTCGGTTTGGCTTATACGAGTAATAAATGTTTTAATTTATACTTTAGTTTGTTAAAAAGAGTACTTGTAGTTTCAAGTACTTGATAAAAAAATGATGGACTTGCAAGTTACTTATCTTGTTTTATTACTTTTTATATGTAAATTGCTTGATAATTATTGGTAATTATTTGATAATTCATTATAATTCAAAATAATTTATTATTCAAAATAATTTATTATTTATAAGGAATACCTCATTTTTCCTATATTTATTCAATTCGAGAACATATATATATATAAGAAATATAAACTTTGAAATGTTTATAATATAAATATATCACATATGTTTGATTCGCTTATGGCACAAGTTATTTTACTATGATTTAGAAAAATATATTTTTGTTCATTAACAAAAACGAGAAACAAGCCAAAAAATGAGAAGTGGTTATTTTTATTTTAGTACTTGACTAGATTTTGATATGCGCTTTCAAACGCATAATAATATCCCGGTGAACATTTTATATAATTTTATTTTCTCTTTATTTAAAGTAGCCATGGACATAAAATTCGTAACCTAAGTCCGAACAGAAACCAAACCAAAATAAATCGATCCATGCCAAGTCCTAAATGTAAAAAATACAAGAATGAGTCTTGTAGGATAGTAAAACATATATGAACCTGAAGTGTTATTACCCCAACTCGAATGAATAACACAAAAAATCCAGAAAATCCAAAAAATTAATTATAATGTCCAAATTAATCACAAATATAAATATTTGGAACAAAATATGTATTTAAAATATTCATTATATATTTATTTTGAAATGCTATCTAAAAATAAGAATTTAAATTTTAAATAAATACCTTAAACATTCAATTCAATATAAATAAGTATTATTTCTTATATTTTGCTTTTAAATTTTAGATTTAACTTCAGATATATCCAAACCGATCCAATATAGCCTAAATCCAAATGATATATCGTTGTTTTATGGTCTTTAGGATGTGACACAAATTAGAACCAAAACCGATGTGTTATATATGAATTCGATCTGTACTTATAAATTTACCATAATGAAATATAAGATGTGATATAAATAAAAATCGGAATTCAAAATACCCAATCTGTATCCCAAAGGATATTTAAACTCCCAAGCCTAATTTAAAGTATGCTTTATATTTTGTTTAGTTAGTTTTATATTTGATAAATATTTTACATTTTTATAATAACTTGTAAACTATACTCATAAAATTTCCAATAATAACGTGTACCATCATATCATTGAATATTAGTAGTAGTTAACTATTAATACATATTTTATCATATATATATATATATATATATATATTTTAATCAATCTATAAAAATTATATTATCATGTACTCAGTGAGGGTTTTGAAGAATTTGCCTCTTGCATTTGGATTAAAGTAAAGTTGTATATATAAAAATTAGTAAGCATATATAATTCTTTTGTATATTAATAAATAAATATTATTTTTTATTATTATATAAAAATAGATTAGTTATTTAGTTTCTTAATTTTAGACTAGGGTATATATTAATAATAGTTAAGTTAGGTATAAGTGAAAAGATAAGAAAACTAATATAATGGTCTAAGGTGGTCTATTTGTATGTAGACAAAAAAAAATTGATATTTATCTTATACTTGCGAGTAATTTAAATATATTAGTTGATAATCGATTTGGTCAAACCAAGTACTCGATTTTATGGGCAAGTACCTACCAACTAACAGAATGATTGTGTCCAACCTTAGTCCTAGGCTGTGTAAACTCAATTAAGACTTAAGAATGTTGTAAACATCTTCAAAATTCCTAATCAAAATAAAATTTAGCGTGATGAGGCTTGTCAATTTTGTATTTCATCAACGAATAACAAATGAAAAAAATGAAACTGTGTACATTAATTTGGGAAACATGAATAAACAGAGGAAAAAGACAGAGCTCTGACCAGGTTGCGGAGTCGAAGACAGCTGTGGTGGTGGTGGTGGTGATGGTTTCATAATGGCTGCTGATTCATTGTAAAACAGGTAAAGCTCGTATCTTGAGGAACAGCTAGGCAAAACAACTCTTTCTCCAATTCTTTCAATGGATAACTGATTGATGCTCTGTTGCAGGCAACTCAAACAGTCTTCTCTGGTCAGATCTGGAGTGCACTGAACAAGCCCGTACAAAGTCTGGGATGCAGTCCAATTGGTTTTTCTCGCATCGAATTTTCTGGAACTGCTTGCCGCTTCAACGGCCGCTTGGTTCAGCGTCGACAAGACCAAATCTCTGAACCCGTCTTTTTGGTTAGATGTAACATTTTTGATATTCTTTAACACAAGAGGTCCGTTGGTGTCTACCATCGAGAGAATATTTCGGTTGGAGTATCTGACCATGCACTGATCGTAATATAGCACGACGTTTTCTTCGTCCGGACACCGATCTAAAGTGTCTTTAACGACAAAGGCTACGCAGTTACGGCAAACTTCCGCCAAGACATCTCCCCGGCAAAGGAAAAGCCCGGTGACCATGTCCGGGTCTTCCCCGGCGGTAGCGTTTTGGAACCCTGTGGAGTAGGAGGCGTTGTGGGAATAGAGAGAAGACAAAACGGTTCTAAGATTGTTGAAGTAAGTGCTGTTACTGGAATAAGTTGGCTTGTCCGGGCAGTAGTATCCCAGGTAAGTGGGATCTTGAGCAGAAGCTCTGAGGAACATGAAAAGGGAAAAGAAAATCAAAGAGACGCAAGAAGACATGATTGGGTTTCTTCGGTTTGCGTTTGTGCACAATTCATGTGAAATAAAAGTAAGTTGATATTGGCGCGAAACAGACGATGGGTTTGTGGCGAGTTACGACGCGTTGACGGGTGACTATAAAAAGTCAAGGTCCTAAGTAAACGCGACCAACTTTTCTTGAGCTACCAAGAGGAAAAAAGACAATTGGAAAACTAGTCTTGTTATTACTACTAGATTATTCACCCGCCCTACACGCTTTTTATATAATTATTTGTAAGCACGACCAATATTTTTAGAATAGAAAATTTTTATATAATAAATTTTAAGTTAATTTTGTTTTTATAAACTTGTTAGGTTAGCAATTTTCTATTAATTATCTATTAATTTTTTGAATATATATGATTTTTCATGGTTTAACATACTTAATACATGATGTTTTATTAGCATGTTTTGATATTAATTTCTAAACCGTTATCATAGATAACAAGTTATGTACTTTAGATAATATATATATATATATATATATATATATATATATATATATATATTCAGTTTCAAAATTATAGGACTTTGAATATTTAGACTTTGAATTATAGTTTTCTTGTTTGTCTTACAAACATATATCATATGAAATTAATTTTTCTATATTAAATTTATATTTCTGTTAGTTTTAATTTTATTGTGAATTATATTACTATCTTTAATCTATTGTAAATAAAACTTGTTAGACATAAGTTTGATGTTATTTTTCTACTAAATTAGCATATATATCAATTAATATTTTGATCTTTTCCTTTTTCATTTTATCTTTATTTATTGTTTTACATTTTCTTTTAGTATACATAATTTTATAATTTTTTCCACTCTTTAATATTTTTGCTTTTTAAAAGAATATTTAGCGATTTTAAAAATTGTTTTGTTTTCCAAATAATTAGTTTATATATCAAGTTAATCTCTTTTACCGAGTTCCTCCTTTTGTTATTTTAACTTGAACCTTTTCTAAAGATAAATAAGTATTTAATGTCTTGATAATTTATAGATATTAAAATAATATAGTGATTTGACATATTTTTTTTAAAAAACAAATTAGATGTGAACATATTCTTTTTGAGTCTTTGAAGTTTTGCATTCTTTACAATAAATTGTTTTCTTACTCTTAGTAATATTTATATTATTTTCAAATATTTAAAATAAATATGAATTAATTTTATTGAAATTATTTTATTAATATATTTCATTATAATTGATTAAAAAGTATTACATGTTAAGAAAAATTTTTATTTAGTAAAACGGTTTATGTCAAATTTCCAAATAGCTGATATACACATCAAATTAATCTATATAAATGATTTTTTATTTTTTATTTAAAATTATTTAATATTAATTTTAAAGAAGTACTTTTTCAAAACTCTTCATATTCTTAGATTAAGACACTAATATAGAATATTTTATCATTAATGAAAATCTAGTTGAACATTTTTAATATCATATAGTCTTAAATTTGACATTTTATTCACAATGCGGCTTGTCTGCGAACTTGTGGTGCAAAGAAGTCTTGCATTCTTTTATTTTTATATCTTCCTTTGTATTTTTTTGTTAACTTTAAAATATTTACTATAGATATCAAGTTCATTCTTTTAATAATTTTTTATTTTTCAATCTATCTTTATTTTGTATTTTAGGGAATCAGTTTTTGTGTGGAAATACTGTTAGTTTAAAAATATTTAATTAAGATAGTGATCTGTTATATTTTAATTTGATAGATTAAAATTCTGTGGAATTTTTAAGTGGTTTATAACCTCAACTTTTGTACACTATAAATTTGTATAGCTCATATGCTTTTCTCTCGGTTAATGTACATGTTAGTTTTGTAATTGACCTTTTTATGAGTTTCATTTAGTAGATTTTTGGAAAAATTGTGACAAGACATTTGGGGGAAAAAAACTTGTATGTTACAAGAAATCTTTGAGGTGTCACAAAGTCTACTCATGTCAGTTTTGTAATTAATAAAATTATAGAACATTTTTAAAAAGTTTAAGAAATTTTGGAAGAAGTTTCCTCGTGGGCAGGCTTTCTTGATGTCTGCTCGATTTTTTTTCAATGATTTTGACCAAAATTTGGTTTTGAAAGAAGACTTCATGGGAAGTGTGCTTCTCCCAAAATCTACTTTTATAAAATCAAACATAGTCAATTGTAAAATTACTCTGAGCGGATTTGTAAGATACTTCGAAGAATTTAAGTGATATCAAAGATCTAATAGTAGACTTTTTTAGAAATTTTCTAGAAAATTTCAAATTTCTGCAAGAAAACTCGATAATTAAAATTTCTGATTATGAGAGGTTTACTCTGAAAAACTCTATTTTGAAAAATATAAAACTAACACACTAATTCAGAAAGGAGATTTTTCAAGAAATTTATTTACTCTCTCTCTCTCTCTCTCTCTCTCTCTCTCTCTCTCTCTCTCTCTCTCTCTCTCTCTCTCTCTCTCTTCTCTCTCTCTCTCTCTCTCTCTCTCTCTCTCTCTCTCTCTCTCTCTCTCTCTCTCTCTCTCTCTCTCTCTCTCTCTCTCTCTCTCTCTCTCTCTCTCTCTCTCTCTCTCTCTCTCTCTCTCTCTCTCTCTCTCTCTCTCTCTCTCTCTCTCTCTCTCTCTCTCTCTCTCTCTCTCTCTCTCCGCGAACGCGAACCGTTATTTAGGTTCTTTCTTTTGCTATTTATCTTCAATAATGAAACTGTTAAAGGTGAAATCATGGCGATTAAGAGACAAAATTGAGACTGTAGTTCCATTCATGACGGTGAAACTGCGGCGGCTCAGAAACAAAAATGTTAGAATCTCATTTTTTTTGTTTTTTATTAGATCTGGATTCTTTATTTGAATCTTAACTTTAGCTTTTTTTATTAGATCTAGGAAGTGAAGACGGTAATCAGAAGTGAAGCTGCAGCAGTTCCGTCTAAGATATCAGCATAAGAAGAATAAAAACAGTCGAAAGTGATGGAAACAATGTAAACGAAAGATCTCTGGGTTTTTTATATATTTAGAGTTCATTGTGTTCTTCCATTTTATTGAATGATTTCTGGATTTTATTGTTCTTCTCTTGGTTTTATTTTTAGATCTGAATTAGGTAGAGCTTGTATAGCTAGGTAGAACTCACTAAAACTTAGTAGGACTTTTATAGCACTCAGTAAAAATCTGTCAGTATTACTAAGTGCAACTCAATAAAACTTTGTATGCATTACTAAGTGTAGCGCAGTTGAACTCGGTATAACTAACTTACTCTGTAGTACTCAGTATTACGCAGTATAACTCAGTCAAACTTTTTATAGCTAACTCAGCAGTACTCAGCATTAAGCAGTGTAACTCACTAAAACTCAGTATAATTAACTTCGGTAGTACTAGGTATAACAAAATATAAATCAGTGTAATTAAGTAAAACTATATCAAATATACATTTTTTACATTATTAATGCATTATTGAATGATAAATTGTAAATTTCAAGAAAATGATTTTATTTACTGAAATTATATTGGTCAAAAGATGTGAGAAGAAATTAATTACAAAATTAGTATGTTTTCTTAATATGTGTGGAAATTCTAAAATGTGGATTTTTTTGAAACGAAAGAAATATAAAAGTTAAATTAATATAGCATCAAAAATAACTTACAATCAAATGTTTTATGGAACTTTTGTTAATGAAGTCTGTCTATGAAGTTTGCGATGAAGTCTATTGATGAAGTTTGATGATGAAGTTTGTCGTTGATGTTGCAACATATTCATATCCGGAAATTTTGAAAATCTAAAGATCTGGATATAAAAAAAGGCATAACATAATTTCAAATATGAAAAATTGTTAGAAATTTTACAGCTAAATTAATACCAAAAACATACATACCCACATAAATCAAAATAAATACTTTTATTTGGATAAAAATATAACATCCTTGTTTGTGGTATATAATGAAAAGCTTAATATAGTTTGATTTAATTATCTATGTCACCAAAGTACACTTATATTTTTGATCAATTGTCTAGATGGAACTCTGAATTTAAGCATGTTTGAGTTGGAGTAGTAGAAGGATTTGATGTCCTATCGTTTCACGATATTATGCGGGTGATGTATCAAATCACAAAGAAATGTTATGTGGTGATTGCATGATCAGTTAATAAGATTTGGAGCTTCTAATAACTCAATGCACCATATTGGCACAGGATAGGGTCCTCGGGCTGAGTGAACGGGGTGAAAGGCCTATTAGGCGTGGGTGGACAAGAATTTATAAGTGGGTATTAGAGATGAACCCAGATGAATGTACAGTTCTGAGTGGGTTCACAGTAACATGGGTGAATGGTAAGATCTCGGCCTGTGGTATATAGTGAAAGGTTTAATATAATTGATTAGGCTACCTTTGCCACCAAATTTCACTTACCTTTACGGTCATACATCAAAAAAACTCCAGAGTTAAGCGTGTTTTAGCTATAATAGTGGAAGGATGAGTGAGATATCATGTTGTGATATCATGTAAATGAGGTCAAAGTACGAAGAAAGCTCATGTTGTGATTACATGGTCAATAACAAATATTTCGAGCCTCTGAAAAATTAATACACCACCCATCGCACAAAATGGAGGCCACATACTGAGTAATTGGGCATAGGAGGCCAATTACCTGTGGACGGTTGGGGTGTTACAATACACACCAAAATAAAATAAAATTATCAAGTCAGAAGATCTATATCTTACTTTCTTGAGAGAGAAATGTGAAACTATGAAAACACAAAATTTTGAAAACTACATTAATAAGAAAACACATATACTGATTGAATATATTAATTTATTCGGATTTAACACACACAAAATATGTAAAAATGAAATCCTACCAATTTTTACATTATGCATAACATACTTCACATGCTGTCTGCTCGAGAAGACTTTGAGTGAAGTCTGATCCAAAAATCTGCTAATGAAGTCCGATATATCGTGCCAACATCTGAAAAATACGAAAAAATTGAAAAAGTTGAAAATGATTCCAAAAAGAGGAACCTTAAAAATAACTATTTAAACTGAAATAATAAGAAAGTAATCACATTAAGTTGAATATATAGAATTTATCGAATCTAACAAACAATACTATGCATCTAAAATCCGTTTTAGGAGGAGAATATGAAAACTATGAAATAAAAAACTTGCAAAAATAAGATAGAGTTGTGAGAAAAACGTGAGACAAATATATAATACATTAATATAAAGTGGAGTATTTTTAAGTTCAAAGAGATTAAAAAATTTTAGAGAGAAATAAATATGCTTTTGTTGCAGCCCTTATAGTACCAAACCAGTGGGAACATCGACACCCTTAACTTAAGAGAAAGTGAAGCAGCTTAGAGTTCCAATCATAGTTGCAAATAGTAAGTATTTATCATTGTAAAAGCTAACACGTGTTGTGGGATATGCCATGAAAGCATGAAGGCAAGAATAGGAAGGTTAGATATGAAAGTGATTCATGATACCGTTCGAATGAGGGTAAAACATGGAGGAAAAATGATGTGGCCATTGAAGTGTCAGTAAGCAAGTGTTCCAAGCCTCCAGAAATTTAATACACCACCGAGTGAACAGACATTGGACCTACTAATGGGGACGGTCACAAAAAAGAAGGTGGGCAGAGAAGTTCATATACTTGTTTTCTACCTTTTAAAAAATGATCCATCTGGATGAAACTACAAATTTATGTTTGTTTTAGCAACTATATGCAACATCCAAGTTGATCACCCCAACTATCTTTAAAACTCATCTCGTATTTTCATGAAAATCTTGGTGAGTTATAATGAAACATCTCGATGCAAACTGCGAAATCATATGATTTTCCAAATCCAAAAATTTGTATTTCGCTAAAACCATAAAACTAAAAGCTAATTTAAAACTTATATTAAAAAAAAACGAATTTAGTTACGTATATTTAAATCAATAACAAAAATATGACTAAGACAAATATGAAAATCTGATTAAAAATCAAATAAGAATATTTAAATCATTTTCTTATTGAACTCATTTATATAGAGAATAAAATATACATCAAATAAGCCAGCAAACAAAAATTTATTTAAATTTTTGTTCATCCAGATGAACTCTTAAGATGGACAAATAAACAGTCTCAAAAATATTAAGATGACTCATTTGGATAGATAATCTAAAGAAATCATCTAGATAGGGATAACAAATGAACAAACAAACAATCTCTAGCTCGCATCTCAAGTTTTTGATATATCAGGGAATGTATAATGTTAAGGCTTTCTGAAAAGATTCCAGCCAGATGTAAGTTCTCTTACTAACCAACGACATCAACTCTTAAAAGCTATTGTGAATCCATTTCTTTACTTTCTTAGAGGTTTTACATATAGAAAACCAAATAGACATTCTCGTAAACAGGATTAAGGTTTGTATAGATCCTGAAGTGTACAAGGGTTAAGTGTTAACATCATAGGAACTCTAAAACCCAACACTATATAAACAGATTACTCTGTTAAACTGTTCAGTGTATAAAATTTGTTGACCTTGACCAAAAACGTAGAGCCTTCTTCTCCATGTACATGTTCTTTCTTTGATTTTTTTTTACTTTGGATTTTTTCTTCAATATGAAATCAATTCTCCCTTTGACTCCACTTTTTATAAACCACTATATATAGAGGTTCATACAAGGTGGAGTCAAAGGAAGAATTGATTACAAAGATACTCTACATAATGACATGGTCAAACTCATAAAGACTAAGGTTGAATGGGTCTTCTATGTGGCTGGATGTAAACCTCTAATAGACTCTAGTCTTGAACTTGTATGGTCTTGGTTATGGACCATCCACTTCATGATTAGTAACACTCCCCCTTGGATGCCATAACCATATCGGTTTTGTAACATGGTAATGTTGTCTCATTAAAACCTTACTAGGAAAACCTATTGGGATAAAACCATAGTTAAGGAAAAAGAGTACAACACACATTACTCCCCCTGATTTGAACATCACTGAAGGTCCTTGAGTCTACGCATGCCAATCTGCTGTTTGAGCTTCCTGAATGTGCTGGTAGGCAATGACTTGGTGAAGAGGTCGGCTGAATATTCACTAGACCGAATCTGTAGGATATCGACCTTTCCAGCTTTCTGCAACTCATGGGCAAAGAAGAACTTGGGTAGTATATGTTTGGTTCGGTCACCTTTTATATACCCGTCCTTGAGTTGAGCAATGCAGGCCGCATTGTCCTCATATATGATGGTCGGACCATTGTCCTCGACCATACCACTATCTGATCGGATGTGTTGGGTCATAGACCTCAACCATACACACTCACGACTTGCCTCATGCATGGCTAAGATTTCTGAGTGATTAGATGAAGTGGCTGCTATGGTTTGTTTCATGGATTGCCATGAAATCGCAGTACCACCATGAGTGAACACATAACCGGTTTGGGACCGACCATGATGTGGATCAGATAAGTAGCATGCATCTGCAAACACTACCAAACCATCTTTGGTTTCATTGGTATAAAATAGACCCAAATCCTTAGTTCCTTGTATGTAATGTAGGATATGTTTAATTCTGTTCCAGTGCCTTTGGGTCGGACAAGAACTAAATCTTGATAGGAGGTTCACGGCAAAACATATATCTGGTCTAGTGTGGCTAGCCAAATACATTAATGCTCCTATGGCACTGAGGTATGTCACTTCTGGACCCAGGACATCCTCATCGTCCTTCTTAGGACCGAATGGGTCAGTGTCCAAATCAAGGGACCTCACGACCATTGGGCTGCTCAATGGGTGAGCCTGGTCCATATAAAATCTCTTGAGTACTTTTTCAGTATATGCCATTTGATGCACAACGATTCCTCCTTTCATGTACTCAAGTTGCAACCCCAAACAGACTTTGGTTTTACCTAGGTCTTTCATTTCAAACTCTTTCTTGAGATATTCAACTGTTTGGGCGATTTCCCAAGAGGTTCCAATGATGTTCAAATCATCAACATACACTGCTATGATAACAAATCCATTGTTTGCGAACTTCTTTATAAAGATACATGGACTGATAGGGTCGTTCTTATAACCTTCTTTGGCAAGGTATTCGCTTAAACGATTATACCACATTCGACCACTTTGCTTAAGTCCATATAAGGATTTGTTCAGCCTTATGCAGTGTTCTTCTCGAGAACCTTTGTTAGCTTTAAGCTCAATACCCTCTGGTAATCTCATATATATTTCATTATCCAGTGGACCATAAAGGTATGCGGTTACAACATCCATCAACCGCATATCCAAATTTTCTTTTATGGCCAGATTTATTAAAAATCGAAATGTAGTGGCATCCACCACACGGGAGTATGTCTCCTCATAATTGATGCCTGGTATTTGTGAGAATCCTTGTGCTACAAGCCGTGTTTTGTATCTTATAATTGAACCATGTTCATTTCTCTTCCTCACAAAGACCCACTTATATCCCACTGGATTAATATTAGAAGGTGTCAGGATAATCGGTCCATAGACATTCCTTTTCTTTAATGATTCTAATTCCACGTTTATGGCTTCTTTCCATTTGAGCCAATCAGATCTTTGAGTGCACTCTAGAATAGACGTGGGTTCATGATCCTCATTTAAGTCCATCATATCAAGGGCTACTTTATAAGCAAATATATCATCGATGTCGACATCTTGTCCCAGACATAAGATAATTAATTGAGATCTCTTCATTAGCACCTTCAGTACCATGAGGCTCGGTGTCCCGAGTCTCATTGGTTGGTACCTTAGGCATGGCCATTTCGGTCTTTTCTGGACAATCTATGACCTTGGTTTCTTTTGCACCTTTCTTTAATTTACAAGGTCCTTTATCTTTGGAACCAATTGGTCTACCACGTTTGAGACGTGCTTTAGACTTTGTAGCCACTTGATTCTGTCCATCATGGACATCAATACTTATTGGTGCATTACAAGCTGGTATATAGGACTTAGTCACTCTTTTCGGGTCACCAAAGGAATCAGGCAATTGATTAGCTAGCTTTTGCAAATGAATTATTTTCTGGACCTCTAAATCACATGATTGAGTCCGAGGATCTTGCCATGATAAAGATGTTTGATTCCATATTATTGCTTTGCCCAGCTTGTTATTCTCTCCCCCTAATGTTGGGTACTCAGATTCATCAAAATGACAATCTGCATATCTGGCCTTAAACAAATCTCTTGTTGTTGGCTCAAGATATTAATAATGGTGGGAGAGTCAAATCCAACATATATTTCATCCTCCTTTGAGGTCCCATTTTTGTTCTCTGTGGTGGTGCAATAGGAACATACACAGAACATCCAAATGTTTTGATATGGGACACATCTGGCTCATGACCCGAGAGTAATTGGGACGGAGAATATTTGTGTTCACTAGATGGCCTTATGCTTATCAATTCAGCAGCATGTAATACCGCATATCCCCAAGCTATGAGTAATGGTCGAGCTATGAGTTGGATTCTTTTAATGAAGGATTCGGCCAATCCATTATGTGTATGTACATGTGCCACGGAGTGTTCCACACTTACCCCCATGGACATACAGTAATCACTAAAAGCTTGAGAATTGAATTCATTAGCATTGTCAAGACGAATAGTTTTAAGTGGAAAATCTGGAAAGTGGGCTCTCAGTCTTATGATCTGGGCCAGTAATCTAGCAAATGCCAGGTTTCTAGTGGATAATAAACAAACATGCGACCATCTGGTCGATGCATCAATGATGACCATAAAATATCGAAATGTCCCACAAGGTGGGTGTATTGGTCCACCTATATCGCCTTGAATCCTTTCCAGAAAGTTTAATGTTTCCTTATCACCTTTACAGGTGATGGCCTTATTAATTTCCCTTGTGAGCATGGAACACATGGGAAGCTCTTAGGGAGAATTTTCCTATCTCTTAAGGAATGGCCAGTTGAGTTCAAGAGTATTTTACGCATCATAGCCGAACCAGGATGGCCGTGCCTGTCGTGCATTGGTTAAAGGCTTCTCTGAACTCTTTAGTCATTGTGACATTAACTTCAATCATATTTGTATTAGCACAATAAAGGCCAATAGATATAGCATGGATAGTCTCTAGGACTTTCTTATGGCCTTGGGCATTTTCATAAATCAAAAGAAATTCTTTTTTTCCCTCGCCCTTAGTTTCAATATGTAGACCATTCATACGAATGTCTTTGAAACTTAGCAAATTTCTCTTTGATTTAGGAGAATATAATGCATTAGAGATTCCTAGATGCGTGCCATTAGGCATCATTAAGTGGGCCTGGCCATGGCCTTCAATAAGACTGGATGTGCCTACTATAGTATTGATATTGGCACTTCTTAGGGTGAGGTTAACAAAATATCTTTTATCTTTTAATATAGTGTGGCTTGATCCACTATCCACCACTAGCATGTTCTTGTCTTCTTTCATTCCTGAAAAATAGACAAGGATCATCATCTTAGACATTTCTTAATTATAAGAATGTTTTATTTGGCTTTGTTTAAATGTTCTTAGGAAGTTTAACTGGATATATAAAATCAAATTTATTTCATAGATAGAACTTTATTTCAAAGTAGTAGAACAAAAACATAAAGCCAAAGGGAAATGCAAAGACAAAAGCAACATGATGTCGAAATCTTAACTGGCCTCTTTAAGGCAATCCGAAGTCTCAAATCTAAGAAGGTCATCATTCTCATGGTCGAAATCATTCTCACCATCGTGATGGACCCAATGGGCCACAGGGTTCTTTCCCTTTATGCTCTCCTGGTAGAGTTTAACAAGGTGCTGGGGAGTTCTGCATCGGTTAGCCCAATGATTGGTCATCCCACACCGATGGCAAGGTGATTTGGTCGAGCCATGGGTTTTAAAGTCAGACTTATACCCACGGGCCGGCTTGGTAACCTCGGCCATAACCTCGGCCTCGGCCCCGACCATGGCGTGGTCTTGTTTGATACCCACGGTCAGGCCCTTGCCATTTTCCACGGCCTTTCACACGGCCATGGTTTGACTCTTTCTTTGGAGACTCATCTTTTGGCTCTATGGCCGCATGTGCCTCAGGTAATGCCTTAGCACCAGGAGGCCTCATCTCACTATTCCTCATGAGTAACTCATTGTTTTGCTCAGCTAGCAACAAACAAGAGATCAAATTTGCATAGGTTGAGAAACCCTTTTCTCGGTATTGTTGCTGAAGCAAAACATTGCTTGTGTGGAATGTATAGAATGTCTTCTCTAACATGTCAGCATCAGTGATAGTCTTTCCACACAGTTTCAACTTTGAGACTATCTTGAATAGAGCCGAGTTATACTCATCCATAGACTTAAAGTCTTGGATCCTTAGGTTGCTCCAATCATATAGGACCTTTGGTAAGAGTACCGTCCTCTGGTGATCATATCTAGATTTCAGTTCTGTCCAAAGTTCCAGAGGATTCTCAATAGTGAGATCTTGGTCTTTGAGACTTTCAGTAAGGTGATGGCGTATGATTAAGATCGCACTGTATCTATCCTTCTCAAATGAGTCATTGCCATCAGTGATACAAGCACCAAGGTTTTTGGATTTCAAGAAGATCTTGGTGTCAAGTGCCCATTGAAGGTAATTGTCTCCGGAGACATTGAGGGCATCATACTCAAGATTGTTGATTTTCGACATTTGAATCAAATAATCCATAAAGGGATAAGGATTCATAATAAGATGATCAATTCATGGATGCATGATCAATGGGGATTTTGAATGTTTGAAATGTTTTATATTTTTCAATCATCACTAATAAAATTCAATCATAAAAATCGATTTCAAGGTTGGTTTTATATCAAAATAAATTTTACCAAACACATATTTAAAAAAATCGATTTCAAGGTTGATTAATAATAACTATGTGATCAAATGATAACTTTATAATCAAATGTTTTCAAAACTAGTATTTAAAATTTATTATATGATATACTAATTTTAAAAACTAGATTATATTTATAATATTTGAAATAAATATTTACTTTAGTCAAAGATTTTCATTTAAATAATCATAAAAGTTTTTCAAAAAAAAAAATTTCAGTTTCAAGACATCAATGGTCAAAGATTTTCATTTATGGGTTTTAATATTTCATTTATTCTGATTTTGACTGATCACAAAGGATCAAAACGATTTTAGCTTTAGGGCGATCATGATTGTTTTTGAATTTTGGATATTGGATTTTGCTGGTTGTGAAACCAAGCAAGAGAAAGAGTTTGATGTGTGTAATGGCCGATTTTATTTGGCAAACATCACATCAGTTTGATTTGAGAATTTTGATGGGGTTTTTGATTAGGTCAGATTATACATTCATGTTTTTACATCTGGTAATAAGGCCAATCAAAGGATTGAATCATGGGTTTTTTAATCTTTCATCAAATCCGGATTCATGGATGACAAAAGGAGAGAGGAGCAGCCGATTTTATGAATGGCTTTTAGCTAAGGGGATTTGCAATCTTTCAATAATTTTTGTTTATGATTCAAAAGGTTCTTAGAATCATGATTCATATAGATCATGGATTCAAGATTAATATTTGAGATGATTTTATATCTACATATTTTTCACTTTTATAATATCTATAGATTTCTATTGTTTTATAAGTTTTAGGATTCATATAAAATTCAGATTCATATAGATCTTTATAATCAAAATTCAGATATGTGGTGTTCTTAGATTTTAGGGTTAGATTATTTTACCTTTTCACCACAAGAATTCTGAATGGACCACCTTAAGAGAGAGAGGAGGATGATCCGCGGATGGTGGAGAGAGGTGGAGAAGTAGCCGGCGAGGGGCTGTGAAGACTGGCCGGCAGAAAACAAGGCTGAGCGCCGGAGGGGCTGGCCGGAGGAGAGGAGGTCGCCGGAGGAGAGCTTGCTCAGGTGGAGAGAGTTTCGTGCTGATAACGTGTTAAGATTTGAGAGAAGGTTTGTGAGAATGTGTTGTCTTATTTCTTATTGCTTACACCACTATATATAGTGGTTCATACAAGGTGGAGTCAAAGGGAGAATTGATTACAAAGATACTCTACATAATGACATGGTCAAACTCATAAAGACTAAGGTTGAATGGGTCTTCCATGTGGCTGGATGTAAACCTCCAAAAGACTCTAGTCTTGAACTTGTATGGTTTTCGTTATGGACCATCCACTTCATGATTCATAACAGTTTCGTAGATTCATACATGTAATGAAGTCGTGGACACTGGACTTTGGATGTGGATATTATTCCGGCTCCTAGTAGGTCGTTGGCTTCCGCCAAAGTTAGCAGTGGGCAGCATGCTTTCTTCAGCTAGTGTCCTGAGTCTGTTAAGCTCAGGCAAAACAACACTCCCCAAGTCAGGTCTGTCTTTGCGTCTTAATTCAGCACACTGTAGAGCAAGTTTGGCTGCAACCAAAGCCTCTTGGAGTGGCCAGTCATGCACAGCAGGGTCTAACATCTCAGCGAAATTTCCGTTTTCGATTGCACTCTCGACGTGATAAGTCAAGCCCATTGGTGGCTTAGCTGTAAGTATTTGCAAAAGCATAATCCCAAAAGAGTAAATGTCTGATTTAGTCCCCAACATGCCGGTCTTCTGGTATTCTGGATCAATGTAACAGAATGTTCCAGCTGTTGAGGTCATTCTATATTGAGTTACAGTGTCAGCAACCGAAGGAGGGACTAGCCTTGCCAAGCCAACATCAGAAATCTTGCTAACGAAATGCTGGTCAAGTAAAATGTTTCCCGGTTTAAGGTCACGGTGCACCAAAGGCTCCGGTTTCATCTGGTGGAGGAAATGAAGACCGGTTGCGATTTCAGCTGCTATGCGAAATCTTAGCTGCCAAGAAAGTACTGAAGAGTTTGGTCGTCTGAAAAGACAGTCATCTAAGCTACCATTTGCCATGTATTCGTAGACTAAACATCCGTATTCCGGACAGGCTCCAAGTAGGAGAACCATGTTTGGATGTCTCATACAAGTTAATACTTCAACCTCTTGCTGGAACTGAGACCTTCCTTGTGCAGCGTCTGGTCTTAGAACTTTTATTGCCACTTGAGTATAATCTAGTGTTCCCTTGTAAACAGGACCATAGCCTCCTTCTCCAACTTTGCGACTCGGCGAGAAATCTTCAGTGGCTACTTCAATATCCTCAATTGTATATTTTCTATACCTCAAATCAGTTGTTGTTTTCACTAAAGGCTTTTTATTTTCCTCAATATGCTTTGTCTTTTGAGCTTCAAGTTCTGCTGTTCTGTGAGCTGCCACTGCAGTTTCAATCGCTGATCTGCTCTTTTCTTTCTCACTCTCAGCCATTGCTATCGCTGCTTCCTTGGCAAGTTTTACCTCTTCTAGTTTCTGTTCCTTACCTACTTTCCACTTGTGTAACTCAGTAGCCTGAGTAGTGAGAGAGAATAAGATTATGAGTAAGTTGGTGTGAGAGATTGAATCAGAGTGAAAATTAGTTTAAAAAACTCAAAACATACCGCCTTCTTAGCAGAGATTGCTTCCTTGCAGGCACTGTTATACATTTCCATTGTATGCTTTAGCTCCATTTTCAGCTTTGTCATCTCAGCTTCAATCTCATCCTGTCAAAAATTTTGATTAATCAATGGGAAAAAAAAAATAAAAAAAAAATAAAAAAGGCTGTTCTAATGCAAATGCGTGCTTACTTGGGACGATAGGGAACATGAAGGTCTACCAGAGCTTGAAGAGAATGCTGTATATGAAGAGCCAAGATCTATGGACTGCTTATTTGAAGAAGAGAAACTAATACTATTTTCTTCATAATCAGAGGTGAGTGAGAAGCGGGGAACATCAAGATGGTCATCAAAGGAAGGGAACATAAGATCCACGCTTGGTCTTCCACTACTCACAAATGATATGTCAGAGTCTGTCATTGAGGGCTGGTATCTTCCTTCGTATCCTCTTCTCATAAAAGGAGACCTATTCATTCAACATTATTGGTGGTTTGCCTTTAATTTAAACTGCTGGAAAAAAAAAATGAAACAAGTTTATATAGGAGGTGGTAACAAACTTACTTGATCTCGATCTGTATCTCGTCATGTGTTCTTTGCATTGTATGTTGTTTCCTTTCAACTGCATTTGATCAGTAAGGTTAATAAAAAGTAGTTAAATAAACTATGTGACATGTTAGAACAAAAAAAAAAGAACTTAGTCGCATATATATATATATACCATTCATATTGCTGGTTTGAGAATGCCGCAAAGTGGAGCTGGGAAGTGAAGATGTTGCTGACTTCATGGAGGAGATTTTTCCTTTAGAGATTGCATAAACTGTGCAGAAACTCGGTGCCCTTTTCATGACGGTGTTTGAAACATCAGCTGCTTTGAATCTCAAAAGATTCATCTTGGATGCACCAAGCACTAGAGTCTCGATTGCGTTCTTTTGAACATAATCAAGTATTCCTTTAGCCGCACTTACGTCCTCGACAATCACATCTTGGCAGATGACCTGTTGTTACAAGAACAAGAAAATTCAGTTCAAAATGAACACATATATATATATATATGTTTGAAAAAAAAGATTAGCAAAAGAGGCCCACGTCTTTTCTAGCACAAAAGCAGCGGAATGGAAGAAACAATTCTGTCTTGTCATCGCCTGACCTATTCGGGTAAGACCCTGAAATTAACAACAACCACATTTCATTCAATTTCATGAAACAAGAACACAAAGGGTTTAACGATGGATGGATCATTATTATTCATACCTGAATAGGGAAGAGAAGGGAACTGTTTGAGTTTGACATGAAGAAGAGTAAGAGTCTGTCCTTTGCTAACAAGGTTTTCCACTGTCCATCTCAACGCGTTCTGACTCTCTTTGTCTTTGTCAATGGCCAATGTAATGCTTTCTTCTCTTTTCTCCCCGCTTTTCAACATTTTTTTTCACTTCCCTTGTCTTGTGTATTGTTGGTTTGTGCAACAAAACAGATACTTGATGGGTTTATATATAAATTGCAACTATGTTTGAATATGGCTAATTTTAGAAAAACACATCCCGACAACTCTCTTTCTGTACAAAGAGTCAGTGGGTGCATTTTTCATCTAGGTGCACTATTCCTGATGTTCTAGAAGTTGTTGCTTCTCTGGGTTTGACCAGAGACCAACAAATATTATCTGAAAATGAAACAAACTTGTTGTTTTAGTTCAAATCCTGATTAAGACGTGTTGACTAAAACCCAGCCAAGGAGAAAGACTCCCCATGTTTTAGGGTTTTGACATATATAGAAAAATGAGGGGATCATGTGTTCTGTTGATTATAAGACGAAACAGAAAATTAAAAAAAAAAAGAGAGAATTGAGTAATGTTGTTGTATGATGTAATCTTAAAAAGCACATCACAGGTCAGCAATTCAAGTTTCACCACAACCCTATTTTTAGAATGCTTCTTTTCATGCAAAGCCTTTCTCTCTCTACCATTCATTTCCTCTCATCAGCTGTGTCTTCCATCTCAAGCTGTAAACATTGTCTTCTTCTCTCAAGAGGGCACGCGCCTCTCTAATGCAGGTGCGTTCCCCCAAAAGCTATTCAACGCCATGACGGTACCAGTAGTGTCTCTCCTCCTCGTCTTGCTTTTCCACCTATCCACACCCACCATCCATGGTCTTTCGGATTCCGAAGCTATCCTCAAGTTCAAGAAATCTCTAGTTGCTGGCAAGCCTAATGCATTGGCCTCATGGGATGATAAAACTCCTCCCTGCACTTGGACTGGTGTCTTGTGCAACGGAGGCTCTGTCTGGGGACTGCAAATGGAGAATCTGGAGCTTTCCGGTTCTATAGACATCGATGCGTTGGCGGGTTTGACGTCGTTGAGGACTTTAAGCTTCATGAATAACAAGTTTGGAGGACCATTCCCAGAGTTCAAGAAACTCTCTGCTCTCAAGTCGCTTTACCTGTCCAACAACCAATTCGAAGGAGAGATACCGATGAATGCTTTTGAAGGTATGGGGTGGTTGAAGAAGGTCCATCTGGCGCAAAACAAGTTTACCGGTCAAATCCCAATGTCCATTGCCACACTGCCAAAGCTTCTAGAACTAAGACTTGATGGGAACGAATTCACCGGACAGATACCAGAGTTTGAACACAAGCTCCACGTACTGAACCTTTCAAACAATGCTTTAATAGGTCGTATCCCTGAGAGTCTCAGCATGATGGATCCAAATGTGTTCCAAGGTAACAAAGGCTTATGTGGAAAACCTCTGGAAACAACATGTGATACACCTATCAATGAGGGACGACCAAAACCATCATCATCATCAAGGACACCTCTCGTCATCATGGCAGTGGTCACGGCGCTGACGATAGTCATAATCATTGGAGTCATCATCTTGGTTAACTGCAAAAACAGAAATAAACAACCACCTTTGGGTTTGGAAACTAGACCATCAAGTCTACAAAAGAAAACGGGGATCAGAGAAGGTGACCAAGGGCATAGAGATAGACAACAGTCTAGCCATGGAAATGTCTCGCGGCGGGGTAAGAAGATGGATACAGCAGCTGCTGGAGTGGAGAACACAAATCTTACGTTCTTGAGAGAAGATAGAGAAAGATTTGAGCTGCAAGATTTGTTGAAGGCTTCGGCGGAGATACTTGGAAGTGGATGTTTTGGAGCATCTTACAAAGCAGTGCTATCAAATGGAGCGTCGATGGTTGTGAAGAGGTTCAAGCAGATGAATAATGCAGGGAGGGAAGAGTTTCAAGAGCACATGAATAGACTTGGGAGGTTAAGACACAATAACCTGCTTCCCATTGTTGCTTATTACTACAGAAAAGAGGAAAAGCTTTTGGTTTGTGATTTTGCTGAGAGAGGAAGTTTGGCTGTTAATCTTCATGGTAAGAATTTTATTTACTTTTATTCTAGTTTTAATGATAGCTCAAGGAGTCTAATCTTTGTTGTATTATTAGGAAATCAATCGTTAGGACAACCAAGTTTGGATTGGCCAACAAGATTGAAGATTGTGAAAGGAGTTGCCAGGGGACTGTTATATCTCCACCAAGATCTACCTAGCCTAATGGCTCCACATGGTCATCTCAAATCCTCCAACGTTCTCCTCACCAAAAACTTTGAGCCTCTTCTCACAGACTATGGCTTAATCCCTATGATCAACCAGGTGAAGGCAGAAGAACACATGGTGGCCTATAAATCCCCAGAGTATTTGCAACACCGACGTGTCACCAAGAAAACTGATGTATGGGGGCTTGGCATACTCATTTTGGAGATCCTAACTGGGAAATTCCCAGCCAATTTCCTGCAAGATGGTAAAAAGAGTGAGGAGGATTTAGTGAGTTGGGTGAACTTGGGTTTCCAAGGGGTATGGGCGCCGGGTTTGTTTGATAAGGAGATGGGCAAGACAAGCCATTGTGAAGGACAGATTGTCAATCTATTGAAGCTCGGTCTGAGCTGTTGTGAACCGGACGTTGAGAAAAGGTTGGAGATAGGAGAGGCTGTGGAGAAGATTGAGGAGTTGAAAGAGCAACAAGAGGATAGTGACGACTTCTACTCAACGTATGTGAGTGAAACTGATGGAAGGTCACCTAAAGGAGTGTCAATCGAGAGCATCAACTTGTAGTAAACAAGAGACAAGCGGTCGCTTTTGTGCTGTGTAAAAAAAAAAAAACAATGAAAATCAAAAGATTTGTAGACATTTCTACATGTGGAACTGTAAGCTGGATCTGTGTTATTATGAATTGATGAGTGTATCTGAAACAAAATGATACACAAATGTATGAATTGATCATTACATGACTTGATATATATTAAAGGCATGTAAACATACACTCATTGTCCTGACTTTGGGAAAATAAACTAAATTTGCAACCATTAACCATGAGATAAGAGGACCATGCACATCTCAATCCAATATGTGATGGATAGTAAAATGTATTAAATCCATTCTCAAGAAATGAGACAAGATTGAGGGTCAAAGTCAACATAACCAACATCGAACAGACAGAGACCTTCAGATGGAGCCGGAGGAGCTGTGGCTCGTCTGCATGAAGCTTCTACAAGTTTTAACAATGCATCATTTTCCGCGCCAGCAGCAGCTTCTCGGATTGATGTTGCTACCAGAACTCGAACCATCTGAAATCGGGTTTTGGTAGATTTTTTAGGCCATGCAGCAGACAATGGGATGGGGCTTAATAAAAAAGGCTTAGAGAAAATTACCTTCCGAAGAAATCGGTTAGCGACAAGCTCAACGCACATCACTCTTCTTCCTTCCACATACTCCTGTTACAATTCATCAAAAGACAGCATAATATTGATACAAAGCTTTTAGCCAAGTCTGGAAGTGGCATTTTGTGAGAATATAATATAAAACTTACAGGACAGGACAATCTAATCTCGGCTGCCCGTGCATGGTACATGAAGCATTCTGTAGGTGGACCTCTGCAACGGTACAGAGAACACAAGTAAGAAACAGTTACAAGTACAAAACTTATGCTAATTGAAACCTGTTCAAATAACTAGAGGTTATATTCGTTGCTTGGTAATTAAGTAGTCTAGAACTGTTGCGATGCTAAAGAACTAGTAAAAGTGAGCTCTTACTCGTTTCTTGCAGCTTTTAAATCACGTGCAAACATCTTGTAGGATAATAGTTTTCCTTGAAGCTGCTGTAAAAGTTGATCAACCTTGCTTACACTAAAGTCACTTGGTTTTTCTACTACTTCAACACCATTCACCTCTTCTGTTTCATCAGTTTCAAGCTCATCGAGATTCTCTTCAGTTAAGAGCCCATTTCTTTGCTTTCGATGGTTCTCGTCAAAGATAAAGTTCTCAGGATCTTTGACATTCCCGCACGCATGATCCAAGGGAAAGATATACAAGTAGCGCCTCCATTTCGCAGAAAAATTCGGATGAAATGCTCGAGAAACCTGTAGTTTCAATTCACAGTTTCAAAAATGGGATTAAAACTTTCTTGTTTTTGCCAGGAAACAAAAAAAAGAAAGAAAGAAAACTATCATATGAAGTAAAAGTATACCTTAGAGACTGACACAACCTTAAGTTTCCCAGAAGCATCTTTATTGATAGCATCTTCTATATCAATGGGTTCAATGTCTTTTCTCCAGGTATCTAAGAGAAAATCTTAAAGTTAGACAATCATCTATCTCGTAATGACATACTCTCAGGAGCAAACAGTCACGAAGAGCACAGATGCAAATGTTCTTCTCTTACTTATTGAAACTATATTATTAAGGAGAATATGAGTGTTGACGTACAGAAAGAGCAAACTTGATTAAGAGCAGACACTCCTTTGTCGGTTCTTCCGGCAACAAGTACACGTCCTTCTAATGGTTTACATTGTTTCCTCAGCTGTTGTGCTTTCTTTTCATCCACAAATTCCCCGAGAGACTTCTCTACTACACTTTAAAACCCACAACAGTCATTTTCTTCAGGGACAAAAGGGACTAAGTATCATTTGATCCTTGTGCTTCTAAACCACACGTCACCATAAAAGACCAGATACACAATATTTTGAAAAATTCAAAAACTGACCTCTGAACAGTGTGCAAGTCAGGCTGTTTCTGCCATCCATCAAAGGAAGATCCATTGTATGAAAGAAGTATCTTGAAGTTTACTCTTTCCCACCTCCCTGTCCTCCCATCTTTTCTACCACAAGTCTCCATCTCAGTTTCAAGAGGCATTCTTTCGCTACTTTCATGGACCAAACATTTCTGAAGCAGGAACAAAGTTTAATTCATCTTATTATAATAGTAGTAACCCATGGTGCTAAAAGATACTAACTTTGGGTTCAAACAAGTTGAGGACTGAAAGCTTCCCTGCGACTGCATTTGAGTAGAAATCAACAACATGTTTCCATGGCCTATCATACATAAACCGGAACGTCTCTCTGCCAAGACAAAAAAAAAAAAGAACACAAGAGTCAATCCTCCAGAACAACATAGGTATAGGAAAGCTAGTGATTAATTCAAACCTGGTGTTCCAGCGAGCTTTGCTGCACGCATCTCCGTGGTGGTAATGAGCGTACACTCTGCTCGCCATCACCGATATTGATTGACCTAACCTAACCTAAGCCGTGTGCACAAGATTGGTGTGTTACTGACGACGACGACGCTCGGCCCGTTCCAGTCCCCAAACCAGTAAAGCCCATAAATATTTTTGCAAACCCGGTCCGGCCTCAAAATATTTTGAGTATATTTCTAACGGCCGGATACCAATACCATAATATAAGCTAGAGTTATTTTTTTTGTCACCAACTAATAAAAATTCGTCATTTTATATTATGTATCTTCTAAAAAAAAAAACAATATAATTGTCAGGTTATATTATGTTTTTATAAAATGAAAATTAAATAAAATAGTAGTTAACAATAAAATGAATTTAAAAAATAATAATTTTGACACCGTCAGCAGAGCACTAAACCTCAAACCCTAAACCCCTGGACAAACCATAAACCCTAAATATTAAACCTTAAACTCTTAGATAAAATTCTAAACCCTTAGATCTCTAAATCCTTAGATAAATCATAATTCATAAATCTTAGACAGCCCTAAAATTTTATTCTTAAACCCTAAACCCTTGAATAAACCATAAACCCCAAGATTTAGAGTTTATCCAAGGATTTAAAGTTTAATTTTAAGATTTAAGGTTTAGGATTTAGGGTATAGATTTAGTTTTTTGTTGACGGGGTTAAAAATATTTTTTAAAACAAAATTCTTTATTTTTGACGACTATTATTATTTTATTTATTTTTACCTTTTTATTTTAAATACATTAGATAACATTGGTAATTAATTTGTTTCATTTCCTAAAAGATACCGAATATAGAATAACAAATTTCTATTAGTTGATGAACCTATAGGTTCACTTTAGAGAGTGAACCCAAGAAAAAATCTATAAACTATAGGTTTTTAGGGGTTTGGACTTTTCAATGTAATTCACTATTACAGTGTAAATAAAAGAAAATTGGGTTTGATAACCCCAAAACAAAACATAATTAAATATCAAACAAAAAAATACTTCTATTACTTTTGTAACATATATTATATTACCTCTGGTATCATGTTAATGAAAGATCAAAATACCTTATTCTTCTTCGATTATCAACTACCACCATTTTTCTTTTATCTTCACCATATCGCCATCCATCACTTTTACAATACAATCATCACTAATTTCACAGTATGTTTTGTATTTTATCATCTTAGGTACCACTTTTTTTTATAATCATTATTATCATATTCATATTCACATTTATCACTGAGCTACCATCACCATAGCCACCACAACCACCTCCAAATTCTTTATCTCTACTATATATCATTTTTACCTCTACATACTTCGTCTCCATTTTTGAAATCTACAAACCACGATGGGGTTACATTCGAGACATTCTCTACATATATAATCTTATTAGTTTGTGTTTAACAATATGTTACGACGACAGCGAATCAGTAATCGTCATAAACGTGTGTTGTAAGTTAGTATTTATCATAATTGTTTTTAATAAAACTTATCATAATTTCTTCATTAATTGTATGATGTTTAGGATTTGTAATTGTGAGGCTTGTATTCAAATAAAAAACTAAAATTATAAATTTATAAAAAAAAAATAAATGTTTTAGAATCCCAAAGTTATATTACAAACATAAAATATTTATAAAACATAGAGTTTGAAAATAAAAATCTAATTAGCGGTCTTGGTTGATACCATCGAAGAGCTCCGAACTGGTGACATTGGTCATGATTCAAATTCTGTGGTCATGATTCTAATTCTGCCAGCTCTTGTGTGGTGTGTTGCTAGTGAATCATGAGGTTTTGAGGCCTAAGCTTCCGCGCCCGCATTGTCTCCGGTTTTTCCGATACTTTGACATAGTTTCAAAAACGAGCATTCGTATCATGTTACTCTTCACATAGAGTTGCAATGATTGCTGGCGGCCATCAAATCCAGACAAAGCTGAATAGAATCTTCCAATCATTGGGCATATGACGATGTCGCCCTCATGACATCGTTCACCGAAACGACTTCGATGATCCATCCTTTTTTGGGGAGAAACTATAATAGATTTAAAATATTAAAAATATAAAATTAGAATAAATAGATTTCTAAATATTTGAAAAATATATTATTTACCACTTACAAAAATCTTGTCCACTTTCCGTGGACAATTGAACGGGTGTGCCATCCGGAGTTTGTTGCATCAGCTGGGTCTGAGGCTATTTGATCTAAACCGTCAGTTCATTGTTGACCTTTTCAGATCTAGGGTCCACAAAATTGCTGGTCTGCATCTTGTGTGTAGCCTCAATAAAATTGGGAAAGGTACGGTAAACTTATTCTAAAACCTAAACTAAATTCCAACACCTAAACTAATTATGCAACCTATACTAAATTCCAAGACCTAGGCCAGTTCCCTAATCTAACCATTTCTTAACTTTTGAACCTTTTTTTCCTTGCAAGTTAGGAGGCTAGAGAGAGAAGATGGTTGAAACAATGGACAACGCAGGAAGGTATAATTATTCTGCTTTATATAGAGTGTTTGTTTTAGTTATTATTTTGTCGTAACATAACGACGATTTAGCGCCAATTCAAATTTTTTAGTTATCAAGAAATAACGACGATCTACATTTTTGAGTTATGATGAAATAATGATGATCCGCATTTTTCAGTTACGACAAAATAACAATGACCTTCGTTTTTAAACTACGATGAAATAACGATGAAATGTATTTTCGAGATATTACGACGAATTAACTACATCCCGATTTTTACCATTACGGTTACATTCCGACAGCATGTGTATGCCACACCATAAACTATAAACATTGAATTGCTACACCATGACTCTATATGTAGGGTTAATATGATAAATGTTCTTATAAACATAATTAATTAACATTTAGTTAGTTCTAAGAAGTAAATTTGTTACCCGCACGTGCTTCATGAACATTTTTTGGAAGCAATTCCGCCAATGCAAATGGTAGTAACCGTTGCATAAACACATGACAGTCATTACTCTTCAACCCTAAAAACGTTTGGTCCTGCTCAACACATTTTGATAGGTTTGAAACATAACCATTAGAAAACTTTACATATGATGCCACCCACTTGAACAATGTCGCATTCGCATCTGCTGACAATTTGAAAACGGGAACCAGAATTTTTCCCATTGTTTTTTATATACATCTCACTCCTAGAACATAGTGCAGGCAAGTCCAACCTTGAGTTCTTGTTATCTTTTGTCTTCTCTGGGACGTTCAGTAATGTATTGATTTTGTTGTCAAATAATTTTTTTCTATATGCATCACATCAAGATTGTGTCGCATAAATAGATCCTTCTAATTTTGAAGTTCTCAAAATATACTCTTCTTGTGCCAATTATGTTGTGTCCTATTTCTATCAGCCATTTTCAGGAGTATGCCAATTACTCCCTCTGCGGAC